>NW_027361759.1:4815000-5415000 GCF_039654945.1 Dendrobates tinctorius | reverse complement strand
TCCTGACATGAGACGTACTATCCCGTCCATGGGACCCGGGCCCCTATGCCCATGGACGGGATAGTACGTCTAGCGCGATCAGCGGCGCCCACGTGGTGAGCGCCGCTGATCACGGCCGGGTGTCAGCTGATTATCACAGCTGACACCAGGCACAATGTGTCAGGGGCGGTCACGGACCGCCCCCGACACGTTAACCCCTTGCACACCGCGATCAAACATGATCGCGGTGTACCGGGGGTTAAAGGGAAGCATCGGCAGGGAGGGGGCTCCCTCCGTGCTTCCCTGAGCCCCCCACGGCAGCACAATGTGCAGCGCTGCTGTGGGGGGCTCCTTTCCTCCAGGCCCCCGAATCCAAGATGGCGACGGGGGCCTTCGGGGGCCTGAGGAAGCTGGCTTCCTCAGTGCCTGCAAAGCGCAGGCATGAGGAAGCCTTCTGCAGTGCCTGTGTCAGATCGCTGATCTGTCACAGTGATCTGTGATGTGACAGATCAGCGATCTGTCACAGGACAGTGATGTCCCACCTGGGACTATTTAATAAAGTAAAAAAAAAATTAAAAAAAGTGTTAAAATAATTAAAAAAAAATCGTCAAATAAATTAGAAAAAAAAAAAAAATATTCCCCCAATAAATCCATTTTTTGGAAATAATAAAAAAACAAACAATAAAAGTACACATATTAGGTATCGCCGCGTCCGTAATGACCCGCCCTATAAAACTGTCCCATTAGTTAACCCCTTTAGCGAACCCCTTAAAAAATAAAAATAAAAAACGAAGCAAAAAATAATGATTTATTATCATACCGCCAAACAAAAAGTGTAATAACGCGCGATCGAAAAGACGCATATAAATATCCATGGTACCGCTGAAAACGTCATCTTGTCCCGCAAAAAAAGGAGCCACCACACAGCATCATCAGCGAAAAAATAAAAAAGTTATAGCTCGCAGAATAAAGTGATGCAAAAATAATTATTTTTTATATAAAATAGTTTTCATTGCATAAAACTGACAAAAACATAAAAAAATGACATAAATGAGGTATCGCTGTAACCGTACTGACCCGAAGAATAAAACCGCTTTATCAATTTTACCGCACGTGGAACGGTGTAAACGCACCCCCCAAAAGAAATTCATGAAACGCTGGTTTTTGTTCATTCTGTGTCCCAAAAAAAGGAATAAAAAGCGATCAAAAAATGTCACGTGCCCGAAAATGGTACCAATAAAAACGTCAACTCGTCCCGCAAAAAATAAGACCTCACATGACTCAGTGGGTCAAAATACGGAAAAATTATAGCTCTCAATATGTGGTGATGCAAAAACTATTTTTACAATAAAAAGCGTCTTTTAGCGTGCGACAGCTGCCAAATATAAAAACCGCCATAAATAGTAAATCAAACCCCCCATCATCACCCCCTTAGTTAGGGAAAAATAATAAAATTAAAAAAAAAGTATTTATCTCCATTTTCCCATTAGGGTTAGGGTTAGGGCTAGGGTTAGGGCTAGGGTTAGGGTTAGGGCTAGGGTTAGGGCTAGGGTTAGGGTTAGGGCTAGGGTTAGGGCTAGGGTTAGGGCTAGGGTTAGGGCTCAGATTAGGGTTAGGGGTGTGTTGGGGTTAGGGTTGGAGTTATAATGGGGGGTTTCCACTGTTTGGGCACATCAGGGGCTCTCCAAATGCAACATGGCGTCTGTTCTCAATTCCAGCCAATTCTGAGTTGAAAAAGTCAAATGTTGCTCCTTCCCTTCCAAGCTCTGCCATGCGCCCAAACAGTGTTTTACCCCACATGTAGGGTATCAACCTACTCAGGACAAATTGCAAAACAATTTTTTGGGTCCAATTTCTCCTGTTACCCTTAGGAAAATAAAAAATTGGGGGCAAAAATATCATTTTTGTGGAAAAAAATGATTTTTTTATTTTCACGTCCGAGTGTTATCATAGAATAGAATAGAATAGAATCGTAGAGTTGGAAGGGACCTCCTGGGCCATCTGGTCCAACCCCCTGCTCAAAGCAGGATTCGCTAAATCATCCCTGTCAGATGTCTGTCCAGCCTCTGTTTGAAGACTTCCATTGAAGGAGAACTCACCACTTCTCGTGGCAGCCTGTTCCACTCATTGATCACTCTAACTGTCAAAAAGTTTTTTCTAATATCTAATCTGTGTCTCCTCCCATTCAGTTTCATGCCATTGCTTCTAGTCTTTCCTTGTGCAAATGAGAATAAAGTTGAGCCTTCTACAATGTGACAGCCCTTTAGATATTTGTAGACAGCAATTAAGTCTCCTCTCAGTCTTCTCTTTTGCAAACTAAACATTCCCAAATCCTGCAACCTTTCCTCATAAGACAGGGTTTGCAGACCGGTCACCATTCTGGTCGCTCTTTTCTGAACTTGCTCCAGTTTGTTGATGTCTTTTTTAAAATGTGGTGCCCAAAACTGGACACAATATTCCAGATGAGGTCTGACCAAAGAGGAGTAGAGGGAAATAATGACTTCACGTGATCTAGACTGTATGCTTCTGTTAATACATCCTAGAACTGCATTTGCCTTTTTTGCTGCTGCATCACACTGTTGACTCATATTCAGTCTGTGATCTATTAGTATACCCAAGTCTTTTTCACATGTGCTGTCACTTAGCCCTATTCCTCCCATTCTATATATGCTTTTTTCATTTTTATTGCCCAGATGTAGTACTTTGCATTTCTCCCTGTTAAAAACCATTCTGTTAGTTACTGCCCACTTCTCCAGTTTATTTAAATCTTTTTGAATCCTCTCTCTCTCTTCTCTAGTATTAGCTATCCCTCCTAGCTTTGTGTCATCAGCAAATTTAATCAGTTTACCCTCAATTCCTTCATCTAAATCGTTGATAAAGATGTTGAACAATACAGGGCCCAGGACAGAGCCCTGTGGTACCCCACTTGAGACATTCTTCCAACTGGATGTGCAGCCATTTACGACCACTCTTTGGGTCCGATCACTAAGCCAGCTATGAATCCACCTAACAGTTGCCTTGTCCATTCCATACTTAGTCATTTTTTCAATAAGGATTGTATGAGAGACTTTGTCAAATGCTTTGCTGAAGTCAAGATATACTATATCTACAGCATTTCCTTGATCCACCCAATCAGTGATACCGTCATAGAAGGAAATTAAGTTAGTCTGACATGACTTATTAGTTACAAACCCATGCTGACTCTGTTTGATCACTTCATTCTTATCCAGGTATTGACTTACATGTTGTTTAATAATTTGTTCAAAGATCTTTCCTGATATAGAAGTCAGACTCACCGGCCTATAGTTGCCTGGGTCCACCTTCTTCCCCTTTTTGAAGATAGGAACAACATTTGCTCTTCTCCAGTCTTCTGGCACTTCTCCTGTTCTCCAAGAATTTTCAAAGATTATGGAGAGTGGTTCAGAAATTTCTTCTGCTATCTCCTTCAGTACTCTGGGGTGTAATTCATCTGGACCTGGAGACTTGAATTCATTTAGGTTAGCTAAGTGTTTCCTCACTATCTTTCTGTTTATAGATATCCTGGATTCTTCTATTCCCTTAATAGGACAGTGAATAACAGTTGGTGTTACATTTCCTTTCTGAGAGAAAACAGATGCAAAATAGGAATTTAAAAGTTCAGCCTTCTCAACATCCTGTCTTACCATTTCATCATTTTCATCCTGTAAAAATCCTATAGCATCTTTGACTTTTCTTTTACTTTTGACATATCCCCAAAATCCTTTATTATTGCTTTTGACATCTCTTGCAAGCCTCAATTCATTTTCAGCTTTAGATAATCTGATTTGTGCCCTGCAGATTCTGCAGACAGCATTATATTCTTCTTTAGATATGCCTCCCTCTTTCCATTTTATAAACATTTTTTTCTTCCTTTTTAGCATGTGCTTAAGTTCTGTGTTCACCCATCCTGGTTTCCTTAAATGCTTCCTATTCTTCCCTCTTTTCGGAATTGTTAACAACTGTGCTTTGAGAATTTCATTTTTCAAGATTTCCCATCCTTCCTGGACATTTTTGTCTTTAAGGATATCCAGCCATTGGATTCCTCCAATTATCTTTCTGAATCCCTTAAAATCTGCCTTTCTGAAATCTAACCTTGACGTCTGAGTCTTCACAGGTCTTCCGCCTCTAGTTATCCAAAATTCTAAAATAGCATGGTCGCTACCTCCTAGGGTTCCAGCCACTTTTACCTCCTCAACCATTTCCTCCCTGTTTATAAGGATTAGATCCAAGGTAGCAGTTCCCCTTGTTTTCTCCCCTACCTTTTGGAAGATAAAGTTGTCAGCAAGAGAGGATAAGAATTTCCTTGACCTGTTAGTTTTGCCTGAGAGAGATTCCCAACAAATGTCTGGATAGTTGAAATCTCCCATGACAACTATGTCATATTTTTTGGAGAACTTGGCCATTTGATGCATAAAGAGTTCATCCATATCTTCAGCTTGCACAGGCGGCCTGTAGTAAATGCCTACAATGGTGTCCTTTCCATTGTTCTGTCCTTGTATTCTTACCCAAACAGTTTCCACAGAACTCCCAGTCTCTGAAGCTTCAATCTCTGTGCAGATATATGCGTTTCTAACATACAATGCAACACCCCCTCCTCGTTTATCAAGTCTGTTTCTTGCAAATAAGTTGTATCCTTCTAGTCTTGTATTCCAATCATGTGTATCGTCCCACCAAGTTTCAGTGATTCCAATGACATCATATTTCTTTTCCTGTGTTAGTAGTTCCAATTCTCCTTGTTTGTTGCCCATGCTTTGTGCATTAGTATAGAAACATTTTAGTTTGTGATTGGTTTCTCTTTCTCCAATATTTTTATTAATTAGATTCTTTCGTCTTTGTTCTTCCTTTCCACTTCTATTAGCAGAGTTCTCAATAGCATTTGTCAGGTGTATGGCTTTTTCTGGTCTTTTGCTTCCCTTCCCATGTTGTTCTAGTTTAAAGCTCTCCTTACAAGTGTAGCAAGGCGACTTCCAAATACATGCTTTCCAATCTTCGTAAGGTGCACCCCATCTCTAGCAAGTAGTCCATCGTATAAGTAGTTCACTCCGTGATCCAGAAATCCAAATCGTTGCTGACGGCACCATCGACGTAGCCAGTTGTTCACCTGCAGAATCTTATTCCACCTCCTTGTTCCATGGCCATCCACTGGGAGGATGGAAGAGAAGACCACCTGCGCTCCCAGTTCTTTCACTTTCTTGCCTAAGTCTTCAAAGTCTCTGCAGATGGTTTCCAGGTCGTTTCTTGTGGTGTCATTTGTCCCCACATGTAGTAGCAGGAATGGGTAGTCATCTGTAGGTCTGAAGAGTCCTGATATCCTGTCAGACACATCTTTAATTTTTGCACCTGGAAGACAGCACATTTCTCTTGAAGTTATATCCGGTCTGCAGATAGCGGCCTCTGTTCCTCTCAACAGGGAATCCCCCATGACCACCACTCTCCGTTTCTTATAAACTTCTGTGAAGCACTTGGGGGTTCAAAGTGCTCACCACACATCTAGATAAGTTCCGTGGGGGGTCTAGTGTCCAAAATGGGGTCACTTGTGGGGAGTTTCAATAGTTTAGGTACATCAGGGGCTCTCCAAACGCACATGACACCCGCAGACCATTCCATCAAAGTCTGCATTCCAAAACGTCACTGCTTCCCTTCCGAGCCCCGACGTGTGTCCATACAGTAGTTTTCTCCCACATATGGGGTGTCAGCGTACTCAGGCCAAATTGGACAACAACTTTTGGGGTCCAATTTCTCCTGGTACCCTTGGGAAAATAAAAAAATGGTGACTAAAAGATCATGTTTGTGGAAAAAATACGAATTTTTTTTTTCACGCCCGGGCGTTATAAACTTCTGTGAAGCACTTGGGGGTTCAAAGTGCTCACCACACATCTAGATAAGTTCCTTGGGGGGTCTAGTTTACAAAATGGTGTCATTTGTGGGGGTTTCCACTGTTTAGGTACATTAGGGGCTCTCCAAAGGCAACATGACACCCGCAGACCATTCCATCAAAGTCTGCATTCCAAAACGTCACTACTTCCCTTCCGAGCCCCGACGTGTGCCCATACAGTAGTTTTCTCCCACATATGGGGTATCAGCATACTCAGGACAAATTGGACAACAACTTTTGGGGTCCAATTTCTCCTGGTACCCTTGGGAAAATAAAAAAATGGTGACTAAAAGATCATGTTTGTGGAAAAAATACGAATTTTTTATTTTCACGCCTGGGCATTATAAACTTCTGTGAAGCACTGGGGGGTCAAAGTGCTCACCACACATCTAGATAAGTTCCTTGGGGGGTCTAGTTTCCAAAATGGTGTCATTTGTGGGGGGTTTCCACTGTTTTGGTACATCAGGGGTTTTCCAAACGCGACATGGTGTCCGATCTCAATTCCAGCCAAAAACGTCAAATGGCGCTGCTTCCCTTCCGAGCTCTGCCATGCGCCCAAATAGTGGTTTACCCCCACATGTGGGGTATCAGCGTACTCATGACAAATTGCACAATAACTTTTAGGGTCCTGTTACCCTTGGGAAAATAAAAATTGGGGTGAAAAGATCATTTTTGTGGAAAAAATATGATTTTTTAATTGTACCGCTGTACGTTATAAACTTCTGTAAAGCCCTTGTGGGTTCAAAGTTCTCACCACATATCTAGATAAGTTCCTTGGGGGGTCTAGTTTCCAAAATGGGGTCACTTGTAGGGGGTTTCCACTGTTTAGGTACATCAGGGACTCTCCAAACGTGACATGGCGTCCAATCTGAATTCCAGCCAATTTTGCATTGAAAAAGTCAAACGGCGCTCCTTCCATTCTGAGCTCTGCCATGCACCGAAACAGTGGTTCCCCCCCACATATCAGGTATCTGCGTACTCAGGACAAATTGCACAATAACTTATGCAATCCAATTTCTCCTGTTACCCTTGGTAAAATAAAAAAAATTGAACCTGAAGTATTTTTTTTATGAAAAAAAGTTAGATGTTCATTTTTTTTTAAATATTCAAAAAAATTCCTGTGACGCATCTAAAGGGTTAATAAACTTCTTGAATGTGGTTTTGAGCACTTTAAGGGGTGCAGTTTTTAGAATGGTGTCACTTTTGGGTATTTTCTATCATATAGACCCCTCAAAGTGGCTTCAAATGTGATGTGGTCCTAAAAATAAAATGGTGTTGTAAAAATGAGAAATCGCTGGTCAACTTTTAACCCTTATAACTTCCTAACAAAAAAAAAATTTTGGTTCCAAAATTGTGCTGATGTAAAGTAAACATGTGGGAAATGTTAGTTATCAAGTTTTTTGTGTGCCGTATCTCTGTGATTTAAGGGCATAAAAATTCAAAGTTGGAAAATTGCGAAATTTTCAAAATTTTCGCCAAATTTCCGGTTTTCTCACAAATAAACGCAAGTTATTTGAATGAAATTTTACCACTAACATGAAGTACAATATGTCACGAGAAAACAATGTCAGAATCACCGGGATCCATGGAAGCGTTCCAGAGTTATGACCTCATAAAGGTACAGTGGTCAGAATTGTAAAAATTGGCCCGGTCATGAACGTGCAAACCACCCTTGGGGGTGAAGGGGTTAAAGGAATAAAAATTAAAAGTTTGAAAATTGCAAAATTTTCAAAATCTTTGCCAAATTTCTGATTTTTTTCGCAAATAAACGTTAGTCATATTGAACAAATTTTACCACTATCATGAAGTACAATATGTTATGAAAAAACAATATCAGAATCAGTGGAATCTGTTGAAGCATTCCAGAGTTATTACTACATAAATGACACTAGTTTGAATTTTAAAATTTCGCCTGGTCATCAAAGTGAAAACATGCTCGGGGATAAAGGGATTAAAAAGAATCTTACAGTTACCTGGAGGTAAAGGAAGCAGCAAATTTTCAAATAGTCCCAATCACCGCAATCATCTTGCAAGTAGGGTCACAAGGGCAGTTTAGGCAGACAAAATATTGATACTTTAACCCCTTTACCCCCAAGGGTGGTTTGCATGTTAATGACCGGGCCAATTTTTACAATTCTGACCACTGTCCCTTTATGAGGTAATAACTCTGGAATGATTCCATGCATCCTGGTGATACTGGTATTGCTTTCTCATGACATATTGTACTTCTTGATAGTATAAAATTTCTTTGATATGACTTGCGTTTTATTTGTGAAAAAAATGAAAATTTGGCAAAAATTTTGAAAATTTTGCAATTTTTCAAATTTGAATTTTCATGCCCTTAAATCACAGAGATATGTCACACAAAATACTTAATAAGTAACATTTCCCACACGTTTACTTTACATCAGCACAATTTTGGAACCAACATTTTTTTGTTAGGAAGTCATAAAGGTTAAAAGTTGACCAGAGATTTCTCATTTTTACAACACCATTTTTTTTTGGGACCACATCATATTTGAAGTCACTTTGAGGGGTCTATATGATAGAAAATACCCAAAAGTGACACCATTCTAAAAACTGCACCCCTGAAGGTGCTCAAAACCACATTCAAGAAGTTTATTAACCCTTCAGTTGCTTCACAGGAATTTTTGGAATATTTAAAAAAAATGAACATTTTACTTTTTTTCGCAAAAAAATTACTTCAGGTCCAAGTTTTTTTTATTTTACCAAGGGTACCAGGAGAAATTGGACAACAAAAGTTCTTGTCTAATTTGTCCTCAGTACGCCGATACCCTATATGTGGGGGTAAATCACTGTTTGGGCGCACAACAGAGCTCGAAAGGGAAGGAGCACCGTTTGACTTTTTCAATGCAGAATTGGCTGGAATTGAGATCTGACGCCATGTCGCGTTTGGAGAGCCCCTGATGTGCATAGCCAGTGGAAAACCCCAACCAATTCTAACTCCAACCCTAACCCCAACACACCCCTAACCCTAATCCTAACCATAACTCTAACCACAAACCTAACCCTAACACACCCCTAACCCTAATCCCAATCTTAACCCTAATCCCAACCCTAATCCAAACCCTAACCCTATCTTTAGCCCCAACCCTAACCCTAACTTTAGCCCCAACCCTAACCCTAACTTTAGCCCCAACCCTAACTTTAGCCCTAACTCTAACTTTAGCCCTAACCCTAACCCTAACGGTAAAATGGAAATAAATACTTTTTTTAATTTTATTATTTTTCCCTAAGGGGGTTATAAAGGGGGTTTATAGGGTTAATGGTAACCCTTACCATTTATAGGGTTTTTTTTATAGCGGGTTTTTATGTTTGGCAGCGGTCACACGCTTTTTATTGAAAAAATTGTTTTTGCATCACCACATTTTGAGAGCTATAATTTTTCCATATTTTGTCCGACAGAGTCACGTGAGGTCTTGTTTTTTGAGGGACGAGCTGATGTTTTTATTGGTACCATTTTTGGGCACATGACATTTTTTGATTGCTTTTTATTACAATTTTTGGGAGGTAGAAGGAACAAAAATCAGCAATTCATGAATTTATTTTGGGGGGGCGTTTATACCATTCTACGTGTGGTAAAATTGATAAATCAGTTTTATTTTTCGGGTTAGTATGATTACAGCGATACCTCATTTATATCTTTTTTATGTTTTTGGCGCTTTTATACAATAAAAACTATTTTATATAAAAAATAATGGTTTTTGCATCGCTTTATTCTGAGAGCTGTAACTTTAAATTTTTTTTGCTGATGATGCTGTATGGTAGCTCGTTTTTTGCAGGACAAGATGACATTTTCAGCGGTATGATGTTTATTTATATCCGCCTTTTTGATCGCGTGTTATTGCACTTTTTGTTCGGCAGTATGATGGTAAAACATTGTTTTTTAACTTGTTTTTTATTATTTTTTTACGGTGTTCACGGAAGAGGTTAACTAGTGGGTCAGTTTTATAAGGCGGGTCGTTACGGATGCAGCGATACTAAATATGTGTACTTTTATTGCTTTTTTATTTACATAAATAAATGTATTTATTTAGGAATTTTTAAAAATATTTTTACACAGTATAGTATACAGTGGGGCAAAAAAGTATTTAGTCAGTCAGCAATAGTGCAAGTTCCACCACTTAAAAAGATGAGAGGCGTCTGTAATTTACATCATAGGTAGACCTCAACTATGGGAGACAAACTGAGAAAAAAAAATCCAGAAAATCACATTGTCTGTTTTTTTTTCATTTTATTTGCATATTATGGTGGAAAATAAGTATTTGGTCAGAAACAAAATTTCATCTCAATACTTTGTGATATATCCTTTGTTGGCAATGACAGAGGTCAAACGTTTTCTGTAAGTCTTCACAAGGTTGCCACACACTGTTGTTGGTATGTTGGCCCATTCCTCCATGCAGATCTCCTCTAGAGCAGTGATGTTTTTGGCTTTTCGCTTGGCAACACGGACTTTCAACTCCCTCCAAAGGTTTTCTATAGGGTTGAGATCTGGAGACTGGCTAGGCCACTCCAGGACCTTGAAATGCTTCTTACGAAGCCACTCCTTAGTTGCCCTGGCGGTGTGCTTTGGATCATTGTCATGTTGAAAGACCCAGCCACGTTTCATATTCAATGCCCTTGCTGATGGAAGGAGGTTTGCACTCAAAATCTCACGATACATGGCCCCATTCATTCTTTCATGTACCCGGATCAGTCGTCCTGGCCCCTTTGCAGAGAAACAGCCCCAAAGCATGATGTTTCCACCACCATGCTTTACAGTAGGTATGGTGTTTGATGGATGCAACTCAGTATTCTTTTTCCTCCAAACACGACAAGTTGTGTTTCTACCAAACAGTTCCAGTTTGGTTTCATCAGACCATAGGACATTCTCCCAAAACTCCTCTGGATCATCCAAATGCTCTCTAGCAAACTTCAGACGGGCCCGGACATGTACAGGCTTAAGCAGTGGGACACGTCTGGCACTGCAGGATCTGAGTCCATGGTGGCGTAGTGTGTTACTTATGGTAGGCCTTTTTACATTGGTCCCAGCTCTCTGCAGTTCATTCACTAGGTCCCCCCGCGTGGTTCTGGGATTTTTGCTCACCGTTCTTGTGATCATTCTGACCCCACAGGGTGGGATTTTGCGTGGAGCACCAGATCGAGGGAGATTATCAGTGGTCTTGTATGTCTTCCATTTTCTAATTATTGCTCCCACAGTTGATTTCTTCACTCCAAGCTGGTTGGCTATTGCAGATTCAGTCTTCCCAGCCTGGTGCAGGGCTACAATTTTGTTTCTGGTGTCCTTTGACAGCTCTTTGGTCTTCACCATAGTGCAGTTTGGAGTCAGACTGTTTGAGGGTGTGCACAGGTGTCTTTTTATACTGATAACAAGTTTAAACAGGTGCCATTACTACAGGTAATGAGTGGAGGAAAGAGGAGACTCTTAAAGAAGAAGTTACAGGTCTGTGAGAGCCAGAAATCTTGATTGCTTGTTTCTGACCAAATACTTATTTTCCACCATAATATGCAAATAAAATGAAAAAAAACCAGACAATGTGATTTTCTGGATTTTTTTTTCTCAGTTTGTCTCCCATCGTTGAGGTCTACCTATGATGTAAATTACAGACGCCTCTCATCTTTTTAAGTGGTGGAACTTGCACTATTGCTGACTGACTAAATACTTTTTTGCCCCACTGTATATATTTTTTATTTATTTATATTGTACCAGGGTGAGACATTACTATAAAGTCAGATCGCTGATCTGACACTTTGCACAGCACTGTGTCAGATCAGTGATCTGACAGGCAGTGTAGGAGGCTTGCCAGTGCCTACTCTGAGCAGGCACTGACAAGCTACCGCCCTGCAGGACCCGGAGGGACCCCGTGGCCATCTTGGATCCAAGGGCCTGCAGGGAGGAGGCCCTCGGAACAATGCAATCACATCGCGTTGTTCTGAGGGTCTCAGAGAAGCACGCAGGGAGCCCCCTCCCTGCGCGATGCTTCTGTATGCCACGGGGTGTGCCAGGGGTTAAAGTGCCGTGAGCGGTCTGTGACTGCTCCTGGCACTTAGTGCCAGGTGTCAGCTGTGAAAATCAGCTGACACCCGGCCGCGATCGTCTGCACACCCCCGTGTGCGCGGCCGATCGCGATGACGTACTATCCCATCTATAGTCAGAATGTCACGGGTTTCATGGACCGGATAGTACGTCTAATGTCAGAAAAGGGTTAAGAGGTTTTTTAAGTTTGTCAAAAGTTGTCAGAAAGTAATCTTTACTGGCGCTACACTGTTAATGTCCATCACTAACCTCACTACTGCAGCCAATCAGTGGCCTCATTAATCATAATCTGTATATCTATATATAAATATCATAACTGAGGTCAGTTATTAACTGCAGATGTCAAGTGAAAGATGTATGGCATGTGACTTCTGGAGGACTGGTGAGGAACAATTGGAGTGGTGCTTGATTGTGGTAGGACTACCAACCAACAACGAAAGTAGTGATGCTGAAGTGTTTGGTTACCGAAGGCAGTAATTTTTTCCTTTTTTTTGTTTTATAAAGCTTGCTAGTATTTGTCATTGTTTGAAACATGACATAACACTCCACTCACCAGCGTTTACCACCAATTGTGACAGCCGCATTTTTTTTTTCTGTTTATGTTTTTCATCCCTACCTTCCAAGAGTTAAAACGGTTCTATTGTTCTGTCAACATAAATATATGAGGGCTTATTTTTTGTTGGACAACATGTAATTTTAATTTTCAACATTTATTTCATATCATATATTGTACTGAAGAAAAATGAGCGGTGTGGGATGGAATGGAAAAATACGCAATTATACCATTGTTGCTTAGGTTTCTGCTTTTACTGTGTTGATTATGAAAAATTTCATCATCTACTGTATATTTTGCCAGTCAGTTCTATTACAGGAATACTGGATTTATATAGTATTATTATGTTTTACTACTTTTACAATTCTAATCAATTGGTTTATTTCTTCATATTCTGAGACCACAGCTCAATATTTAGCTGAAAGAGTGTGTACGGGCTCATGCTCACTTGCGATGAAATTGGACGAGTTCAATCTGATAAAAAAAATCGTACCAATGTTAATCTATGATGATGTCTTCATCTGCGTTCTTTTTCTATCTTGGATTGGATCAAGATAAGGCTGGAAAAAAATCGCAGCATGCTGCGATTGTAATCGCAAATCGGATCGCATCGGATCGCATCCCGCAATAGAAGTCAATGAGTGCAATAAAAAAATCACACAGCACTCGCACTATGCAAGTGCTGTGCAATTATTAAGCACCGATGTCCTTTGAAAAGTCAGCAATTCATATGCGGCTATACAGTAAAATCACACTGACAGGTTAAAATAGAAAAGATAGAATACATGTATACACAAAGAATAGGTGTGTATATATATATATATATATATATATACACACACACACTGTATATATATCCGTGACATATATATCTTTATATTTCATAGAGAGATACATAGTAGAACAGGTGATGATTCGTTTGTCAGCTTTTGTAAAATCATTGCAGAAACCGACAGGATAGGAGACATGGTTTACATACAGTAAACCATTGCATATCAGTTAGATTTATATATGTCCCTAACTAATAATGTTATTAGTGTGTGTGTAAAATATTGGAGCTGTAAGTGTTATATTAAAGAAGTAATTCACGGAAAAAAATTGCGTGGGCTCCCGCGCAATTTTCTCAGCCAGAGAGGGAAAGCCAGTGATTGAGGGCAGATATTAATAGCCTAGGAAGGGACCGTTGTTATTGGCCCCCCTGGCTAGAAACATCTGCCCACAGCCACCCCAGAAAAGGCATAACTGTAAGATGTGTCGATTCTGGCATTTAGCCTGTCTCTTCCAATTGCCCTGTAGCGGGTGGCACATGGGGTAATAAGGGGTTAATGTCATCATGCTATTGTAAGGTGACATTAAGCCTGGTTAATAATGGAGAGATGTCAATAAGACACCTATCCATTATTAATCCAATAGTATGAAAGAGTTGCTATTGTATTATATGTATTATGTTCTATGGGGGTGATTGCATCATACTCAATGAGTGGGCTGCATTATACTATATGATGGGGCTACATTGTATTCTATGGGGACTGCATTATATTCTATGGGGGGCTAGATTATACTGTATGAGGGGCTTCATTATACTCTATGAGGAGGCAACATTATATTCTATGGGGGGCTGCATTATACTATATGAGGAGGGCTACATTGTATTCGATGAAGGGGCTACATTGTGCTATATAAGGGGCTGCATTATATTCTATGGAGGGGCTGCATTAAATTCTGTGGGGGCCTACCATATATTCTATGGAGGGGCTGCATTATATTCTATGGTAGTTATATTATATTGTATGGTGGGGCTGCATTATACTCTGTGGGGTGGCTGCATTATACTATATGTGGGCTGCATTATACTGTATCGAGGACTATGGGGAATATATTATACTATATGAAGAACTATGGGGTGCATTATACTAAGGGAAGTGAATTGTACTAAATCGATGAGTGGCGGTGCATTATACTATTTGGAGCACTATGAGGAGTGTATTATACTATATGGAGAACTGAGGAGTGTATTATACTATATGGAGGACTGAGCAGTGTATTTTAATATATGGAGGACTATGAGGAGTGTATAATACTATATGGAGGACTATGGGAAGTGTATAATGCTATACGGAGGACTGAGCAGTGTATTTTAATATATGGAGGACTATGGGGCACATTATATTATATGGAGGACTATGGGGTGTGCATTTTACAATATGGACGATTGTGGTGCACATTATAATATATAGAGGACTATGGGGTGTATTATAGTAAACAAGCAAAATGCTGCCTATTCATCGAGTGATTGGATTGTTTATACGGGAACTGAAATCATTGTTCTCAGCTCCACATTGCCGGTGTAAACTGTAGATATGCTGCTGATAACATGATAATGTATGGGGACAGATTGATCTAATAGTGATTGTTAGGTTCCCATCATTCTTTCGCAGTTTGAAGAAAGAGGCAGGGAAACAAGCGTCGAACGACTTTAATATTATCGATCACTCGTTTAGCAGCCTGAACACAGCACACAGCATGACGACATCCGGGTTACCAGAGCAGAGAGACTACCTGTCATGCGCAGTGCACGTCAGGAAGTCTCTCAGGTTGGTACATAGAAGCTGCAGCGCTGACAGCTTCTATAGCATGCAGATCATTTTTGTGAAAAAAATATGATCTCTACATTATAAACTTCTGTGAAGCACTTAGGGGTTCAAAGTGCTCACCACACATTTAGATAAGTTCCTAAGTGGGTCTAGTTTCCAAAATGGTGTCAACTATGGGGGGTTTCCACTGTTTAGGCACATTAGGGGCTCTCCAAACACGACATGGCGTCCGATCTGAATTCCAGCCAATTTTGTATTGAAAAGTCAAACTGCGCTCCTTCCCTTCCGAGCTCTGCCATGCGCCCAAACAGTGGTTTACCTGCATATATGGAGTAACAGTGTACTCAGGACATATTGTACAGCAACTTTTGGGGTCCAATTTCTCCCGTTACCCTTGTTAAAATAAAACAAATTGGATCTGAAGTACATTTTTTGTGAAAAAAGTTAAATGTTCATTTTTTTAAACATTCCAAAAATTCCTGTGAAGCACCTGAAGGGTTAATAAACTTCTTGAATGTGGTTTTGAGCACCTTCAGGGGTGCAGTTTTTAGAATGGTGTCACTTTTGGGTATTTTCTATCATATAGTCCCTAAAAAAAATATGGTGTTGTACAAATGAGAAATCGCTGGTCAACTATTAACCCTTATAACTTCCTAACAAAAAAAAAATTTGGTTCCAAAATTGTGCTGATGTAAAGTAGGTATGTGGGTGGGAAATGCTATTTATTAACTATTTTGTATTACATATTTCTCTGTTTTAAGGGCATGAAAATTCAAAGATGGAAAATTGTGAAATTTTCGCCAAATTTCTGTTTTCTTTCACAAATAAATGCAAGTAATATCAAATAAATTTTACCAATAACATGAAGTACAATATGTCATGAGAAAACAATGTCAGAATCACCAGGATCCATGGAAGCGTTCCAGAGTTATTACCTCATAAAGGGACAGTGGTCAGAATTGTAAAAATTGGCCTGGTCATTAACATGCAAACCACTCTTGGGGGTAAGGCTATGTGCCCACGTATGCAGAAAATTTCTGCTTAAAAACCGGACTCCTTCCCAGAAAACGCGCGTTTTTTGAGGAAAAAACGCACGTTTTTTATGTGTTTTTTCCGTGCGTCTTCTGACTCATAGAAAATAGCTAAAAACGCGGACTTTTCCACAAAATTAATGAGCATGCTGCGTTTTTTACTCCTAAGCATTTTTTTGCATGGAAAAAAATGCATCAATGTGCAAAAAAAGTGCAGAATTCATTTAAAATGAATGGGATGCTTCTTCTATGCGTTTTTGAAGCATTTTGACTGGGACAAACGCTTCAAAAATGCAAAAAAACCGCTTACGTGGGCACACAGCCTCAAGGGGTTAAATATCTGAAAATTATGCTAATCATTATAAATAATCAACACAATACACAATATACATGCAGTCATGGCCGAAAGTGTTAGCACCCTTGAAATTGTTCCAGAAAATGAAGTATTTCTCCAAGAAAATCATTGCAATTACACATGTATCATCATGCAACTGTTCATTTCCTTTGTGTGCATTGCGACAATGCAAAAAAGAACAGAGAAAAAAAGGTAAATTGGAAATAATTTCACACAAAACCCCAAAAATGGGCCAGACAAAATTGCAGTATTCTCAACTTAAAATCCATCAATCACATCCTATAACCATGAATATGCTTCTTACACCTCTCAACTTGAACTTTGGACCACTATTCTTTTGCAAACTGCTTCAGGTCTTTCATATTTCAAGAATGCCTTCTCCCAACAGCAATTTCAACCCCTTCCTTACCGATGATGGAATAGTACGTCATCCCAGCTTTGGGGTGGACTCCGGCGGTGAGCGCACCTCAAAGCCGCGACATGTCAGCTGTTATGACAGCGGGCATTTAAATAGCTCATCGCCGACCCCATCACGTGATCGGGGGTCGGCGTCACGTTGCCTGGATAACCACAGGTCTCATAGAGACCTCTATGGTTGTTCCAGGCAGATGGCTTTGAGCACCGCCCGGTGGTCGGTGCTCAAAGCACAGCAGTAAATCTGCTACATATGGGCGATCTGCTCATCGCCCATATGTAGCAGAGCCGATCGGATTGCGCATGCTTCTAGCCTCTTATGGAGGCTATTGAAGCATGCCAAAAGTAAAAAAAAAGTTTAAAAATAAAAAAAATAAAAGTTCAAATCACCCCCCTTTCACTAAACGGCGTAGTGAGAAAAAAATTCAAAACACCAGAATTACGTTTTTTTGGTTGCCGCGACATTGCATTAAAATGCAATAATGGGCGATCAAAAGAACGTATTTGCACAAAAGTGGTATAATTGAAAACATCAGCCTGGCACGCAAAAAAATAAGCCCTCATCTGACCCCAGATCACGAATAATGGAGACACTATTGTTCTCAGAAAATTGCGCATCTTTTTTTTAAAAGCAAACTTTGGAATTTGTTTTCACCACTTAGATAAAAGAGAACATAGACATGTTTGGTGTCTATCAACTCGTAATGTGCAAATTAACTTGGCACACACATGGAGATGCAAGTGATGATGAAATTTAATAAATGCAGTACATACAGTAAACGTTTCGGTCAGTAATGACCTTCGTCATTGTACTATATACTGTACTGAATGTAAATATTTAATAGGGCCATCTGTCCGCAAGTAGCTGGGACTAGATATAATGGTCTGATTATCGGTAGAAAGTTCAAGCAATGTGAGGGCATATGGACCTATAATCAGACCATTATATCTAGTCACAGCTACTTGCGGACAGACAAATTTCATCATCACTTGCATCTCCACGTGTGTGTGCCAAGTTAATTTGCACTTGTATATGGCTTGGGACCCTACTAGTGCACCACCATTTTGAGAAGTTGTGCCAACGGTCTTTGTATTTATCAACTCGTAATGACCTGGAGAATCATAATGGCAGGTTAGATTTAGCATCTAGTGAACCAAGCAAAAAAGCCAAGCAAAAAACAAGTGTGGGATTGCACTTTTTTTGCAATTTCACCACACTTGGAATTTTTTTCCTGTTATCGAGTACACAATATGGTAAAACCAATGGTGTCATTTAAAAGTACAACTCATCCTGCAAAAAATAAGCCCTCATATGGCCATATTGACAGAAAAATAAAAAAGTTAAGGCTCTGGAAAGAAGGGGAGCGAAAAACGAAAACGAAAAGCGAAAAAAGCTTCTGGAGTGAAAGGGTTAAGATCTCTCCACAGGTGTTCAATGGGATTTAGATCCGGACTCATCACTCACCAAATCAGAACTCTCCAGCACTTTCTTTCCATCCATTTCTGGGTGATTTTTGAAGTGTGTTTGGAGTCATAGTTTTGCTGGAAGACCCATGGCCTAAGATGCAAAATCAGATTTCGGACACTGGGCATTACATTATGACCCAAAATCCTTTTGGTAATCTTCAGATTTCATAATGTCTTGACCCAGTCAAGGCACCATTGTGAGATGCAGCACAACAGCTCCACCATAGTTGACTGCAGGTACTGTGTTATTTTCTTTTGTAGGCTTTTCTGTTTTCAGTTAACAGTAGAAAGATGTGCTTTACCGAAAACCTTTATCTTGGTCTCATCTGTCCACAAGACGCTTTCCCAAAAGGATTTTGGCTTACTCATGTACATTTTCGCAAACTGCAGTCTAGGTTTTTTACGTCTCTGTGTCAGCAGGGGGTCCTCCTGGGTCTCCTGTCACAGTGTTTCACTTTATTCAAATGTTGATGAATAGTTTGCGCAGACACTGATCCACCCTGAGCCTGCAGGATAGTTTGAATTTCTTTGGAACTTGATTGAGGCAGCTTAGCCACCTTCCAGACTGTCATGCGTTGCAACCTATCAATTTTTCTCTGCGGTCTACATCCATGGAGATTAGTTACAGTGTCATGGGTTGTAAACGTCTTGATTATGTTACAAACCATGGACAAAGGAACATCAAGATCTCTGAAGATGGACTTGTAACCTTCAGATTATTGATATTGTTCAACAATTTTGGTTCTCAAGTACTAAGAAAGTTCTCTTCTCCTCTTTCTGTTCTCCATGCTTAGTGTGGCACACACAGACACACAATGCAAAGACTGAGTCAACTCTCCCCATTTTATCTGGTGTCAGGTGTGATTTTCATATTGCCCACACCTGTTACGTGCAGTAGGAGAGTTTGAATGAGCATCACATGCTTGAAAACAAACTTGCTTACCCCAAATTTTGGAAAGGTGCCAACAACTTTATCTGGCCCATTTTTTTGAATTTGTGTGAAACTATGTCCAATTTGCCTTTTTTTCTGTTTTTTTTTTCAAATACAAAAAAGGAAATTAACATGTGCATAACAAAACAAGTATAATTGCAATAATTGTCTGGGTGAAATACAATATTTTGCTGACTATAGGACGCACCAGATCATAAGACGCACCCCAAATTTTGGGGAGGAAAATAGGATTTTTTAAAAAAAATAATCTGAAAAATATGGTGCTTTTTTTCTGGAACAATTTCAAGGGTGCCAACACTTTTGTCCATGACTGTGTATGTGTATATATATATAAATATATATATACATACACACACACACACACTGTATATATAGGAAGTTGGAGGCTTGGGCCGTGAAATGGAAAATGTAGATAAATGTGAGGTTGTTTACTTTGCTAAAGGAATGAAATGTACAATAATATGCTAAACAATTAATTGAAAAAGACTTGGGGACATTGGTGGACAGTAAACTCAACTTTATTGACCAGTGAAGGGCATCTATTGCTGAAGTAAAACAAAAAAAAAAATCATGAGAAACAGTAAATGATAAGAACACAGTTTTTGTATATACACAAGTCAGGGCAATCAGGCTATTTTGGTGCAGAGAAGAGAGTCCAATTACAATACATAATAATGAAATGAATTGAATAATGAATAATGGAATGATTGGGTGAATTGCGCTGCCAAGAGGGTATAAAACTTTATAGGTGTAAAGAGATCTTTCAAATATCCTCATTATATCAAAGTCTACAGTATATCAATGACAAATGGAAAATATATTCACTACCATAGACAAGGATTTTCTACTGTAAGATCAGTGAGACAATGGCACTTTCTACTGCAATAAGTGGTGATGGCTTAGGCCCCCGTCACACATAGCGACGCACCAGCGATCCCGACAACGATATGACCTTGTCAGGATCGCTGGCGTGTCGCTACATGATCGCTGGTGAGCTGCCAAACAGGCAGATCCCAGCAGCGATCAGGACAGCGACGACGCGGGTAACAAGCGCGCGCGTCGCTTAGTTACTGCTGGTGCAGAGAGCTGGTATCCATGGTAAACAGCGGGTTTCTAAGCACGGTGTGGCACTTAGAAACCCGCTGTTTACTTTGGATACCAGCTCCCAGCGCCAGCACGCTGGTATCTAAAGTACACAGCGGGTAACTAAGTGACGCGAGCGCTTAGTTACCCACGGTTTACCTTGGATACCAGCTCCAGCTCGCTGATCTCCCGCCTGCCACATGCAGCAATGCGTGCTGGCCAGCGGGAGACCAACGGTCAAAAAAAGTCCAGGGCTTTCGAGCACGATCAGCGATACCTGGCGGGGGGGTAGTCGCTGATAGGTGTCTCACACAGCGAGATCGCTGCTGAGATCGCTGTTGCGTCACAAAACTTGTGACTCAGCAGCGATCTCGCTAGTGATCTCGCTGTGTGTGACGGGGCTTTATTCATTTAACTAGTTCAAAGTAAAAAATAAAGCTGTCATCTGGTTTTGTTGACCCCCCAAAAACAAACTATAACGGAAATGACTCTCTTTATGCAGTACATAAAAATTCCTTTTTTCTTAGCCCTCCCTCCCCCAAAATTAATAAAATGCAATTAATAAAATATAACTATCCAAAGTCATGCTATTGAAAAACACAAATTCACCCACAAAGAAAGCAAACCAATTTCTACATTCATGGAAAAATTGAGATGAAAAAAAAAAATTGCTTGGCTTTTATTGTCCTACACATGTGTGGCATTAAGGGGTTAAATTATGCCAGTACATGCAAAGAAAGCCTGTGAATTTGGTTATAAAATGTGACCAGATGGAGTCACATTTGCCTTTTCATCTGGTGGCTGTATGGTAGATAAAGATTGGAAGGGGACTACGAATCAGGGAAGTATTAGTGTTGTATTAAACCTTTGCCATATGATAAATTTGTACACCTGAACTTTGTGTAGTTGAGAAATGAGAACGTTTGTTCTAGCATTTGTAAAGGCCAGCGTGAACAATGTAGCTGATATAAAACCGATATCATACACAATGTAGCATATGTATGACAAGTGCTTCTCACAAAATTAGAATATCATCAAAAAGTTAATTTATTTCAGTTTTTCAATACAAAAAGTGAAACTCATATTACATAGAGTCATTACAAACAGAGTGATCTATTTCAAGTGTTTATTTCTGTTAATGTTGATCATTATGGGTTACAGCCAATGAAAACCTAAACGCCATTATCTCAATAAATTAGAATACTTCATTACACCAAAATGATTTTTAAATCAAAAATGTTGGACGATTTAAATATACAGTGTGTACGGAAAGTATTCAGACCCCTTTAAGTTTTTCACTCTTAGTTTCATTGCTGCCATTTGGTAAATTCAAAATGTTAATATTTTTTCTCATTAATGTACAGAGTGTACATTAATGAGAAAAAATATTAACATTTTGAAATTTGCAAAAATTTCTACATTTATTTTTTTTCAGTCAAGAGGGGGTGCAGAGTGCACCCCCTCTTGACTGAAAAAAAATAAATGTAGAAATTTTTGCAAATTTATTAAAAAAAGAAAAACTGAAATATCACATGGTCAAAATATTCAGACCCTTTGCTCAGACACTCATATTTAATTCACATGCTGTCCATTTCCTTGTGTCCTCCTTGAGATGGTTCTACTCCTTCATTGGAGTCCAGCGGTGTTTAAGTAAACTGATAGGACTTGATTTTTAAAGGCACACACCTGTCTATATAAGACCTCACAGTTCACAGTGCAACAGTGCATGTCAGACCAAACAAGAATCATGAGGTCAAAGGAACTGGCCAAGGAGCTCAGAGACAGAATTGTGGCAAGGCACAGATCTGGCTAAGGTTACAATAAAATTTCTGCAATACTCAAAGTTCCTAAGAGCACAGTGGCCTCCATAATCCTTAAATGGAAGAATTTTGGGACCACCAGTAGAGTTGAGCGACTTTGGTCGGATCGGGTTTCATGAAACAAAATTTGTTTCAGATGAAACTCGTCCGCCTAGGGCAAAAAAAGTCAGAGTTTCGCCTGAAACCCGACCCCAATGCAAGTCAATGGGGAATAAAAGTCGCCATTGAGCGGATGACATTCATCCACTCAATGGCGACTTTTATTCCCCATTGACTTACATTGGGGTCGGGTTTCGGACGAAACTCCGACTTTTTTGCCCTAGTCGGACGAGTTTCATCTGAAACAAATTTTGCTTCATGAAACCCGATCCGACCAAAGTCGCTCAACTCTAACCACCAGAAGCTTTCTAGACCTGGCTATCCAGTCAAACTGAGCAATCGTGGGAGAAGAGCCTTGGTGAGAGAGGTAAATAAGAACCCCAAGATCACTATGGGTGAGCTCCACAGATGTGGTAAGGAGATGGGAGAAAGTTCCACAAAGTCAACTGTCACTGCAGCCCTCCACCAGTCAGGCCTTTATAGCAGAGTGGCCCGACGGAAGCCTCTCCTCAGGGCAAGACATATAAAAGCCCGCATAGAGTTTGCTAAAAAACACTTGAAGGACTCCCAGATTATGAGAAATAAGATTCTCTAGTCTGATGAGATGAAGATAGAATGTTTAGGTGATAATTCTAAGCAGTATGTGTGGAGAAAACCAGGCACTGCTCATCACCTGCCCAATACAATCCCAACAGTGAAACATGGTGGTGGCAGTATCATGCTATGGGGGTGTTTTTCAGCTGCAAGGACAGGACGACTGGCTGCAATTGAAGGAGACATGAATGTGGCCAAGTACAGAGATATCCTGGATGAAAACCTCTTCCAGAGTGCTCTGAACCTCAGACTTGGCTGAAGGTTCACCTTCCAACAAGACAATAACCCTAAGCACACAGCTAAATTAACAAAGAAGTGGCTTCAGAACAACTCTTTGACCATTCTTGACTGGTCTAGCCAGAGCCCTGACCTAAACCCAGTTGGGCATATCTGGCAGGAACTGAAAATGGCTGTCCACCAACGTTCACCATTCAACCTGACGGAACTGGAGGGGAATCTGCAAGGAAGAATGGCAGAGGATCCCCAAATCCAGGTGTGAAAAACTTGTTGCATCATTCCCAAGAACACTCATGGCTGTACTAGCTCAAAAGGGTGCTGCTACTCAATACGGAGCAAAGGGTTTGAATACTTATGACTAGAGTTGAGCGACTTTGGTCGGATAGGGTTTTGTGAAACCTGAATGAAACAAAATTTGATTTGACAGTTCCTTTATTGTAAAAGGCATCCAGTTAAATATATTTCTTTTACTTCTTTAAACGTTTTCGGTCATACAATTGACCTTCATCAGAAACAGAATTTTTTCACAGTTGGTTTTAATTAGAATGAGTTTACAAGAAGACAAGACAGTATGGTTAGTGAACAAATAAGTATCTAACAAATATCTGAGCAACAGGATGCTGATAATGACCGTATGAACATCATGTAAAGTTTAGACGAAAGGTCGATGACTAGATAAATACTGAAATAGCGAATCCTGAGACAAGGTTCAAGTGAGCTTAGTGAAACTCCACAGGTTCCATGGGCGGTGATAGAGAGTCCATGCACATGTCTTCTTGTAAACTCATTCTAGTTAAAACCAACTGTGAAAAAATTCTGTTTCTGATGAAAGTCAATTGTATGACCGAAAACGTTTAAAGAAGTAAAAGAAATATATTTAACTGGATGCCTTTTACAATAAAGGAACTGTCAAATCAATTTTTCTTTTGAGTGCCAAGTTTTTGTACTACATTGTTAGTTGGCTGGATACCCGACTTGTGCACCTCCCTCCACGCTGAGTGCCGTGTTTTTTCTATTTTGAAACAAAATTTGAGTCGGATGAAACTGGTCCGACTAGGGCAAAAAAAGTCGGAGTTTCGTCCGAAACCTGACCCCAAAGCAAGTCAATGGGGAACAAAAGTCGGCATTGAGTGGATGAATGTCATCCGCTCAATGCCGACTTTTATTTCCCATTGACTTGCATTGGGGTCGGGTTTCGGACGAAACTTCGACTTTTTTTGCCCTAGTTGGCCCAGTTTCATCCGACTCAAATTTTGTTTCATTCGGGTTTCAGGAAACCCGATCCGACCAAAGTTGCTCAACTCTACTTATGACCATGTGATATTTCAGTTTTTCTTTTTTAATAAATTTGCAAAAATTTCTACATTTCTGGTTGGTTTCAGTCAAGACGGGGTGCAGAGTGTACATTAATGAGAAAAAAAAGAAATCACTTTTTTGAATTTACCAAATGGCTGCAATAAAACAAAGAGTGAACAATTTAAAGGGGTCTGAAGACTCTTCGTACCCACTGCATGTTCAGTAAATGAACTCAATACTTGGTTGGGGCACCTTTTTCATCAATTACTGCATCAATGTGGCGTGGCATGAAGGCAATCAGCCTGTGGCATTGCTGAGGTGTTATGGAAGCCCAGGTTGCTTTTATAGCAGCCTTTAGCTCGTCTGCATTGTTGGGTCTGGTGTCCCTCATCTTCCTCTTGACAATATCCCATAGATTCTCCATGGGGTCAAGGTAAGGCGAGTTTGCAGGCCAATCAATCACAGTGACACTGTTGTTTGTAAACCAGGTATTGATACTTTAGGCAGTGTGGACAGGTGGCAAGTCCTGCTGGAGAATGAAATTTCCATCTCCAAAAAGTTTGTCGGCAGAGGGAAGTATGAAGTGTTCTAAAATTTCCTGGTAGACGGTTGCGCTGACTTCGGTCTTGATAAAACACAGTGGACCTACACCAGCAGATGACATGGCTCCCCAAACCATCACTAATTGTGGAAACGTCAAACTACACCTCAAGCAGCTTGGATTGTGAGCCTCTCCACTCTTCCTCCAGACTCTGGGACCTTGATTTCCAAATAAAATTAAAAATTTACTTTACTTGTGGAGTTTGTCAATGACTGTCTGGACATCTGTCAAGTTAGCAATCTTCCCCATGATTGTGGAGCCTACTCAAACAGACTAAATGCCCCTTTACATTTAGTGATGCACCAGCGATTCCGACCACGATACGACCTGGTCAGGATCGCTGGTGCATCGCTAAATGGTCGCTAGTGAGCTGCCACACAGGCAGATCTCATAGCGATGCAGCAGCGACACAGCGGTCGTTACTTACCTTTCACATGCAGCGATCCTGGCGTCCTCCCGTCCGCGTCCACTCATCGCTCGTCAGCACCAGCAGGAAGCCCAGCAGGAAGTACCCGACGAGAAATGGAGCTGCGCGATCAGCGACAGACAGCGGGGGAGCCGGTCGGAGGCAAGTATCACACATAGCGATATCGCTAGCGATATCGCTGCTGCGTCACCAAATCGGTGATGCTTTAGCGGTACTGTTAGCGATATCGCTATGTGTAAGACCCCCTTTAGAGACCTTTTTAAATGCTTAGGAAGTCTTTGCAGGTATTTTTTGTTGATTATTCTAATTTACTGAGATAATGATTTTTGGGTTTTCATTGGCTATAAGCCATAATCAACATTAACGTAAATAAACACTTGAAATAGATCACTCTCTTTGTAAGGACTCTATATAATATATGAGTTTCACTTTTTGTATTGAAGAACTGAAATAACATTTTTGATGACGTTCTAATTTTGTGAGAAGCACCTGTACTTCAGAAACTGGACCTTATACAGAATTGTGTAAATAATTAAATGATACTTTAGAGACTGACATGCACAATAGACAATAAGCTAATAGCCAATAGACAGACCCACTTGTACTATCTGTTTCTGGTTACATTGAGTCCAGTGTTTTTCAACATGTTGTAATACTTGGAATTTTAATATTAATTTTGTCATGAGTTTAATGACTTATTTTTACAACCATAGTCAGAGTTTGGCTGTCCTTTGGAGATAGTGCAGTCAATGGGTGGACCAACAAATACAAATTATATGTTTATTGGGGAAAATATAAAAAAGTCTTGTCATGTTCTACAAATAGTATCTTGAGTCAGCCGCCATAATACAACCCATAACAACAATATCATGAAAATTTCTGTTTATTACTACAGGACATTATAAGACCAATGATGACATCCAGTGATGAGAGTTTATTCCAATTTTCGTAAGTGTATGAGTAGTAGATAGAAATGGAGAGCATATCCTACTAAATAAGAGGCCATCTTAAACCCATGTTCACACCTGTGGAAATGCTGAGTTCCTTTGCAATTTTTTCTGCAGACGTCAACACCAAAATAAGTAATAGCTTTCTATTTATGCCTTTTTATGCATATTTGGTGTAGATTTAGGACATTATTAAAGTATTCTCTTGGTGGAGAAACACTTGGATTCTGCACATAAAAGTGTACAGTAATTGTGTTTTACAAGCATTTTTTCAGACTTCCCAACAAAGCCTACAGGGGCAAAATACACCAAAGCACACAATTTGACAGCGATTTTCAGCGCACACTCGGAATGAGTTTTCATTAAATCACAACTAATTTGATTGAACTTTAAAATGTAGCAAATTTTCTGCACAAAAAAAAAACAGAAAAATGCATTTATGTTAAGTGGGAACATGGATTAACAGGGACATTAATTAAATATGATTTTATGTTGAATGTTTTTTTTTAATTAATAATGTTTTTTAATTTCAATTTTCTATATTACTACCTACATTAAAAAAATACAGTGAAGAAAATAATTATTTGATCCCTTGCTGATTTTCTAAGCTTGCCCACTGACAATGACATGAACAGTCTATAATTTTAAGGGTAGGTTAGTTTTAACATTGAAAGATAGAATATCAAAAATAAAATACAGAAAATAACATTGTATACATTATATAAATTTATTTGCATTTTGCAGCGAGAAATAAGTATTTGATCGCTCTGGCAAATCAGACTTAATACTTGGTGGGAAAACCCTTCTTGGCAAGCACAGCAGTGAGACGTTTTTTGTAGTTGATGATGAGGTTTGCGCATATGTCAGGAGGAATTTTGGCCCACTCCTCTTTGCAGATCATCTCAAAATCATAAATATTTTGAGGCTGTCGTTTGACAACTCGGAGCTTCAACTCCCTCCACAAGTTTTCTATGGGATTAAGGTCTAAAGATTGGCTAGGCCACTCCATGAACTTAGCGTGCTTCTTTTTGAGCCACTTCTTTGATGCCTTGGCTGTATGTTTTGGGTCATTGTCTTGCTGGAAGACCCAGCCACGACCCATTTTTAATGTCCTGGAGGAGAGAAGGCGGTTGTCAATCAGAATTGTACGGTACATGGCTCCATCCATTCTCCCATTGATGCAGTGAAGTAGTCATGTGCCCTTAGCAGAGAAATACCCCCAAAACATATTTCCACCTCCATGCTTAACAGTGTGGACGGTGTTCTTTGGGTTATAGGCAGCATTTCTCTTCCTCCAAACATGGTGAGTTGAGTTAATGCCAAAGAGCTAAATTTTTATCTCATCTGACCACAGCACCTTCTCCCAATCAGTCACAAAATCATCCAGGTGTCTATTGTCAAACTTCAGATGGGCCTGCACATGTGCCTTCTTAAGCAGGGGAACCTTGCGGGCACTGCAGTATTTTAAACCTTTACGGTGTAATGTGTTAGCTATGGTTTCCTTGTTGACTGTGGTTCCAGCGGCTTTGAGATCATCAACAAGTTCCCCCGTGTAGTTTTAGGCTGATCTTTAACCTTCCTAATGATCAAGGATAGCCCACGAGGTGAGATTTTGTATGGTGCCCCAGATCGATGTCGATTGACCGTCATTTTGTATTTCTTCCATTTTCTTACTATTGTACCAACAGTTGTCTCCTTCTTACTCAGCGCCTTATGTATGGTTTTGTAGCCCATTCCAGCTTTGCCCAGGTCTATAATCTTGTCCCTGAAATCCACAGAAAGCTCTTTGGTCTTGCCCATGTTGTAGAGGATAGAGTCTGACTGATTTATTGAGTCTGTGGACAGGAGTCTTTTATAAAGGTGCCTATGTAAGACAGCTGTCTTTAATGCAAGACAAGTTGATTAGGAGCGTCTAACAGGTCTATAGGCGCCACAACTCTAACTGTATATACTTGAGTATAAGCCGACCCGAGTATAAGCTGAGACCCCTAAGTTTGCCACAAAAAAACTGGGAAAACTCAAAAGCCTAGGGTGGTGCTGCACAAGGGTTAATGGTGGTCCAAAAAGATGCTCCATAGATAAATACCTCCATAAAATGCTGCACAAGGGTTAATGGTGGCCCAAGAAGATTCTCCATAGATAAATATGGCCCAGATATTGCTGCTGCTGCAATTAAAACAAAAATAAAAATGACATACTCACCTCTTGTCGCTGGGGGCCAGTTGCCGGTGTTCTGAGCAGGCGGGGACACTGGTGCACTATGTGGGCCTGGTGCCGCTATCACGGCTGGCTCAGGCCCCCGGCACTGGCGATATTCACCTGTCCCAGTTCCATCACAGGGTGCCACTCTGTCTCCCGGGTCTCTGCAGTGATATTCAGCAGAGGGCGCGCACTGACTACGTCATCGTGCCCTCTGACCTGAACGTCACAGACAGAGGGCGTGGACGACAGAGCAGCACGTGGCGGTGGAACAGGGACAGGTGAATATTGCACTGCTCCCTGTCCAACCCCGTCAAACTCACCCCCTCCTGGCGCACGGTCTCTGCAGCCCCCTGCTTCTTCCATGCGCCCCTGCGCTTCCGGGTTCCAGTGGTCACATGGTACCGCTAATTAAAGTCATGAATATGCGCATATTCATGACTTTAATGAGAAGTACCACGTGACTGCTGAATGCAGGAAGAGCAGGGGCCCCAAGACCATGGAAGAAACAGGGGGGCTGCAGAGACCGCGTCAGGAGGGGGTGAGTATGATCTGACACCCCCGCTCCCCCTGCCGACCCCCGGTATATTACTCGAGTATAAGCTGAGAGGGGCACTTTCAGCCCAAAAAAATGGGCTGAAAATCTCGGCTTATACTTGAGTATATACGGTAATTGATGGTAGGGGATCAAATACTTATTTCTCACTGCAAAATGCAAATAAATTGATAAAATTTAAACAATGTGATTTTCTGGATATTATTTTTGATATTCCATCCCTCAATGTTAAAATTAACCTACCCTTGAAATTATAGACTGTTCATGTCTTTGTCTGTAGGTAAACTTAAAAAATCAGCAAGGGATCTAATAATTATTTCCTGCACTATATATATCAGAAATCTTGTAATTTTTACACTGTTCTTTCTGTTATTTACAGAAGACATTTCAGAAGTCTCATTATCATCAGAGACAGAACTACAATGAAAATGAACTCTTCTATATACAGTAGATAGCACAGTATGCACTATTCACAGTTAGTGATGGTCACAGCTCATCTTTAGACCTCATTCAGACCATTGATTTTTTCATGCATATATGTACCCATTATAGTCTGTGTGGCTGATCAAATGTCCATGTTTTTTTTTTCTGAGCAGTCCACAAAAAATCACAGAGACATGTCCATGTTTGATATAAGTTGCAGATACAAATATATTGGTCCATGAAAATCATGAACAAGACACAGATGTAATCAGTGAAAAAACTGTGATTTTTTTAAATATAGATGATGGTATGAAAGCTTCAAAAAAAAAATAAAACTGAAAAGGTTTAAAAAATACATTTAATATTGAAAAACCTGATTTATACAAAAGATAATTTCTGATTACACATTCATTGGAATTCCTTTACAACCTGTGACTTATTTTTCTGACAGGTCATTCACAAGGTGTTTGGAGCTGTCTCAGAAAGTGAACCAGTTCTACACCAAACAGATGCCATCTGTGCTATACAACCAGCAATAGCCTGTAACAGCAGTGACTGGAGCTCTCTCTAACTGCTGCTGCTTTTTAAATGCCAATACCAAACATTGACAGAGGCATGTAAAAGTTGTTGTTGCCAGTATTTGTGGGCACTGGTCTCCACCGAATGCCTTGCCTGTGGCTGAACTTCATAGAAAAATATCAATTGCACAATATCTTGCACTACCATTGAAATGTATAGGACAAACGATCAATTGACCTCAGGTTCAAATACCCAAAGTAAACTAAAAAAAGGGAAAAGGAAAAAAACCGAAAAAAAAACAAACAAACCTGAAATTGTTGTGCCCGTAAAAGTAAGAACTAACAAACTATAAAATTATTTAAACTATATGTGGTGCTGAAAGGAAAAAAAAATTAAAATGCCAAAATTGCTGTTTTTGTTTGCCACACTTACCCTCAAATATGCAATAAAAAGTGAATAAAACATAGTATATTCACCCAAAATGATATAAACAAGCCATAACTTTTTTTTAATCTTTCCATCAATATGGCCATGTTGGGGCTTGTTTTTTGCAGGACAAGTTGTACTTTTTAACGACACCATTGGTTTTACCATATAGTGTACTACAAAATGGGAAAAAATTCCAAGTGCAGTGAAATTACAAAAAAAAGTGCAATTATACAATTTTTTTCTTTTTTCTTACCATATTCACCAAATGCTAAAACTGACCTACCATTATGATTCTTCAAGTTATTATGGGTTCGTAGATACCAAGCATGTCTAGGTTCTTTTTTTATTTAAGCGGTGAAAAAAAATGTAAAGTTTGTTGAAAAAATAAACAATTGTGTTATTTTCCCGAGACCTGTAGCATCTATATTTTTCGGGATCTTTGGTTGGGTGAGGGCTTATTTTTTGCACGGCGAGCTCATGTGTTTATTGATACCATTTTGGGGGATATACGATCTTTTGAGCCTGTTATTGCATTTTAATGCAATGTTGTGGTGACCTAAACAACATTATTCTGGCATTTTGATTTTTCTTTTTCGTTACGCTGTTTACCGATTGGATTAATTATATTCATCTATTGATAGATCGGGTGATTCTGAACTTGGTGACACCAAATTTTTGTATTTTTTTTATTTTTTATTTCGAATTAGGTGAATGGGGCTGATTTATTCTTTTATATTTTTTTATTTTCGTAATATTTTAAAAAACTTTTTTTTTACTTTACACTTGCTTCAATACTATCCATGGGAGACTAGAAGCTGTGATCATCTGATCGCCTGTGCTACACAGACCAGGGCTTCTGCTGGGTGGCGCTCATAGCTATCCGGCAATGACAACCACAAGGGTCACCCCAACCCACCGGTGACCCGCGGTCATTTGGGCAGGATTAGTGACGCACTTCTGGCATGATCGTGTTAAATGTCAATGTCAGATTGAGAACTGTTGAAATCAGCTTACGTCCTGGAAAAGATGTGGGCTCAGTGCCAAAGTCCACATCAAACGGGGAGACCCGACATGTGCCGCGCCTGTCGTTAATGAGTTAAAGTTTAATCATTACATTTATAAGGTTTTCCTTATTAAAATATAATAAAAACCTTATAAATTTCCTATAATTGCACTGATCTAAAGAATCATATTACTAAAATATTTTTTACATTTTTATATAAAAGCGTTCTATAAACAGTCAGTTGTCTGATGTAAGGAGCTGTGACATTCTGATTTAAGTGAAAACTATAGTAATCATTGAGATAATATTTTGGAAAGATGGCAGAAGTAATAGTTAACCACAATAATGTGCAAATGACTTATTGAGGTGTGGAAAATATGCTATAAAGTAAAAATATAAAAAGTAGAAGTGTTAATAGTTTAAGTTATCAATTAACAAAATGCAAAATTAATAAACAAAAGACAAATCTAAATCACCTCTAAAAATACTTGGAGTAACAGCATTAATCCTTCAAGGTACACTTGCACAGTCTTTGAATGATCTTTTGACGGTGCGCCGACCAGCACCAAACGCAACCTGTTGCAATTTGGTTGCGCTCGGCGCACCGTCAAAAGGACGCAGGCGCCGCCAAACGCATACTGCGCACGTCCTGCGTCCTCAGCGATAAAGATAGGGGACGCATGCAGCGTCATGCGCCCGGAGGCGGAGCTACCGGCGGAGGCGCGGCAGGGGGCATGGCTTAGAGGCGCCCTTGCGCAGGCCGTCGCTGCGCCCTGAAGCACAAATGCGAAACCAGCCTAAGTTTCTCAATACACTCAGACAGGTGCACTATCAGCATAATAAATCATACATTGCTGCATTGATTTATCTTTTGGGAAAATGTACTATCTGCTATTGGTGAATGGAGCACTGTATAATGGAAGAAAGAGTCTAGATGTGCAGGTAACGAGCATGTTACTCATGCTACAATATAATTGGATAATCCTAATTGACCAAGAATGAATCTGTGCAGGGAAGAATGTTGTGTAGCATGCTTGGGACGTAATGAGATGTAGCACCACCAGTATACCAGAGAATATATTATCTAGTCATGGACATAACACCCAATACCTACTATTACTAGTATGGTTTATCAAAATGTTTTGCCTGGAATATGCCTTTATGGCTACTGAGGTGTACATAAATGAAGTTTTGTCATTGTGTATTGAAATCTTATGCAATTTTTCAGTCTACTCTCTCGCTACCTCCTGTCTTTGAACAGAAACATTACCATTTACTTTAAGTGGTTCAGATCTACTTTTTAAAGCTAAGCATTAGAGATGAGCGGATGTAAAGGAAATCAAATTCGCCTGATCGTACGGACTGTACCAGGAAAAATGATTTGCAGAGAAGATATTCTGCACAAATAGGGTCCCTTACTACACTCTGACTTCTCTCTAGACCCCAGAGTAAAAAAAACATATGATGTAAAAATAAAAATACTTATACTCACTTCACTGCTCACCGCTCCTGCTGCTCCCTGCCTATTATCCATTCCCCATTCTTCTGTTGTGACAAATCTCCAGTCCTATGTCCACTCTAGGCCAAGGTTTCCGGCCATGAGTGGGCCATAAAGCATGCACAGAGCGCTCAGAGGCCTTCTTGTGGCCAGAAGCCCCTGGACCAGAGATGAGATGCAATGGAGGCATAAGGTTTGCATAGTGGGCAGCGAAGAGCAGGGATATCCAGAAAGGTGAGCTGTAAGATGAGTATGCTTTGTTTTCTTTTTATGCACTCAGATATAGTGTGAGCTTTTTGACACTATTCCAAAAAACCCTCAGGTGTTAAATATAAGTCGGAGTATATTTCTTTTGGTTAAAAACTCTCTGAAAAAATATCCTTGGCCTCAGTAAGCCACAAATTTGTATCCGGGCCTGCTGCCAAGAAACCACCCATAACAGGACCAAATAATAAATTGTGCACTCAGCTATAGTGTGATCTTTTTGACACTATTCCAAAAAACCCTCAGGGGTTAAATATTGCACACAGCCTAGAGAGTATCCCACATAAAGTCAATTAAAACATAACCTTTAATGAACCATTAAAGGACATAACACACAAAAACATTACAAAAAAGTGCTCATGTGAACCAGTGCTCAATAATAAATGGTTTGGTCTCAACATTGGTATTAGATATAGCATTCCAGCATCAGGGCTTATCCTGCTGGAGAGACGATCCACTCATGGGGAGCGGAGACATGGAAAAACCAGTGTTAGTGTAAAGTATTCCCCTACACTCCCTGTCATGCCCCAGCGTTACTCCTGTCCTAACTAGGACAGGCCCCAAGTGGATCCTGTAGTGGACATCCCCACTGATAAGGGGAAAAATAGACAGAAGCTCCCTACGCGTTTCTTCACCAATGGTAGGGATTCATCAGGGGAGTCATATAGATATAAAGCAGTAGGAAAGAATATATAGAATTAGTATTATCCGTTAAGTCCACAGGCCCTGCAGTGGCGAGGTGCCTAACAAACTAGTGTGACTGTCACTACCAAGTGGAGTCCTGGAGGGGAAAGCACATGGACTCTTGATAAAGACTCATTATTGGTATGCTCCACCCCAGCGCCTGACATTAGATCGCAAACTGCTACTGATATTAACCCAATGCATTCAATCAGCTGCTACCGATATTAACCTCCTGTTTTCCAAAATGCAGGACACATGCAAGGAAACGGCCATATTACCGATTGTTTCTAATATCATATTTCATGCGTCCAGCGTGTCAGTGGTATCATAAACAGGTTAATGCAGCCTCTTCCTATATTCCAAAATACAGGACGCGTGAAACAGAAACTGCCACAGTGCACATAATTACCAGATTCGCATTTAATGCAATCAGAGTGTGAATAGCGTCCTAGTGCAATAAATACAGCTGCTACTGATATTAACCCCCTGCATTCCATCAGCTGCTACCGATTACCAGAATCGCATTTAATGCGATCAGAGTGTGAATGATGTCCTAGGGAAATATATGCAGCTGCTACAGATATTAATCCCCTGCATTCCATCAGCTGCTACCGATATTAACCTGTTTTCCAAACTGCAGGATGCATGCAGGGAGACGGCCATATTACCCATTGTTTCCGATATCCTATTTCATGCGTCCAAAGTCTGAATGGTATCATAAACAGGTTAATGCAGCCTCCTATGTTCCAAAATATAGGACTGCCACTGTGCACATAACTACCAAAATCGCATTGAATGCGATCAGAGTGTGAATGATGTCCTAGGGAAATATATGCAGCTGCTACAGATATTAATCCCCTGCATTCCATCAGCTGCTACCGATATTAACCTGTTTTCCAAACTGCAGGATGCATGCAGGGAGACGGCCATATTACCCATTGTTTCTGATATCCTATTTCATGCGTCCAAAGTCTGAATGGTATCATAAACAGGTTAATGCAGCCTCCTATGTTCCAAAATATAGGACTGCCACTGTGCACATAACTACCAAAATCGCATTGAATGCGATCAGAGTGTGAATGGTGTCCTAGGGCAATAAATACAGGTGCTACTGATATTAGCCCCCTGCATTCCATCAGCTGCTACCGATATTAGCCTGTTTTCCAAAATGCAGGACGCATGCAGGGAAACAGCCATATTACCCATTGTTTCCAATATCATATTTCATGCGACCAAAGTGTGAATGGTATCATGAAAAGGTTAATGCAGCCTCCTCCTATGTTCCAAAACACAGGACTGCCACTTTGCACATAACTACCAAAATTTAATGCAATCAGAGTGTGAATGGTGTCCTAGGGCAATAAATGCAGCAAGTCTCTCCGATACTCTAAGCATAAACCGCACACTAAATGAATGACTTTGGAAGGAAAGCACTGCAATCCCATTAAAGAGATGTCAGGCAGTCAGGGATATTCACGCAAATTGTGTATATCATTTGCACTGATCTTATATTTAAAAGTCCAAAATGAACAGGGTGAAAAATACCGTCCTATTAATATTATAATGACTTATCAATTACAAGACTGGGGGATGGAAGATTTTTTAATATCCACTGAGTATAATTATAAATTATACTCCAGAATCAATAGAATTTGTGAACCAATTATCTGGGCGAATCGACAAGAGGGGCCAAAATATCAGAGAAAAATATATAATGATGAGTAGGTACACAGAATGTACACTTAGTATCCCCAGAGGAACTCCACATCAGTACATGATTTAATGGTTGACATACACTCCCTTCAGAATTGTCCTTGTGTAGACTCTTATTTTCAAGTTTAGCCCAGGACATACAGTAAAACAGAAAGGAGTGTCAAAAAGATACAGGAGAGGTAATCTCCCTTCATATATGATAATTAAGCAATCCTGTTTTTTAGTCTGACTCTATTGCTCGCAGGGCCCGGAGCAAACTTTCCACATTGTACTAGAATTTTCGGCAGACAAAAAGATCCACCGAGCAGATGAGAAAAGGAATATATTATAGAAAGCAGCCAAAATTTAACTGCTCATTCAAACCAAGGGGATGGCACGTATTCAATAGAAAAATCCACCTTGTTTCCCTTTGTAGCAGCATTTTATCAAAATCGCCTCCCCGTCGAGGTATCTTGAGTTTATCAATACCCATAAAGCGGATGGTGCCAGTATCCCCTCCATGTGTGCCATTTACATGTCTAGCGATGGGGGTATCCCTCTGGTTACGAATATCCCCCAAATGCTCACCAATAAGTCTTCTGAATTCTCGGATCATTTTCCCAATATAGGTCATTCCACAATCACATTGAGCTTAGTAAATAATACCTTTAGGTTTACAGTTAATGAATTCCTTAATTTGATAGTGTTGCTGTGTATTAGAATTGAAAAATTCCCTCCCCACCTCAACAGAATCACATGCCACACAGTTCCCACATTTGTAGCAGCCTACCGGTTTCCTTGGTAGCCACGTTTCCTGTTTCGGTGGGGCAAAGTGACTGTGTACCAAACAATCACTCAGGGATCGGCGCTTCCTATACGTGATTTGGGGACTTTCCCCAATCACATCTCTCAAGTCCTCGTTCATTTTAAGAATGTCCCAGTGTTTCTTAATGATCTGTCTCACCGCCGGTGCCGCATTATCAAAAGAACAAATAAGGGTACCGTTACACCTAGCGATGCACCAGCGATCCCGACCAGTGATATGACGCGGTCAGGATCGCTGGTGCATCGCTAGGTGGTCGCTAGTGAGCTGCCATACAGGCAGATCTCACCAGCGACATCGCTGGGGACGGGGATCGCTACTTACCTGTCAGACGCGGCGATCCTGCGTCCTCCCGCCCGGCTCCACACGTCGCTCGTCGTCACAGCAGGAAGCGCCGCAGGAAGTGACCGACAAGAAATGATCCAGGAGCTTCTCGCGCGATCAGCGATAACCAGCGGGGGAGTCGGTCGGAGGTAAGTATCACATGCAGCGATATCGCTAGCAATATCGCTGCAATGTCACAAAATCGGTGACTTTACAGCGATATTGCTAGCGATATCGCAGTGTGTAACGGGGGCTTTAGTCTCATTTCTTTTGGTACCCTCTCTTCTCTATTGCGGGGAGTTAACAACGTAGTCCTTGGTTGATGGCTCGCAAATCGATATGCCTCCCTCAACACCCAGTCCGGATACCCTCTGGATAGAAATCTTTGTCTTAGATTGCCTGCCTTGACCTTAAAATCAACATTATCAGAGCAATTACGTTTTAACCTAAGGTATTGACCCTTAGGAATTCCTCTTTTGATGGGGTATGGGGGGTGACTCTCCCACCTCAAGAGTGAGTTGGTGGCAGTAGGTTTCCTGTAGACAGATGTTTCCAAGCTGTCACCCCTCATGGATTTTGTAATCATTACATCCAGAAATGGTAATTGTCTCTCCTGTATATCAGAAGTGAACTTAAGCCCAATATTGTTACAATTCAGTGACGGCATGAATTCTTGAAATAATTCCTTGGTGCCACTCCACAACCTTTTGCTGGCCCTCTACTATTCAGTAAGATGGCAGCTGCAGTTGGTCATCATTTTTCTGAATTTGCAGGAAGCAAATTGCAAAAAATTTGTATTTTCCAAAATCAGGATTTTTGTAAAATTTGAATAGAATTCAATTCTGTTTGATAAATTTGCCCATCTCTGCTCAGCATTTGATGCAATATTTCCAGTCTAGACAGTCATCTGGACAACCTCTTTAAGTCCTTTTAGGTCCACAATCTGTTTTATAGAGAAGTTTTGATTGTGCTAATAAATCTCCATAGACATGTTGAGAGCATGAACAAGAACATGAGTTCATTTATCTTGTTATTAAAATTGCTGCTAATATAATAAGCTCACTAAAGGTAATAAGAATTCAATGGCCAAAACGAAATCCTGCTAAAGAACTTTACTTGCAGCTATTTCCTATGGAACATAGCACACTAACTGATTTACCACATGCGACCTTGGCAAATGGAGTACATTTCTTCCTTTCTCAGCTTCACAGATGTAATACATTTACACATTGAAGCTGAAAATTAGCTTGAGGTTGAAATGTAGGGAGTGGATAAATTGAACTCAAGCTATATTAAGATTAGAGGTACTCAGCACATCAGTTCTGCATGTACCATGTAAAGCTTGCCCTTCAGTCATGATTTAATTACTACTCTTCAGATAAGCAAATATCAGCTTTTACTGGCGTATATAGAAAGATTGCCTTAAATGTGGAAATAGGAAGCATTCCCACATGAAAAAATTTAGAAATACTGTCCCTTGTTCAATCTTCTGGAAATATGTATTGCTTTGGTGTCCCATATCTTAAAAGAAAAGGGACTCTAAGCTCTTTTAGCAATTGGACACTGCAAGACTCCATACTCTATCTAAATGACGTCACATGCCGCTGGTTCCCTCAGCCGTGTGGTTACCAGGTACGCTACCGGCTGGAGCACCCTGGTTACATCACTTTCAGCGCCACGCTGCACTGCCTAGACTCTAATGCGAGCAGGAGCACTGAAGAAGCCGACACACTCCTCTCCTCCCTCGGATGATGAAGATGCGACCTCTGCACACATCATGACTTTTTTATTATTTTTTTCCTATTAAATTAAAGCCGGGTTTCCATTTTGGACAAATAAATCTGCCACTGTCCAGCATCTAGTAATCATTTACTATTTTTTTGGGGAACTCTTAATACCTAATGCACATTTATTGCCCTATCTGTACAGGTGTTTATTGTTACCAGTATACTGTACATTAATACAATCATCTACCTGACTCCAAATGGTACAGTTGCCTTATTTCAAAGTCTTAAGCAAACCTTTTATTCATTTATTTCTTTATGCTAATATTTTATTTGATCTTTTATTCATTCCCATTTTATTCAATTTTATTTTATGTAGGTCTTAAGTCTATGCTCACCTTATATCCCCCTCCTTAGCTGTCCAGCGCGATAGTGTTCTATTATCCGACTCTAAGCTCTGCTCATGCCAGTTTTTGCATCCCATTAAAAGGTATTGTTTTTAATATTAGATGCATTCTTTTACCATTGATCTTTATTGCAATGAAAAGAGAATTAATCTTCAATTATTTTTGTTTCACGTTTCATCCTGTTATGAAGGTGACTTTGGCAAAAAAACAAATGAATGGCACTATTCAAGAAGAAGTATATATGTGATATAAACAGTCTAAGATAATGAGCACACATAGATCCCAGGGGAATAATATTTATGAACATAGTATGATTTTTTTGTAGGATTTTTTAATGAGGAATTCCAGTTTGTACTATAATGAAATGTAAAATGCAATGCAGATTTCCAAAATATATTATATTTATTTAAATGTTCAAAATCTTTAGTTTCAGTTGATAGAAACATTTTTGGCAAACCTGTACCCAGTCTTAGGTCACGTTCACATGTTCAGTATTTAGTCAGTATTGTACATCAGTATAAGTAAGCCAAAACCAGAAGTGGGCGAAAAGTGCAAAAGTGGTGATGTGTTTCTATTATGCTAATTGTTCCACTCCTGGATTTGACTTACAAATACTGATGTACAATACTGACCAAATACTGAACTTGTGAACATGGCCTTACTAAAACACTGGGAAACCCCCCAAAAGTTAAGGGAATCATCACTTAACTTAATGTTAGCCCATACTGAAGAAGTTGGGCTACGTCTACTACATAGCTTAGACTATGATAAAAGTGTACATCAATATGGCACTGTTCAGATTAGTGTTGAATGCTCCATTCAGTTCCTGTGTCACAAACAGATGAAGAATAGCATTCCCATGCAGTGCTAGTGATCCTTACAAATCTGAAAGAGACCACAATAGACATAATAGATCCACTACCAAGTCAAAGGGAACAATCCAATACAACTGTTTGCTGTGAGATTAATCCAGCAATGGCTTGGAAGGAAAACTGCTCAAACTGAGCTGTATATTAAGAAGTTGGGAAAATTAGCTGTCAGCCAGCATCTAACCAGCCATCAGACCAGCATATCTAACGTGTATCACTAGCATAACTTTATAACCAGGGCTGTCCTGAGATAGTGCTGAAAACGTTAGGTATTCCTAACATCTTCTTGTGCTTTTTATGTGCAGAGGATACAATGCATTGGGATACATATGTATTCATTTATATAATTGTTTCAAAAAAGACTATAAGAAAACTATAAGACCCATTGTTAGGGTTGGAAGAATGCACTAAATGAAAAATAATAACAAAGTGCGTTCGCAACCTGGGGTCCACCGTGCGGTGATGGAGAAACCGCAGCAAGAACAATGGTAAACTAAAGGCAGCGAAGCAGCAATCAAAACTCAGTGTTAACCATCACACTGTGTGAACAGAAAACTAAGTTCCAAGCTCTGTTACTCCACAGAGCGGTAACGTACAGCAGAACAGAGTGCTAAACCCTGTTAAACGTCACAGAGATTCAGCAAATATGACGCTAGTTGGGGTCACTGTAGCTTAACCGCCCAGAGAAGTCTAAGCTGGTGGTTGTGCTCGCTCTGATGTCGGCTGTGCAAATACACACGAGACTTAGGACGCCTGGAGTCAGATGCTGAGCCAAGGCAGGAGTTCCCACCCTACAGTGCCTGCCAAGACACACAATTACCACTATAAGAGCGGCCCATACACATGTGCTCACAGAGTGGTAGCATATCCACTCACAATCACAAATGATACTAGTGCACAGGCGTGCGCCATTGAGAGCCTTTTATACCTTAAGCTCAAGTCCAGACAGGACCTTGCCTGTCGACCAATCTGAAGCGGTCACATCACCAGAGCAGCTGATGTCTGAGCATCAATGAGAAAGCGTCACAACACGGACATGCTCAGTAGGGTGAAATCTGGACTTAGGCTCCAGAGTACAACGCAGCATGTGTATACCAGTAGTCACTACAGGCTTAGCTGGAGAGCCAACAGCAACTACACATGCAGCACAAGCCTGGGCAAGGCGCTGGGTCTGGAGTCTGTGCTGAGCAGTCATCACAGCGGCCGAGCTTGAGTGGGAGGCCACAGCACCAGACAAGGCTTGGGATCTATCCCGTGCAGCGGAAACATCCTGGCGCCTAACACTCATAGTAGAGGAGCAAAAATGGGATTTACGGCAAACCTGTCCAACATAAAATAAAAAGAATAAACTTATATGTACCAGCACAATTGCTCTGATGCCACTGTGTCTCCTGGTGGTCACATGATATTGTTATATCACGTGACCACTGCAGCCAGTCAGCGGAGGCTAGTATGTATTTTCTTTATTTTATGAGGGAAAGTTTAGCTGTTAAGAATATGGTTTCCAGCAGCAGAAAGCGCCTATAAAATTTGACATTCATCCACTCAGTGGCGACTTTCATTCCCCATTGACTTGCATTGGGGTCGGGTTTCGGACGAAACTCCGACTTTTTTTGCCCTAGTCGGACGAGTTTCATCTGAAACAAATTTTGTTTCATGAAACCCGATCCGACCAAAGTCGCTCAACTCTACTCATTTGTAAACCTGCTCTACTGGGTAAGTCTGGAAACTTTATAGCAGGCTCTGAAGACTGACGTAAGCGGAAAAAGAAAACCCGTTGTACTCAGCTGAAGAGAAGTTGAGACACACTGAGTCTTAGTTGAGTCTCAAGCGCTGTTTTTCAAGCTGCAATCCATCCTGACATATGACTAGGACACCTTGAAATATTTGATGGTGGCCATTTTATGACATTCTAGGGGGAACCCCTTTAACCCCTTCCTGACATCAGACGTACTATCCCGTCCATGGGACCCGGGCCCCTATGCCCAAGGACGGGATAGTACGTCTACCGCGATCAGCGGCGCCCACGTGGTGAGCGCCGCTGATCGCGGCCGGGTGTCAGCTGATTATCACAGCTGACACCCGGCACAATATGTCAGGGGCGGTCACGGACCGCCCCCCGACACGTTAACCCCTTGCACACCGCGATCAAACATGATCGCGGTTTACCGGGAGTTAAAGGGAAGCAACGGCAGGGAGGGGGCTCCCTCCGTGCTTCCCTGAGCCCCCCACGGCAGTGCAATGTGCAGCGCTGCTGCCGGGGCCTCCTTTCCTGCAGGCCCCCGAATCAAAGATGGCGACGGGGGCCTTCGGGGGCCTGCAGGAAGCTGGCTTCCTCAGTGCCTGCAAAGCGCAGGCATGAGGAAGCCTTGTGCACTGCCTGTGACAGATCGCTGACCAGTCACAGTGATCTGTGATGTGACAGATCAGCGATCTGTCACAGAACAGTGATGTCCCACCTGGGACTATTTAATAAAGTGAAAAAAAAATAAAAATAAAGTGTTAAAATAATTAAAAAAAAAAATCGCCAAATAAATTACAAAAAAAAAAAAAAATATTCCCCCAAATAAATCCATTTTTTGAAAATAAATAAAAAAAAACAATAAAAGTACACATATTTGGTATCGCCGCGTCCGTAACGACCCACCCTATAAAACTGTCCCATTAGTTAACCCCTTTAGCGAACCCCTTAAAAAATAAAAATAAAAAACAAAGCAAAAAATAATGATTTATTATCATACCACCAAACAAAAAGTGTAATAACGCGTGATCAAAAAGACGTATATAAATATCCATGGTACCGCTGAAAACATCATCTTGTCCCTCAAAAAACGAGCCACCACACAGCATCATCAGCGAAAAAATAAAAAAGTTATAGCTCGCAGAATAAAGCGATGCAAAAATAATTATTTTTTATATAAAATAGTTTTCATTGCATAAAACCGACAAAACATAAAAAAACGACATAAATGAGGTATCGCTGTAACCGTACTGACCCGAAGAATAAAACCGCTTTATCAATTTTACCGCACGCGGAACGGTGTAAACGCACCCCCCCCAAAAGAAATTCATGAAACGCTGGTTTTTGTTCATTCTGCGTCACAAAAATCGGAATAAAAAGCGATCAAAAAATGTCACGTGCCCGAAAATGGTACCAATAAAAACATCAACTCGTCCCGCAAAAAATAAGACCTCACATGACTCGGTGGGTCAAAATACGGAAAAATTATAGCTCTCAATATGTGGTGATGCAAAAACTATTTTTACAATAAAAAGCGTCTTTTAGCGTGCGACAGCCGCCAAACATAAAAACCGCCATAAATAGTACATCAAACCCCCCGTTATCACCCCCTTAGTTAGGGAAAAATAATAAAATAAAAAAATGTATTTATTTCCATTTTTCCATTAGGGCTAGGGTTAGGGCTAGGGTTAGGGCTGAGATTAGGGTTAGGGGTGTGTTGGGGTTCGGGTTGGAGTTAGAATTGGGGGTTTCCACTGTTTGGGCACATCAGGGGCTCTCCAAATGCAACATGGTGCCTGATTTCAATTCCAGCCAATTCTGAGTTGAAAAAGTCAAATGGTGCTCCTTCCCTTCCAAGCTCTGACATGCGCCCAAACAGTGTTTTACCCCCACATGTAGGGTATCAGCCTACTCAGGACAAATTGCAAAACAATTTTTGGGGTCCAATTTCTCCTGTTACCCTTAGGAAAATAAAAAATTGGGGGCAAAAATATCATTTTTGTGGAAAAAAATGATTTTTTTATTTTTACGTCCGAAAGTTATAAAATTCTGTGAAGCACTTGGGGGTTCAAAGTGCTCACCACACATCTAGATAAGTTCCGTGGGGGGTCTAGTGTCCAAAATGGGGTCACTTGTGGGGAGTTTCAATAGTTTAGGTACATCAGGGGCTCACCAAACGCACATGACACCCGCAGACCATTCCATCAAAGTCTGCATTCCAAAACGTCACTACTTCCCTTCCGAGCCCCGACGTGTGTCCATACAGTAGTTTTCTCCCACATATGGGGTGTCAGCGTACTCATGACAAATTGGACAACAACTTTTGGGGTCCAATTTCTCCTGTTACCCTTGGGAAAATGAAAAAATTGGGGACTAATTGATCATGTTTGTGGAAAAAATACGATTTTTTTTATTTTCATGCCCGGGCATTATAAACTTCTGTGAAGCCCTTGGGGGTTCAAAGTGCTCACCTCACATCTAGATAAGTTCCTTAGGGGGTCTAGTTTTCAAAATGGGGTCATTTGTGGGGGGTTTCCACTGTTTAGGTACATTAGGGGCTCTCCAAAGGCAACATGACACCCGCAGACCATTTCATCAAAGTCTGCATTCCAAAACGTCACTACTTCCCTTCTGAGCCCCGACATGTGCCCATACAGTAGTTCTCTCTCACATATGAGGTATCAGCATACTCAGGATAAATTGGACAACAACTTTTGGGGTCCAATTTCTCCTGGTACCCTTGGGAAAATAAAAAAATGGTGACTAAAAGATCATGTTTGTGGTAATTTTTTATTTTCACGCCCGGGCGTTATAAACTTCTGTGAAGCACTGGGGGGTTCAAAGTGCTCACCACACATCTAGATAAGTTCCTTGGGGGGTCTAGTTTACAAAATGGTGTCATTTGTGGGGGGTTTCCACTGTTTTGGTACATCAGGGGTTTTCCAATCGCGACATGGTGTCCGATCTCAATTCCAGCCAAAAACGTCAAATGGCGCTGCTTCCCTTCCGAGCTCTGCCATGCGCCCAAATAGTGGTTTACCCCCACATGTGGGGTATCAGCATACTCAGGACAAATTGCACAATAACTTTTAGGGTCCTGTTACCCTTGGGAAAATAAAAATTGGGGTGAAAAGATCATTTTTGTGGAAAAAATATGATTTTTTAATTGTACCGCTGTACGTTATAAACTTCTGTAAAGCCCTTGTGGGTTCAAAGTTCTCACCACATATCTAGATAAGTTCCTTGGGGGGTCTAGTTTCCAAAATGGGGTCACTTGTAGGGGGTTTCCACTGTTTAGGTACATCAGGGACTCTCCAAACGTGACATGGCGTCCGATCTGAATTCCAGACAATTTTGCATTGAAAAAGTCAAACGGCGCTCCTTCCATTCTGAGCTCTGCCATGCGCCGAAACAGTCGTTCCCCCCCACATATCAGGTATCAGCGTACTCGGGACAAATTGCACAATAACTTTTGCAGTCCAATTTCTCCTGTTACCCTTGGTAAAATAAAAAAAATTGAACCTGAAGTACTTTTTTTGTGAAAAAAAGTTAGATGTTCATTTTTTTTTAAATATTCAAAAAAATTCCTGTGACGCACCTAAAGGGTTAATAAACTTCTTGAATGTGGTTTTGAGCACCTTAAGGGGTGCAGTTTTTAGAATCGTGTCACTTTTGGGTATTTTCTATCATATAGACCCCTCAAAGTGGCTTCAAATGTGATGTGGTCCGTAAAAATAAAATGGTGTTGTAAAAATGAGAAATCGCTGGTCAACTTTTAACCCTTATAACTTCCTAACAAAAAAAAATTTTGGTTCCAAAATTGTGCTGATGTAAAGTAAACATGTGGGAAATGTTAGTTACCAAGTTTTTTGTGTGACGTATCTCTGTGATTTAAGGGCATAAAAATTCAAAGTTGGAAAATTGCGAAATTTTCAAAATTTTCGCCAAAATTTCCGTTTTTCTCACAAATAAACGCAAGTTATTTGAATGAAATATTACCACTAGCATGAAGTACAATATGTCACGAGAAAACAATGTCAGAATCCCCGGGATCCATGGAAGCGTTCCAGAGTTATGACCTCATAAATGTACAGTGGTCAGAATTGTAAAAATTGGCCCGGTCATGAACGTGCAAACCACCCTTGGGGGTGAAGGGGTTAAAGAGAACCTGTCACCACGTAAACATATTCCGCTGAGTCTTTTCTTCCCATCAGTTGAAGAGGTTTTTTTTCTCCTGCTACATCCCATGCTCAGTGGCTCAGTGAGCAGATCAGTTATATTTGTTAATGAAGCTGCTCCTCTGATAGTTGAGACACATGCCTCATGCAGTGTTATTTCAGTCTGCAACCCTTCCTGACATTTGACTAGGATGGGTTGCAGCTTGAAATATTTGTCGGTGATCATTTTTATCAAAATAGAAATCCTTTAAAAGAATCTGTCGCCAGGTCAAAAGTGGCCAGGTTTGCTCTTATTTTATTCCTGCTGCACTCCTGAATATTATGTTTTACTAGATTATGGCCCGATGCTATCGCATCGGGAGGATGCGATAGCATCACACCTCTTGCCATGTTAACCCTCAACACACACACTCCTCAACACACACTCCTCTCACCTTTCACCATCTCCACTCACTCTTTCACTCCACATACGACCCCTTCTCTCACTCCGTCTCTCATACTCACGCCGTCATCGCCGCTGCTCCACGATCCCCGACATCTTCTTCCGCCGGCGCCATCCTGGATCCAGACGTTGTCCACGCCGGCGACATGTTCTTGCGGCGACGCCATCTTGAGTATCGTGAAATCCCGCGATAGTCAAGATAGCGTCGCCGGAAGAACATGTCGCCGGCGTGGACGACGTCGGGATCCAAAATGGCGTCGGCGAAATCTCTCGAGTTTTCGCCGACGCCATTTTGGATCCCGACGTCGTCCTCGCAGGCGACATGTTCTTGCGGCGACGCCATCTTGACTATCGCGGGATTTCGCCGATCCAAAATGGCGTCGCCGCAAGAACATGTCGCCGGCATGGACGACATCGGGATCCAAAATGGCGTCGGCGTAATCTCGCGAGATTTCGCCGATGCCATCTTTTTGGATCCTGAGTCGTCCACGCCAGCGACATGTTCTTGCGGCGACGCCATCTTGAATCTCGCGGGATTTCACGAAATCCAAGATGGCGTCGCCGCAAGAACATGTCGGCGGCCTGGAGAACGTCTGGATCCAGGATCGCGGCAGTGGAGGAAGATGTCGGGGCAGCGACGATGACGGTGTGAGTATGAGAAACGGAGTGAGAGAAAGGAACGTATGTGGAGTGAAAGAGTGAGTGGACGTGAGTGGAGGTGAAAGGTGAGAGGAGTGTGTGTTGAGGCGGTGTGGTGTGTTGAGGGTTAACATGTGCGTGTGTGTGGTGACGTCACCGGTTACAACTGGACGGAAGTTGTTACAACCGGAAGCTGCTTAGAGCATTTATTATTATAGATGATGAGGAAGAAGCCGTCTGTTGTTGGCGGTGATGGCGTGTAGAGGCTTCTTCAGCCAATGTAATAGATTTAGAGTTAGGGGATTCGTGTGTGAGACGACGGCGTTTATAAGCCTTAATCTTGTCAAGTCGATGCTGTTTTTCCTCAGGAGTCTCATTAGCACGGCGTTGTTTTTGTCATAGTGCTAAAGCTGCTTTCCTTTTACTGGCATTGGTATACTGTGCATCGGTATTGAATGGTGGTATTGATAGGGCAGAAACAGATTGCTGATTAGTTATGTCAGTGAACGGCATATGGGATGAAGTGTAGCAGTAAATTGTTCCACATGCTGATGTGGAAGCATCCTGTTGTGAGTCTAATAATAATGATGAGGAAGAGGCCATCTGTTGTCGGCGGTGACGGCGTGCAGAGGCTTCTTCAGCCAATCTTATGGATTTAGAGTTAGGGGATTCGTGTGTGAGGCGACGGCGTTTATAAGCCTTAATCTTCTCAAGGCGATGGTGTTTTTCCTCAGGAGTCTCATTAGCACGGCGTTGTTTTTGTCGTAGTACTAAAGCTGCTTTCCTTTCACTGGCATTGGCATACTTTTTGTTATGACTCATGTTGGCACAGGTAAAGGAGTCTATTTGGCAGTTATCTGGCAGTGAAGAAGGCGTCCTGGAGTATTGTAGAGTAAACAGATACTAATTGACCCTGTAATTGCCCAGCAGTAGTTATGAAGTGGTAGTGGCAAATTGGCCCTGTACTTAGACACCGGCAGAGGAGCAAGGCAGCAGTAGTTATGGCGGTAGAGGCAAATTGGCCCTGTAATTAGACACCGGCAGAGGAGCAAGGCAGCAGTAGTTATGGTGGTAGAGGCAAATTGGCCCTGTAATTAGACACAGGCAGTGAACAGTCAGAGGAGCAAGGCAGCAGTACTTATGGCAGTAGAGGCAAATTGGCCCTGTAATTAGACACCGGCAGAGGAGCAAGGCAGCAGTAGTTATGGCGGTATAGGCAAATTGGCCCTGTAATTAGACACCAGCAGAGGAGCAATGCAGCAGTAGTTATGGCGGTAGAGGCAAATTGATCCTGTAATTAGACACCGGCAGAGGAGCAAGGCAGCAGTAGTTATGGCGGTAGAGGCAAATTGATCCTGTAATTAGACACCAGCAGAGGAGCAAGGCAGCAGTAGTTATGACGGTATTGGCAAATTGGCCCTGTAATTAGACACCAGCAGAGGAGCAATGCAGCAGTAGTTATGGCGGTAGAGGCAAATTGATCCTGTAATTAGACACCGGCAGAGGAGCAAGGCAGCAGTAGTTATGGCGGTAGAGGCAAATTAGCCCTGTAATTAGACACCGGCAGAGGAGCAATGCAGCAGTAGTTATGGCGGTATAGGCAAATTGGCCCTATAATTAGACACCGGCAGAGGAGCAATGCAGCAGTAGTTATGGCGGTATAGGCAAATTGGCCCTGTAATTAGACACCGGCAGAGGAGCAATGCAGCAGTAGTTATGGCGGTAGAGGCAAATTAGCCCTGTAATTAGACACCGGCAGAGGAGCAAGGCAGCAGTAGTTATGGCGGTATAGGCAAATTGGCCCTGTAATTAGACACCGGCAGAGGAGCAATGCAGCAGTAGTTATGGCGGTATAGGCAAATTGGCCCTGTAATTAGACACCGGCAGAGGAGCAAGGCAGCAGTAGTTATGGCGGTATAGGCAAATTAGCCCTGTAATTAGACACCGGCAGAGGAGCAAGGCAGCAGTAGTTATGCGGTAGAGGCAAATTAGCCCTGTAATTAGACACCGGCAGAGGAGCAATGCAGCAGTAGTTATGGCGGTAGAGGCAAATTGGCCCTGTAATTAGACACCGGCAGAGGAGCAAGGCAGCAGTAGTTATGGCGGTATAGGCAAATTAGCCCTGTAATTAGACACCGGCAGAGGAGCAAGGCAGCAGTAGTTATGGCGGTAGAGGCAAATTAGCCCTGTAATTAGACACCGGCAGAGGAGCAAGGCAGCAGTAGTTATGGCGGTAGAGGCAAATTAGCCCTGTAATTAGACACCGGCAGAGGAGCAAGGCAGCAGTAGTTATGGCGGTAGAGGCAAATTAGCCCTGTAATTAGACACCGGCAGAGGAGCAAGGCAGCAGTAGTTATGGCGGTAGAGGCAAATTGATCCTGTAATTAGACACCGGCAGAGGAGCAATGCAGCAGTAGTTATGGCGGTAGAGGCAAATTGGCCTTGTAATTAGACACCGGCAGAGGAGCAAGGCAGCAGTAGTTATGGCGGTAGAGGCAAATTGGCCTTGTAATTAGACACCGGCAGAGGAGCAAGGCAGCAGTAGTTATGGCAGTATAGGCAAATTGGCCCTGTAATTAGACACCGGCAGAGGACAAAGGCAGCAGTAGTTATGGCGGTAGAGGCAAATTAGCCCTGTAATTAGACACCGGCAGAGGAGCAAGGCAGCAGTAGTTATGGCGGTATAGGCAAATTAGCCCTGTAATTAGACACCGGCAGAGGAGCAAGGCAGCAGTACTTATGGCGGTAGAGGCAAATTAGCCCTGTAATTAGACACCGGCAGAGGAGCAAGGCAGCAGTAGTTATGGCAGTAGAGGCAAATTGGCCTTGTAATTAGACACCGGCAGAGGAGCAAGGCAGCAATAGTTATGGCGGTAGAGGCAAATTAGCCCTGTAATTAGACACCGGCAGAGGAGCAAGGCAGCAGTAGTTATGGCGGTAGAGGCAAATTAGCCCTGTAATTAGACACCGGCAGAGGAGCAAGGCAGCAGTAGTTATGGCGGTATAGGCAAATTAGCCCTGTAATTAGACACCGGCAGAGGAGCAATGCAGCAGTAGTTATGGCGGTAGAGGCAAATTAGCCCTGTAATTAGACACCGGCAGAGGAGCAAGGCAGCAGTAGTTATGGCGGTATAGGCAAATTAGCCCTGTAATTAGACACCGGCAGAGTAGCAAGCTAGCAATAGTTATGGCAGTATAGGCAAATTGGCCCTGTAATTAGACACCGGCAGTAAACAGGCATAGGACCAAGGCAGCAGTAGTTATGGTGGTACAGGCAATGCCAAGCATCCGCACAGCAAGTCGGCGTGAGGTAAATGACGCAATTTCACGAATGCAAGATGGCGTTGGTGAAATCTCGCGAGATTTCGCCGACGTCGTTAAGGCTGTGTGCACATGCTGCGGATTAGGTGCGGATTCATCCGCGCGGATTTTGTAAAATCCGCAGGTGAAACTGCAGGTCAAAAGACCTGCGGTTTTACCTGCGGATTGCTCTGCGGTTTTGCCCTGCGGTTTTTCATCTCCTCAATAGAGGAGATGGCAAACCGCAGGAGAATCCGCAGAAAGAATTGACATGTCAATTCTTTCTGCGGATTGAAAACCGCAGATAATCCGCGCGGAAAATTCCGCACCGTCTGCACTGCGGTTTTTGATTCCCATAGGGAATCATGGTACTGTACACCGCAGCAAAAACTGCTGCGGGTCCGCAGCGGCCAAAACCGCTGCGGAACCGCAGCAAAATCCGCAGCGTGTGCACACAGCCTCACACCTCTTGCCATGTTAACCCTCAACACACCACACCGCCTCAACACACACTCCTCTCACCTTTCACCTCCACTCATGTCCACTCACTCTTTCACTCCACATACGTTCCTTTCTCTCACTCCGTTTCTCATACTCACACCGTCATCGTCGCTGCCCCGACATCTTCCTCCGCCGCCGCGATCCTGGATCCAGACGTTCTCCAGGCCGCCAACATGTTCTTGCGGGACGCCATCTTGGATTTTGTGAAGTCCCGCGATATTCAAGATGGCATCGCCGCAACAACATGTCGCTGGCATGGGCGACATCGGGATCCAAAATGGCGTCGGCGTAATCTCGCGAGATTTCGCCGACGCCATCTTTTTGGATCCCGATGTCGGCGGCCTGGAGAACGTCTGGATCCTGGATCGCGGCGGCGGAGGAAGATTTCGGGGCAGCGACGATGACGGTGTGAGTATGAGAAACGGAGTGAGAGAAAGGAACGTATGTGGAGTGAAAGAGTGAGTGGACATGAGTGGAGGTGAAAGGTGAGAGGAGTGTGTGTTGAGGCGGTGTGGTGTGTTGAGGGTTAACGTGCGTGTGTGTGTGGTGACGTCACCGGTTACAACTGGACGGAAGTTGTTACAACCGGAAGCTTGTTAGGGCATTTATTATTATAGATTTTTACTTTCGTAATCCGTTACATGGTTTCAGAGATTTTTTTTTATTTAGTGTTACTTCTTATGGGTTTTACCAAGCACGAGCGTTGTTCACAAGCAATTATGCAGAACAGTCTAAAGAATAAAGAAACACCACTAGGGAATATTGTGTGCAATGCCACCTCGTTAAAGACCATAAAGCATATCACTAGCAGTAAATGTAAAGGATCATAACTCTGGAACCACATGACAAGTTTAAAAGAGAAAAAAAAAACAAAACAAAACTGAATACTCAGCAGAGCAGCACAAATAAAATAAGACAATAAACTGGCCACTACTTACCTGATGAAAAGCCCTCTTTAAAGGAAATCTGTCACCAGGTTTTTGCTACCTAACCAGGGAGCAGTAAAATATAGAACCAGAGACCCTGATTACAGTGATGTGTCACTTTTTGAGCTGCTTCCTGTAGTTTTTATAAAATCACTGATTTTCAAGCAAGAGGGGACTAGCAAATCTGCTGCCATGTAGTCTGACCATGCCCCCACCACTGATTGGCAACTTTTTTCTTATGTGTATACAGAAAGCTGCCAATCAGTGATTTGGGTGGGGTTATACAGAGCTCAGCATTCAAAGAACTGGTAGATCTGCAGCAGGAAAACGGGTTTTAATCAAAACTGCAATAAGCAGTAAAATAAGTGAAATATTGCTTGAGTCAGAATATTTGCCTCTACATCATGCTGCTCTCAGTTGGGTCAGCAAAAGCCTGGTGACAGATTCCCTTTATGAACTATTTATGAAATAATTGTAAATGTCAATATACTACACTTACGAGAAAAGGAAAAAAGTGGTTTGGTACCGTGTTAGCCAGTAGAAAAAAATATATAAAGTGCTCTCAGTGAGAGAAACAAAATAGGAAACTTACATAGCTGTATGGTACATTCTGGCAGTCCCGAAAGCTTGATTTGTAACAACATTCACTATTATTTGTTAGCCATTAAAAGCTATCATACCCGCAAGATTCCTATTTTGTCTCTCTCACTGAGAGCACTTTATACACTTACGAGAGAAATGACAGAACATGACCAAGTAGGAAAATGCAAATCATAATTCAAAATACATGTTAAATCCACATTAAAAATGTACATACAGCTCTTGACCTGGCATTAACCTGAACTCCCACGTAAGTAAAATTTCCTTATTCCATGCCAAATTGGCACATTTGCACCAAAATGAACAGTCTCCTGATTCTACAGCACTTAAATGAAACTGTAAATCACTTTACTGATGTTTTAAGGATGTGGACAATCTGGAAAACTAAGCAGTGGCAAGTACAGTAATCATTTGTTCCAGAGACCACAAGAGACCTCCCAACTTAGAACCCCATAGATTTACTTTATTCATGGAATTCTCGTTAACAAACAACCAAATAAAAAGAGAAACATAAAGCCGACTAAAACTCATACAAAATTACAATTCTACTTTTCTCTCCCGACGCTTCTCTAGTTTTATAATTCATGGAAACTTTTTAGACTTTTAATCCATGGTCTCAATCGTTAAGAAATTATGTTGTGACATCTTTCCTCTAAATTAGGGATGTCAAACTGAAACACATAGTGGTCCAAAATTAAAAACTTGGAAAAAGCTGTGGGCTAACCTTGATATTTATAGCATTAATAACAGCAGAGAGAAAAGGAGGAGGGAGAATGAGTTGGGGGAATCTACATAGGTAGCGTGAACCCCAACATTGCAGGAGAAGTTAGAGCAATAAAATACATTATGGCATGAGAGCACTGACTCAATAGCACACCTGTGTGCAGCTTGTGGAGGACATAGAGGTTAAGGTACTGTCACACTTAGCGATGTACCAGCGATCCCGACCAGCGATATGACGCGGTCAGGATCGCTGGTACATCGCTAAGTGGTCGCTAGTGAGCTGGCACACAGGCAGATCTCACCAGCGACATCGCAGGGGACGGAGGTCGCTACTTACCTGTCACACTAGGCGATCCTGCGTCCTCCCGCCCGGCTCCAAGCTCGTCGCTCGTCTCTCCACAGGAAGCGCCGCAGGAAGCTGACGACGAGAAGCGGTCCTGAACGTTCTCGCACGATCAGCAATAACCAGCGGGGGAGCGGGTCGCTGGTAAGTATCAGACACAGCGATATCGCTAACAATATCGCTATAACGTCACAAGTTATAGCGATATTGCTAGCGATATCGCTTAGTGTGACAGTACCTTTAGTAGTCGCTGTGCACACTGATGTACGGGAGAGTACACAGAGAGCATGTGCTGATGTAGGTTTCTTGGATGCAACTGCATAGACAATGAGGAGACAGTGGTACTTAACCAACACTATTTTTTTGACTAACTCAGAAATCTATCTAGAAGTATATATAATACATATATATATACACTCACTGGCCACTTTATTAGGTACACCATGCTAGTAAGGGGTTGGACCCCCTTTTGCCTTCAGAACTGCCTCAATTCTTCGTGGCAGAGATTCAACAAGGTGCTGGAAGCATTCCTCAGAGATTTTGGACCATATTGACATGATGGCATCACACAGTTGGCGCAGATTTGTCGGCTGCACATCCCTGATGCGAATCTCCCGTTCCACCACATCCCAAAGATGCTCTATTGGATTGAGATCTGGTGACTGAGGAGGCCATTTGAGTACAGTAAACTCATTGTCATGTTCAAGAAACCAATCTGAGATGATTCGAGCTTTATGACATGGCGCATTATCCTGCTGAAAGTAGCCATCAGATGTTGGGTACATTGTGGTCATAAAGGGATGGACATGGTCAGCAACAATACTCAGGTAGGCTGTGGCGTTGCAACGATGCTCAATTGGTACCAAGGGGCCCAAAGAGTGCCCAGAAAAAATTCCCCACACCATGACACCACCACCACCAGCCTGAACCGTTGATACAAGGCAGGATGGATCCATGCTTTCATGTTGTTTACGCCAAATTCTGACCCTACCATCCGAATGTCGCAGCAGAAATCGAGACTCATCAGACCAGGCAACGTTTTTCCAATCTTCTACTGTCCAATTTCGATGAGCTTGTGCAAATTTTAGCCTCAGTTTCCTGTTCTTAGCTGAGAGGAGTGGTACCCAGTGTGGTCTTCTGCTGCTGTAGCCCATCTGCCTCAAAGTTCGACGCACTGTGCGTTCAGAGATGCTCTTCTGCCTACCTTGGTTGTAACGGGTGGCAATTTGAGTCACTGTTGCCTTTCTATCAGCTCGAACCAGTCTGCCCATTCTCCTCTGACCTCTGGCATCAACATGGCATTTCCGGCCACAGAACTGCCGCTCACTGGATTTTTTTCTTTTTCGGACCATTCTCTGTAAACCCTAGAGATGGTTGTGCGTGAAAATCCCAGTAGATCAGCAGTTTCTGAAATTCTCAGACCAGCCCTTCTGGCACCAACAATCATGCCACGTTCAAAGGCACTCAAATCACCTTTCTTCCCCATACTGATGCTCGGTTTGAACTGCAGGAGATTGTCTTGACCATGTCTACATGCCTAAATGCACTGAGTTGCCGCCATGTGATTGGCTGATTAGAAATTAAGTCTTAACACACAGTTGGACAGGTGTACCTAATAAAGTGGCCAGTGAGTGTATATATACACTGTATATATATATATATATATATATATATATATATGTACACATACACACAAGCAAACACTATATTATGGGCAACAGTAGCAAGATCAATACAGTATGTTATGACACTATCTGAACCCACAGGTATCACCTGATGTAGTGTCTTCTTCAATCTCCTCCCCGGGAACATAGATTCTCTCTATTATGTTACTATTAATACAGTTACTTTGCTTTCACTTTCACCTTTGACCAGCGATGGTGGTGTCCACTTGCAGTTACTCAGTTAGGCATCAACTCTACTTGTTTTGTCATTTGTCCACCCCCTTACATAATGAGATGATCAGGAAACTTCCGACTTAGGTGAACGGTAGTCAGAATGCGCGTCATAACTGGGGAGTGCGTTACTACGGGGCATGTTGTAAATAGCCTTATAGCGACCAAAAAGCGTGCCAGACAGGAAATGTAGTAAAAGCTGTGCATGCACATGGGCCAGATCTAGTAGACATTTGGTATTTTCTCCAGGGGCAAAAATAATTACACGACAGATCAAGTTGGGCATTATTTATTCCCTCTGTAAACCCACTGATTTCCTTGTAATTTATCGTTGGGTGCAGATGGGTGGTCATGGCAATCATGGAGTCTAGCAATATCCGACATGATTGCATGATTGCCTTGCACCAAATGGTTTTAGGATTTGTGTAAGGAAAGACCAAGTAGGCTGTCTGTGGGTGTAACACAAGCAATGTAGTTTATTATTCAAGTGTTCAAAAGATTAAAGAGTCAAGACCCCTATTAGGATTAAAAAAAAACTATTCATTTCAAATAAAGTGTGAGAAATTTTTTTTAAAGTAAATCATTCTTTTCCCTTGAAACAGTATTTTATTATTGAAAAAATAAATAAAAAAACAGAAAAAAAACTACACATAATTCCTATCCATAGCAACCTGTACAAAATCATTAAGGGAGATGTATAGTGAGAAAATCAAGAGACTTAGTTGATTTTAGTATTGAAATTATTAAAATTCACTGTTTTACTTAAGGGGGTATTCTCATCTCCAAGATCCTATCCCAAAATGTAGTAGGTGTAATAATAATAACATTGGCAAATACCTCCATTTAGAAATGTGGTATAGTTCTTCTAATTCGCAATGTTGCTTAACCCATGTGCAGGGCATTGCAGTATCTTAGTTATCCATGGTTACGGCCACTGATATAGTTGGCTGTTACTAGTCATAATCATAGATACTGCAATGCCCTGCTCAAGGGGCAAGCAACATAGCTAATCTGAAAGACTATACTACGTTTCTAATTGGAGGTATTTGCTAATATTATTACACCTTTTGCATATTGGGATATATACATACATACAGTTGTGGCAAAAAGTATTGACACCCCTGCAATTTTGTCAGATAATACTGAGTTTCTTCCTGAAAATGATTGCAAACACAAATTCTTTGGTATTATTATCTTCATTTAATTTGTCTTAAATGAAAAGGCAGAAAAAGAATTGTCCTAAAGCCAAATTGGATATAATTCCACAACAAACATAAAAAAGAGGGTGGACAAAAGTATTGGCACTGTTCGAAAAATGTGGCACCTAAGAGGTGTTGGCAATAACTAAATCACACTTGCAGCCAGTTGACATGGATTAAAGTTGACTCAACCTCTGTCCTGTGTCCTTGTGTGTACCACATTGAGCATGGAGAAAAGAAAGAAGACCAAAGAACTGTCTGAGGACTTGAAAACCAAATTGTGAGGAAGCATGAGCAATCTCAAGGCTACAAGTCCAACTCCAAAGACCTGAATGTTCCTGTGTCTACCGTGCACAGCGTCATCAAGAAGTTTAAAGCCCATGGCACTGTGGCTAACCTCCCTAGATGTGGACGGAAAAGAAAAATTGACAAGAGATTTCAACACAAGATTGTGCGTATGTTGGATAAAGAACCTCGACTAACATCCAAACAAGATCAAGCTGCCCTGCAGTCCGAGGGTACAACAGTGTCAACCCGTACTATCCGTCGGCATCTGAATGAAAAGGGACTATATGGTAGGAGACCCAGGAAGACCCCAATTCTTACCCCGAGACATAAAAAAGCCAGGCTAGAGTTTGCCAAAACTTACCTGAAAAAAGCCTAAAATGTTTTGGAAGAATGTTCTCTGCTCAGATGAGACAAAAGTAGAGCTTTTTGGGCAAAGGCATCAACATAGAGTTTACAGGAGAAAAAAGAGGCATTCAAAGAAAAAACACGATCCCTACAATCAAACATGGCAGAGGTTCCCTGATGTTTTGGGGTTGCTTTGCTGCCTCTGGCACTGGACTAATTGACCGTGTGCATGGCATTATGAAGTCTGAAGACTACCAACAAATTTTGCAGCATAATGTAGGGCCCAGTGTGAGAAAGCTGGGTCTCCCTCAGAGGTCATGGGTCTTCCAGCAGGACAATGTCCCAAAACACACTTCAAAAAGCACTAGAAAATGGTTTGAGAGAAAGCACTGGAGACTTCTAAGGTGGCCAGCAATGAGTCCAGACCTGAATCCCATAGAACACCTGTGGAGAGATCTAAAAATGGCAGTTTGGAGAAGGCACCCTTCTAATATCAGGGGACTGGAGCAGTTTGCCAAAGAAGAATGGTCTAAAATTCCAGCAGAGCATTGTAAGAAACTCATTGATGGTTACTGGAAGCGGTTGGTCGCAGTTATTTTGGCTAAAGGTTGTGCAACCAAGTATTAGGCTGAGGGTGCCAATACTTTTGTCTGGCCCATTTTTGGAGTTTTGTGTGTAATGATCAATATTTTGCTTTTTGCTTCATTCTCTTTTGTGTTTTTTCATTTAAGACAAATTAAATGAAGATAATAATACCAAAGAATTTGTGTTTGCAATCATTTTCAGGAAGAAACTGAGTATTATCTGACAGAATTGCAGGGGTGTCAATACTTTTGGCCACAACTGTATAGGATCGTGGAGATTGTTTACAGCCACATGGGGTAAAAGACATAACGAATTACAAGAACTATACTACATATCTAATTGGAGGTATTTGCTATTATTATTACTGTACACCTTCCTCATACTGTACACCTTCCTCATATTGGGATAGGATCTTGGAGATGGGAATACCCCTTTAAGCTATATGAGCATAACTGTTCGCCTGATTTCAGCACTTCCATAGCCATCACTACAGCTTGACTTCCATGCTGAGTTTAACACACTCAGAGAACCCATCTCTGTGTGTCAAAAGAAGATGAAGGGGGCTGTTAGACTCAGTTCACTAGCTAGTCCATCCCACAATGCATCAGCTGTAAACTCTAAAGGCATCATCTGGATAGCCTCTAAACTGATTTTAACAAGCCCTCTAATAAACTTTGTTTCACTAAATCTGTGTATATGTGTATGTAGTGTAATGCATGTGTGTATTAATATACTTGCCTACAGTGGTCTTCTCTGGTATCCTGCGCCACTCTGGTCCTTTCCTAAGTGACATTACCGTTTTTCAGACTCTCCGGGTCACAATACACTGAATTTGACCCATAAATTGCTCTCATAATGTAAGTCTATGATATTCAGAACAAAGCTATCAAGACTTGCACTGTAATATAGACTTGCAGCTCACGCTTAGGGCATACAGTGAGTTGAACAGTCTAGAAAGCAATGAGGTCACTCAGAGGAGGACTGAAGCGGTGCTGGATACCAAACAGGATGGCGGTATTTGATTATATAAACACACTACACTACATACACACAATGTGTGCACAATTATTAGGTAAGTATTTTGAACATATCATCATTTTTATGCCTATTTACAAACTCCAAGCTGTATAAACATGAATGCTTATTGGCCGAAGCAGATGGGGTGATATGTATTTGTGTAATGAGGAAGGATGTGGTCTAAGGATATTAGCACCTTTTTATGAAAATGTGCAAAATTATAAGGCAGCTTGTTTTCCTTAGGCAAAATGAGACAAAAAGAGATTTAACTGATTCTGAAAAGTCCAAAATTTTTAAAAGTCTTAATTAAGTCATAATTTACAGCTGACAAAATAGGATACGCAGACAAAAGTCCATCCCCAACATTTTGGCGTAATTGCCTTTATCAAGGGTATCTGTGAGGAGTGTTCGTCGGCATGCTTACACAAAAAGAGTGGCTCTGCCAAATACTGTGCCGGGTTGCATTGGATAAATGCAGGATCTGTGCTGGATATCCAGTGGCGTGCTCCCGGGGCTACGGTGTGGTGTGCCGAAGGTCACCGTTCTACAGTATTACTTCATTTTACTTCAGGCACCACCTCTCTATGTATTGAGTGCACCACTCTTGACCGATGGATGAGAATGAAAGACATACATTAACTGCTAAAGATTTTAGAAGAATCAAACATGAAGCTACTAGGAACCCATTATCCTCCAGTGCTGTCATATTCATATTCCAGAACTGCAACCTTTCTGGGGTGCCCAAAAGTACAAGGTGTAACGTGCTCAAAGACCTGGTCAAGGTAAGGGAGACTAAAACATGACCACCACCGTACAAATCACTTGAATTGAAAAGTCAAGATTCAGCCAAGAAATATCTAAAGACAGATTTTTCAAAGGTTTTGTGGACTGATGAAAAAGAAGTGCCTTTTGATGGCCCTGATGGATGGGCTTGTGGCTGGATCAGTAATGGGCACAGATGTCCACTTTGAGGCAGATGCCAGCAAGGTGGAGGTGGGGTTCTGCCATCGGCTGGTATTATTAATGATGAGCTAGTTAGACTGTTTCAGGTTGAAGATGGACTTAAAACTCCCAAACCTACTGCCAGTTGTTAGAAGACTCTTTCTTCAAGCAGTGGTACAGGAAAAAAATCAGCATCTTAAAAAAAACCCAGGATTTTTTCACTGACAATGCATGACTGCATGTGATGAAGTATTCCCCTGCTTGGCATGGTCCCCCTTCCTCACCTGACCTAAACCCTATTGACTACTTGTGAGCCCATTTTAAATGGGAGATTTATAAAGAATGAAAACAGTGCACCTCTCTGGACAGTGTTTGAGATGCTGTTGTTGGTGTTGCCTAAAAAGTTGATCATCAAAATATTAAGAAACTGACAGATGCCATGAATAGAAGGCTTAACACATTTATTGAAATGAAGGGTGGCTATATTGGTCACTGATATATATATATTTTTTTTTTAAAAGTCAGAGATGTAATTTTGTACTTTTTAGTTATTTGGTTCTTATTCTCTCTTTTACAGATGAAGACAAACAATGGAGATGGGAAAATTGATGTTTTTCATTTAGTTGCACAATAATTTTGTATACTAATAGTTGCTCAATAATTCTGCAAAGATAGACATTCTCCTAAGAAAGACAAAACTTGATTTTTACTTTCTTAAATATTCTGATTTCAGGTTTATTAAACTTTTGTATTTACCGACTGCAGTAGTTGTTCAATAATAAAATTAATAATCAAAAATACAAATTGCCTAATAATTGTGTACATAGTGTGTACATAGTGTATACACAGATTTCGTGAAAAAAAGTTAATGGGGGAGATTTTACAAGTAATTTTTGGTATTTTTATAAGCTGCTATATATTTTGGGACAATGTTTGGGAATTTAGTAATTCAAACACATTCCTCCAATAATATCTACAAATTAATTTTTAATATTTCTTCAACTACATAAAAAGAATCTGATTAAATCTTGTTGAAAGGTTATGAATGAGATGGAAATTAAAAAGTTTTACTGCTGGCATTATGAAGTAGTGTACAATCTCCAACCAACTATTCTATAAACATTGGATGTCTGGATCACACATTGCCAGGCACGTTGCCGTTCTTCAAATCCCACTTTCTGTTTGTTAGATGCCAGTGGAAAGTCCTGTAAGGGGACCGGATTATATTTCCAAAACAAGCAGCTGAATAAATGGCAAAAAAAATCTTATTTGGAATAGACGGTTAGGAGTTGGTGGAACAGCAGTCTTATTAACTGTAAACCTCTCAAGACAGAAGAAAATATTTATCTATTGTATACTAGTCCAAATGTCCCCTTCTCCTTTGAGGGTTGCAAAACTAACTTAAAGGAACTCCGCTCTTCACCAGCAGAATATCAGAAGCTGTTGCGCTAAAAGGGTTTATTGTTTTCACATCCCAGAAGCAAGAGAAAAGACTTGTCATTGACTTTTTATAAGCCAAAACTGCCTCAAAATGATACATGATGTGGAGCCAGGATTCTTCAATACTATCATCACATCACACCCCTGTAATCCATGTTTGCATAAGTTTTAGTTAAGAAACTCGGCATTCATTTTACTCACATACTAAAAAGGTAATTGCTAGTTTTGTCTAAATGACTTGTAAATTATTCTGTGTACTGTATGTCTTTATTGGGAGATAATGATGACTGATTGCCTCTTCTACATCAGACATTATAACTATTAAAAGTAATCTGTCACCAGGATATTGCTACCTCATCTGAGAGCAGTATAATTTAGGGGTAGAGACCCTAATTCCAGTGATATGTCACCTACTGGGCTGCTTGCTGTCATTTTGATATAATCAGTTTTTTATCTGCTGCAAATGTAGCAGTTCCCTGAATGCTGAGTTCGGTATAGCCACGTCCACACCACAGATTGGCAACTTTCTGTGCACACTGTACATGGGCAGAAATCTGCCAATCAGTGTTGGAGGTAGGGTTATACAGAGCTCATTAATACAGAGGGCTACCTGGCAGCAGGTTTACAAGTCCACAAGTGATGATAACCTATTGTTGATAAAACTGATTTTTATCAAAACTACACTAAGCATCCAGTAACACATTGCTGGAAATGGGGTCTTTATTTCTACAGTATGCCAGATTAGTTTGCAAAAACTTTGTGACAGATTCCCTTTAATTTAATGTGATAAATCCACAGGATAGGGTATAACTCTTTGATCACTGGGAGTCCAGTCGTCAAGAACCCCACCAATCACGTGAATGGAGTGGAGGTTGAACCTACACACTGCCTCTCCATTCGTTCTAACAGAAGTGCTGAAGATCAGCGCGTAATCAGTGCACATAATCCAACTCTGCTCCATTTAGCCGGAGCTCTTCACAACCCTGGTTCTCTGGTTCAGTGGGTGCCGAAGTGGTTGAACCCCTAGCAATCAGAAAGCTATCCCCTATCCCATGGATAAGGAATACATTTTAAACTTGAGAACATCCCATTAAGTTATGTCTCTGGTTTAAAAATGTTGCAGTGCTTGCTATCTCTCCCAGACATATCTTCTAGACTCTTAGAAGAGCAGACTAGTCTCTATGATACCCTGCATGAGGAATAAATACTCGTTTTTCTCATATTTGCATTTACTTTCACTATTTTGGGACTGCAGCAAACAATATGTTAAACCCTTCTCCATTATACATTTTTGGCCTTAAAGGCGTTGTCCAATACTAGGATAACCCCTTCTTAAACTAAATGTTTGGCCCCAATAAAATAATAAAGTCTATACTCACCTCCTGCATCATTCCCGGGCTGTGGGCACTCACTCTCCCCAGGGCTGTGATGCGGTGTTGTGACACATAACTTAGGCATGCAATCAGCGCTGGCGTCACTGCCTCCACTTTTGGACAAACTGAATATGATGAGGAAGCCAGGGTTGCAGCTCATCCTGGACTTCCTCTTCATGTTCAGTTTGTCTGAAGGCAGAGACAGTGACGCCATCACTGATTGGGAGACGGGCATCATGTGTCATTCCACCACATCACAGCCCCGGGACTGCAAGTGCTGACACCTCTGGAATGGACCCGACATAGGAGGTGAGTATAAGTCTTATTATTTTATTGGGGCCGAACATTTGGTTTGAGAAAGGGTTATCCTAGTAGTGGACAACCCCTTTATTGACAAAACCAAATTTAGAGATTTTGCTATGGCTTTATTTAACAGGTTATAACAGTGAAAAATGTTATGTAACCCACTGAATTAGATGTATTTTTTCATCTTCTTCAGGACTTTCTTTTGGCAATATGTAATAGGTATTTCCCTAAATCTTACAAAAATATGTAAGAATAAGGCTATGTGCCCACGTAGCATTTTTCATGCGATTTTTTCCTGAGTAGAAACGCATGCCCTTGCCAGGGAAAACGTATGCGCTTTTTGACACGCGTTTTTGACGCGATTGGAAAGCATTTTGACATGCGTTTTCCCATGCGTTTTTGCCCATATAATTGATGGTATGCGGAATTGCGGGCGATTCCGCAAAATTAATGAACATGCTGCATTTTTTACCGCTAAGCGATTCCGGAGCGGTAAAAAACGCACCATTGGAACAACATGTGCATTTTCTATTACAAATGCATGGAATGCTTTTTTTTAAGTGTTTCTGCGGCAGAATCGCGCGTTTTAAAACACCGCGGAAACGCTTAAAAATCGAATCGTGGGCACACAGCCTAAAAGTTTTCTTCAATTTTATGTGTAAAAATTTGGAAATAAATATAGTTTTTACTTTTGTGTCCTTCTAGATTTTCTATGATTGCATGGATGCCAAATATGATGGTGCATGTTATTATTTTGGAGATATGATCTTAAATACATTGATATATTTCAAATTTAAGAAGGAAATTATATTTTCAAAAATTGGTTACAGTACACCCTTTCTACTTATAAATAGGTAGAGCAGATGTAAAGTATACTTTTCCTTTGCTTCCCTTGACGAGTGAAAAACATTCTGTTTTCCTCCCACAAGTAGAAAAAAAAATCTGTGAACTACATTGCTGCATTACCGCCATAGTTTAGTGCATAGCGCTCAGATGGAGCTTGTAACACCAGACAAACGGCTCATTGATGTCCACTAATGAAGTAGGTGTGCAAGTGTATCATCAGTCAGGAAAATTCCAGGGGACACAACCACTCATGACAATGTAAGTTATCTCAAAACACAAAAAGTATTTTTAATTTTAAACTAGAAAATAGTAAAATGGTCATTAAAAATGAGTGGTACATAAAAGTTTATGGTACAGATTACGTAGGCAAGCATATCTATACTCAGTATGTTGTCTACTTACTTTGTATCTGGTTTTAGATTTTCTACTGTAGAGTGCGTCTGATTTGTAGTTATGATTGACTGGTCTTTTCCAGGAACTCCACCATTTTCTTTTGAAATAACATTGTATTCTGAAAACAATTAGAAATACTTAGTTTGCTGTCACCATGATTACAAGCTGTTAGTTGTAGCCTGATCCAGGTGTTGCACCAAAGCCAACAGATGTGATTGTGGTAGACTTTGGCCATGGTTATGGTACTGAGGCGCAAATCCCTCAGCCGGCACAGATGTTCAAAGGGAAAGTGTCAAAGCAATCATGCAGTCTGATTAAGTGGTTAACAGTCTTCTTTCTATAAATGTGCATACATAGATTGTTGTCAACCACTAAGTAGGACCCTGACTATTAAAAGTACACAGATTTGAATGAACAAGAAACCCAGTCACACTAAATCTTTTCTCCAAAAACTGCATATTTGTTTGCTCAACTTCTGCTCTTTAATATGTTGCTGGGGGATCCACTTTGTGGCGGAATGAACTCCATTTTTTAAGAGAATGCATAAGTGACATCAGTCATCACAATGGTTTACATGACAAAGTAGCAAAAGGAGAAATTTTCAGAAGAACATGACTGTAAAACAAGGGCCAGGAAAGCTTTCCGCTGAAACATGCGTGACATCTATTTGACACAAATCAAGCGGAAATGTGCTGTAATTTATGTAAATCATTAGAGTAATTCAGAATAAATTTTTCCACTAGAAAGCTAGGTAGGACACATTATGTATATATCCTCAGAAAACGTCTCACATACAGAGCATTTGGGGAAAAAAATGGAGACATGTCTGAGTTTGGTCTGATTTGTCAAACATGTAAATGAGCCTGCGAAAAAAACAGACATGACAAGGTTGACATGTCATTTTCAATGATTAATTTTTGAAAAAAGGACGTTCCACCATTTTCCACATGTTAAACTTATGCTCACTTTTCACATGTTAAAATGTTTTTATTTTTTTAATTTCTAATCTTTGTTGCAGAGATATTGGATTGTAAAGTTTTGGGTGCCTAGCATGCCCTGATACCTGGTATAGATCCAAAGGGTTGCATGTGACAAACATTACACAATTATTTTCATCACTGCTCACCACTGCAGCTCTTACTATGCTGGCGCTGAAATGTAATTCACAATATAATGACATAACAGTGCCGATAGAAGAGAGCTGCAATGGTGAGCATTAATAAAGATGATTGTGTGAGCAACATTTAGAACATATAGCGCTCTGGATCTAACCTAGATTTTTTGGGCATCATTCATTCTATATAATAAAATCACAGTATATAATTGACATTACAGTGTAGCTTTCCTCTTCTGACGCTTTTAATTACAGTAAGTGTAAGGAGTGAGGAATTCTCAGTTTGATAAGATTAGACACATCAGTGTTACCAGATTCCAGTTACTTTATCTGGGGGAGTTTGCTTTTTTCCCCTTTATGACACTGCATTCTTATGATTGGAAAATGTCTTACAGGGGAAAAAGTAAATGCTGCAATAGAAAACTCCTTGCTAACATCCCCTCGGTTGATGGGAAAATCAGCATATTAGGTCCTCTATAATTTACAAGACAATGTCTCTGCAACACAGAGGAGAAATTAAAAAAATAAATATGTTTTCAGCCTCTTTTGTATAAGGTGTCCAGTTTAATATGACAAAAGTGGTGAAAGGTCCTCTTTAAAGAAACTTTATGCTGTTCTGGCACATTTGCATGTTCTCTGTATCTTTTCCTCTATATGAATTAGTCTTCTATGAATCTGTCCCTAAAATGTACAGTTTATGTCACAGTGAAATTACATAAGTCACACAGGAGGCAGTAACACAACAATGCTTAAATTTGGGTATGTGCCACTACTATAATAAAGCATGATTTTGAATTATATAACTACTTTTTGTGGCAGTTTTAACTGTCACAATTAATTACCGTAACTAAAGTTGAAAAGATCTGAATTAATTTTTCTTTATTCCAGGCTTACTTTATTTAAAAGTAGCAAAATCAGCAGACATGAGCGAGACAACACAAGACTACTGAACGCCGTGATTGGCTGAAGTAGTCACGAACTATAGTTGTGATGTTATCGCTGCAGCCATATCAAGCAATAAATGGGACAGTGGCAAAAAGGCAATGTTGGAGCTGTAGCAAGTAAGTAGGCCTGATTTCATTACATTTAGGTAGAGAAAGCCAGCAGAATAAAAAAAAGAAGCTTAAAGTCAGTATCAGTGCTGTTGGGCCATGTGAGCAGCGATGTCATTGTTGGACCTGTTTAGAACTCAGACCGAAGGTACCTGCAGGGAAACAACATTGATTCATGGTAATCCAACACTGGGATTATTTTCATTACATGTCAGATTAGAAGAATTCTTCAACCATTGTGTGTCAGATATAGAGACTTTTACTGTAGTATTTTTACAAAAACATGGCCCTCAGGACAGTAAACTACACTCACTTTTCTCGCCTGGCTTCTCATATTTCTCTAACTGCGGAAAATATATAAAGTGGGGTAGTAAAATATGAGCTCTCAAAAAGGAGAGTCTAGATAATGCAGAACTAATGGAGCCTTTACACGCTTCAATAAAGAATATGTTTGGCGATTTATTGCTTGCACTACTATTTGAACGGCCTTAGAGAAAAGAATGACAGGTTTTAATGTTCCAAAATCAAGCAACTACGTCTTAAGATGAATCTGATATTTTTTATGCCATTCATTCTTTACCATAACATTCCAATATGAACACAGCAGAGTGATTTGTGAATAACTTATAGGGAACCACATTTAAACACTCAAGGCTTTGGTGAGCCAAGCTAAACCATGCCATGTCAATGAAATGTCCTCTGACCAACTGTTTTCAGATTACATGATACACCTAGCAATGTGACATTACCACTTGATTTCCTGTGTGAATTGAATCTGTTGCTAAAAGGTTTTCCCATAAACAACATTAATCACCTCACCATATGTGATAAATGTATGATTGCTTGGGGGTCTTTGTGGCCATCCTTATGTAGGGAAGTGGACTAATCTATGTACCTCTCTGCAGCAGGAAGGTAAATGTACAATGTGCTTGACGTGGACTGCTGTATATGGATGTGGGAGACAGCTAGAGATAGGAGAAGATGGTGAAGTACTGGGTTTGGCCACTAGGGGGAGACCAAGGACAGCAGGAAAAGAAGACAGGTGTAGTACTGTAGTTTGGCCACAAGATGGAAGCTTGGAGCAGTGAGGAAGGGGCTTAACATCAGCTTAAGGCTACGAAACCGCAGAGTCATGGGGGGCGGAGTTACAGGAGCTCTAGAGGTGGATTCCCAGGGAGGGGAATATAAGAAGGGGTAGAGAGTTCCAGAAGGAAGCCAGTCCAGGAGAGGAGCTCAAGAGAAGAGGAGACAGGAGGAAGAGATGGACAGAGAAGAAGCTCTGGTAGGGACTGAGGAGAGAAACGGTCAGGGGGGTGGCCCTGACAGGAGAACCGCAGGACAGAGAAGGCCCGGGGGTACCAGACGGACGGACTTGGACGGGTGAGGCGCTGTGGTGGTAGGCCTAGGGCAGCCACAGTGAAAGAGCCGTGAGGGACGTCAATTAGGAAAAGGAAGAAAGTGAAAGGTACCCGGGCCTGTGTGCGGAAGTTGTCGTGCAGCTGCTGTGTGGTGATGCGGTCGTCGAGAGGACGGCCAATAAAGAGGACCAGTTGGACGCACATCTGTCTCTGTCTCAAGTCTGTTCGCGGCTGAAAGAGGACCACCCCCCCAGTCGGCACACGTACCTACACTTAGAATGGAGGTCTCAACATTCCCTGTCTGAATGGACAGATAATACAGAAGCATGAGCACCACTCCATTCACTTCTACAGAGCTAATAGATATAGCCATTCTGCCAGTCCATAGTAGTGAATGCAGCTGTTATGTCACACACCTACTACCACTCCATTCACACAAGGGACTTCTGGTTTTGCTATGGACTGGTAAGGTCTGAGCAGTTGAATAGCTGACATCTGTTTTGAAGGGGTTTTCCAATGAACAAAGTACATTTTATTCAATAAGTCTTGAACAATTTTTAGTTCCTGTGCTGAGATAATCTTATAAAGATGCCCCTGCTGTGTACTGTGTAATGGCTGTGTCTGACCGTGCAGGAACATGGTCTGATAATATCACATTTCCTGGGCAGGAGAGGATGAAAAAGAGAGTATACAGACAGGACAGTGTGTTATCTCAAATGATTCTTTCTTTGAGGTAAAATATTGCTTAAAAACAAGCAGTGAAGTGTTTTACCTCACAAAAAGAATCAGCTGTGATCTCCTGCTCTAATGTCTGTATACTCTTTTGCAGGGGCGTAACTACCGCGGTCGCAGCATTCGCAGCTGCGACGGGACCCGGAGTGCTTAAGGGCCCGCTTTCCCACCCACCCAGTCCAGCAAAAATGCAGAAAAGAGAGATACAGGGAGCACTATAGTGAAGGTCTGAAGGACCTAACCATGTGACTTGGAGGGAGGTGTCACTGCAGGTCCCTGCAGCCACATTAGCATACCTCTACCTCACATTAGCTTGTGCCCCCTCCGGCTGTTCTAGATACTCCTCGGGGTATCATGGCTGTGTACCTCTAAGGGACCACAGAAGCCATCCAAGAGCAAAGAAGAGGAGAGGAGACGGGGAGGCAGGAGAGATGGGGCAGATATGGACGAGTCCTCACTGCTGGATCTTCTGGAGTGCTCTTTGTGCCTGGAGCGACTGGACACCACTGCCCGGGTATCGCCGTGCCAGCACACCTTCTGCCGCCGCTGCCTGCAGAGCATTGTCAGCTCCAGGAATGAGCTCCACTGCCTGGAGTGCCGCATCCTGGTGGAGTGCGGGGTGGATGATTTACCGGGCAATATCCTGCTAGTCCGACTTCTAGACAGGATCCGGCAGAGACCAAGAAATAGCCCCACAGGGAGCCCCACTGCTGGTGGACACCACTGTGCTGGTAGAAACAACAGCAACAGCCACAGCCCAGAATGTGCTGCCACCGGATGGACTCACTCACACACCTCCAGCCTGAGGGACCTGGCTGCTGCCAGCCAAAATGACATCCTGTTAAGCCAAGGTATGTGCAAGTGGCTCACATGGACAAAACAGAATTCATCATCTTTCCCCCATCTCACATGACCCCCCCTACGAACCTATCAATTACAGTAAATGACTGCCCACTCTCCCCAGTCCCACAAGCTCGCTGCCTCGGAGTAATCCTTGACGCTAATCTCTCCTTCAAACCACATATCCAAGCCCTTTCCACTTCCTGCCGACTTCAACTCAAAAATATTTCACGAATCCGTTCATTCCTCACCCAAGAATCTGCAAAAACCCTAGTCCATGCCCTCATCATCTCTCGCCTTGACTACTGCAACCTCATGCTCTGTGGCCTCCCCTCAAACACTCTCGCACCCCTCCAATCTATTCTAAACTCTGCTGCCCGACTAATCCACCTGTCCCCCCGCTATTCCCCAGCTTCTCCTCTCTGTCAATCCCTTCACTGGCTCCCAATTGCCCAGAGACTCCATTACAAAACCCTAACCATGACATACAAAGCCATCCACAACCTGTCTCCTCCATACATCTGTGACCTCATCTCCCGGTACTTTCCTGCACGCAACCTCCGATCCTCACAAGATCTCCTTCTCTACTCCCCTCTTTTCTCCTCTTCCCACAATCGCATACAAGATTTCTCTCGCGCATCACCCCTACTCTGGAACTCTCTACCACAACATATCAGACTCTCACCTACCATCGAAACCTTCAAAAAGAGCCTGAAGACCCACCTCTTCCGACAAGCCTACAACCTGCAGTAACCACCGATCGACCAAACCGCTGCACGACCAGCTCTACCCTCGTCTACTGTATTATCACCCATCCCTTGTAGATTGTGAGCCGTCGCGGGCAGGGTCCTCTCTCCTCCTGTACCAGTTATGATTTGTATTGCTTAAGATTATTGTACTTGTTTTTATGTATACCCCTCCTTACTTGTAAAGCGCCATGGAATAAATGGCGCTATAACAATAAATAAATAAATAATAATAATAATGTTACTGATTTGCTTTGTGTACCAGCTGATGTGGCACCTTCATACTGCCTGTGCCATGTGAGCAATCTGGTGTTCTACCACTGTGCCCATCTGTGCCAGTCTGCAGGTTCATGTATCACGAGGGGCACAGTGCCATAGTGTCACCCTACACTGCCACAAGAGCCAATGCAGGGGCACATCTACATACAGTTGTGGCCAAAAGTATTGACACCCCTGCAATTCTGTCAGATAATACTCAGTTTCTTCCTGAAAATGATTGCAAACACAAATTCTTTGGTATTATTATCTTCATTTAATTTGTCTTAAATCAAAAAACACAAAAGAGAATGAAGCAAAACATTGATCATTACACACAAAACTCCAAAAATGGGCCAGACAAAAGTATTAGCACCCTCAGCCTAATACTTGGTTGCACAACCTTTAGCCAAAATAACTGCGACCAACCGCTTCCGGTAACCATCAATGAGTTTCTTACAATGCTCTGCTGGAATTTTAGACCATTCTTCTTTGGCAAACTGCTCCAGGTCCCTGATATTTGAAGGGTGCCTTCTCCAAACTGCCATTTTTAGATCTCTCCACAGGTGTTCTATGGGATTCAGGTCTGGACTCATTGCTAGCCACCTTAGAAGTCTCCAGTGCTTTCTCTCAAACCATTTTCTAGTGCTTTTTGAAGTGTGTTTTGGGTCATTGTCCTGCTGGAAGACCCATGACCTCTGAGGGAGACCCAGCTTTCTCACACTGGGCCCTATATTATGCTGCAAAATTTGTTGGTAGTCTTCAGACTTCATAATGCCACGCACACGGTCAAGCAGTGCAGTGCCAGAGGCAGCAAAGCAACCCCAAAACATCAGGGAACCTCCACGATGTTTGACTGTAGGGACCGTGTTCTTTTCTTTGAATGCCTCTTTTTTCTCCTGTAAACTCTATGTTGATGCCTTTGCCCAAAAAGCTCTACTTTTGTCTCATCTGACCAGAGAACATTCTTCCAAAACGTTTTAGGCTTTTTCAGGTAAGTTTTGACCAGCTCCAGCCTGGCTTTTTTATGTCTCAGGGTAAGAAGTGGGGTCTTCCTGGGTCTCCTACCATACAGTCCCTTTTCATTCAGACACTGACGGATTGTATGGGTTGACACTGTTGTACCCTCGGACTGCAGGGCAGCTTGAACTTGTTTGGATGTTAGTCGAGGTTCTTTATCCAACATCCGCACAATCTTGCATTGAAATCTCTTGTCAATTTTTCTTTTCCGTCCACATCTAGGGAGGTTAGCCACAGTGCCATGGGCTTTAAACTTCTTGATGACACTGCGCACGGTAGACACAGGAACATTCAGGTCTTTGGAGATGGACTTGTAGCCTTGAGATTGCTCATGCTTCCTCATAATTTGGTTTCTCAAGTCCTCAGACAGTTCTTCGGTCTTCTTCCTTTTCTCCATGCTCAATGTGGTACACACAATGACACAGGACAGAGGTTGAGTCAACTTTAATCCATGTCAACTGGCTGCAAGTGTGATTTAGTTATTGCCAACACCTGTTAGGTGCCACAGGTAAGTTACAGGTGCTGTTAATTACACAAATTAGAGAAGCATCACATGATTTTTCGAACAGTGCCAATACTTTTGTCCACCCTCTTTTTTATGTTTGGTGTGGAATTATATCCAATTTGGCTTTGTTATGGAAATATATATGTATTTCATATAGATCTCACTTGCCTGCTATAGGCTATATACTCATGTACTCTTATATTGGCTATATACTGCTATATACTCATATATACTGCACACAGATACATATTCACAGTTTGAACCTTGTAACTAGTTGGTGGAAATAACCTGCTACCCAGTCATCTCATTGTCTTGTGATTTGAGAAATATCTAGCAGACATAGGGAATGAGGAACTTAGGCCAGGTGGCCATGCCGATATTGGAGACTTGCTGACAAGTGCGAGACTCCGGACAGTATATCACGTGGTGTCTAAATAACCACAGGTCGGACACCCATATATGTTCATGCATTTAAACTGACCAATTTGCTAAGAAGTAAAGCCTTTATGTTAATGAGTAACCACTCCTTTATACGAACTGATAAAAGACCATATATGAATAAAGTTTCCAGAGTTCTGTTGGAATGAGTTGTTGCTAACTAAGTGTAGCTTCCTCTTTTCCTTTGAGCGCGCAATAAGACTCTGTCTAATCAGGACAGGCCACAGTACGCACAGGGGTAAATCTACCCAAATCAAAAAAAAATCCACATCAGCTTTAGGACAATTCTTTTTGTGTTTTTTCATTTAAGACAAATTAAATGAAGATAATAATACCAAAGATTATGTGTTTGCAATCATTTTCAGGAAGAAACTGAGTATTATCTGACAGAATTACAGGCGTGTCAATACTTTTGGCCACAACTGTATGCCACATGGCATTCAGGACTCCTCTGCCATGTGAAATCAGGAGCTCATGATCTCATTCACTATGGTGCTGTGCCATCTCCCAGCTGTGAATTACAAAAATGTATGGACCATGGTATAACTAATTGATTAGTTGGCTGTAGCTACCATAATCTGGATCACTAGCAGTCCCAGCATGCCAGTGGTGGTATATCATCCTGAGTTGTAGGATGTCCAGGCTTGTGCCCCCTGGTGGCACTTGGCAGATAACTGATCACATGTATGGCCAAGAGAGCTGCCCCCTGGACCTTCCATTATGGCCGGCATGTACATCGCCCAGGCTAGCAATCCAGTATAAATGATTTACCATGCAATTATTCCTCATTACATCATATTATTAACCCTGTCCTGCCCGGTAGACTGATATGTCTCACAGTTTACATACAGGGCAGAAGTAATGACTGATAGCTGTATTCTGCAGATCAGGAGCTGGCTTTTGCTTGTGCAGTGATATTTTAGATGTATTTTATGTTTTCTTGTTATAGCTTGTTGTTTCTTGTTATATATAAATTATTATTATTTATTTATATAGCGCCATTAATTCCATGGTGCTGTACATGAGAAGGGGGGTTACTTACACATACAAAGTTATAGATATCGTTAACAGTAAACAAATTTACAATGACAGACTGGTACAGAGGGGAGAGGACCCTGTCCTTGCGGACTTACATTCTACAGGATAGTGGGGAAGAGACAGAAGGTCGGGGGTGCAGCAGCTCTGGTGGTGATGAGGCGGCAGCTCAGGCGGTGGTGAGGCGGCAGAATGGTTATTGCAGGCTGTAAGCTTTCCTGAAAAGATGGGTTTTCAGGTTCCATTTGAAGGATCCGATGGTGGTGGATAATCGGACGTGTTGAGGCATGGAATTCCAGAGGATAGGGGATATTCGGAAGAAATCTTTGAGGCTGTTGTGTGAGGAACGAATAGGTGTGGAGGAGAGTAGGAGGTCTTGGGAGGATCGAAGACTACGTGAGGGAAGATATTGGGAGATTAGTTCAGAGATATAGGGAGGGGAAAGGCTGTGGATGGCTTTGTAGGTCAGTGTTAGTAGTTTGAACTGGATTCGTTGGGGAATTGGGAGCCAATGGAGGGATTTGCAGAGGGGAGAGACAGGGGAGTAGCGAGGAGAGAGGTGGATTAGTTGGGCAGCAGAAATGAGGACAGACTGGAGTGGTGCAAGAGAGTTAGCAGAGAGGCCACAGAGGAGAGTGTTGCAGTAGTCAAGGTGGGAGATGATGAGGGCAAGTACAAGAGTTTTAGTTAGAGTTGAGCGACTTTGGTCGGATCGGGTTTCATGAAACAAAATTTGTTTCAGATGAAACTGGTCTGACTAGGGCAAAAAAAATTGGAGTTTCGTCCGAAACCCAACCCCAATGCAAGTCAATGGGGATTAAAAGACGGCATTGAGTGGATGAATGTCAGAGAGGGGGCAGGATGAGGAGGTAGTGTGGGAGTGGGAAACGCTGAATGTGCGGTCAGAAAGGTATGAGGAAATCCAGGACAAGGCAAGGTCTTTGATGCCAAGGGAAGAAAGAATCTGTAGCAGTAGGCAGTGGTCAACTGTGTCAAAGGCAGAGGACAGGTCGGGAAGGAGGAAGATGGAGAACTGTCTGTTAGCTTTGGCTGTGAGTAAGTCATTAGTAATTTTGGTCAGGGCAGTTTCAGTGTAGTGGTGGGGGCGGAAGCCAGACTGCAGGATGTCAAGGACGGAGTTAGATGAGAGGTGGGAGGAAAGTTGAGCATGGACATGCTGTTCAAGGAGTTTGGAAGCAAACAGGAGCAGTGATATGGGGCGATAGCTGGGCATAGCAGTTGGGTGAAGGTTTGATTTTTTGAGGATGGGTGTTATGGTGGCATGTTTGAAGGCAGAGGGGAAGGTACCAGAAGTTAGGGATAGGTTAAAGAGATGGGTTAGGGCTGGAATAATCATGTTAGTGAGGTTGGGGAGCAGGTGGGAAGAGATGGGGTCAAGTGCACAGGTGGTGAGGTGTGATTTGGAAAGGAGATGAGTAAGCTCTCCTTCAGTGATGTTGGAGAGGGAGGTTATTAGGGAAGGGCAAAGGTCTGGTATGTGGAGTGGTTGGGGTGGTGGAACTGTAAAGGTTTGCCTTGTTTGGTCGATCGTGTTTTTGAAGTAGGTGGCAAAGTCCTCAGCAAAGATGAGGGGAGTTGGAGGTAGCAGTGGTGGGCGGAGGAGAGAGTTAAATGGGCTGAACAGTTGTTTTGGGTTGTGGGATAATGAAGATACAAGGTTTGTGAAATAGGTCTGTTTAGCAGAGGTGAGGGCTGATTTAAAAGCAAGTGTAGCTTGTTTGAAAGCAGTGAAGTCGTCTGGCAAGCGTGTCTTCTTCCAATGCCGCTCCGCGATCCTGGATGCTTGTCGAAGTTTTTTGGTGAGGTTGTTGTGCCAGGGTTGCCTATTGGTTTGTCGCACTTTGCCATGCATGAGAGGAGCGACTGAGTCTATGGCTGATGTGAGGATGGCGCTGTAGAAAGCGGTGGCACTGTCTGTGTTGTGGAGTGAAGATATGGAGGACAGAGGTAGAAGAGAGTCTGAGAGTCTGTGAGTGTCTAGGTGTGCGAGGTTTCTGCAAGGATGTGCTAGTGGCTGGACATGGGGGGCAGGTGAGAAGGACGAAGATGAGAAGGTGAGTAGGTGGTGGTCAGAAAGGGGGAAGGGAGAGGTTATGAGATTGGGTAGGGAACAGAGGCGGGTGACGATGAGGTCTAATGTATGTCCATCTGTGTGGGTGGCTGTGGAGAACCACTGAGTAAGTCCAAAGGATGAGGTAAGTGACAGGAGTTTGGAGGCTGCTGGCTGGTGGGTGTCAATGGGGATGTTGAAGTCCCCCATGATGATGGTGGGGATGTCAGAAGAGAGAAAGTGGAGGAGCCAGGTGGACAATTGGTCGATGAAGGCAGTGGCTGAGCCCGGTGGTCGGTATATGACAGTCATTTGGAAATTAGAGGGAGAGTAAATACGGACAGAGTGAACCTCGAAAGAAGGGAGGATAAGGGAGGATGGGGGTTGGATAAGGTTGAAGGAGCAGTTTTTAGAAAGGAGGAAACCCACTCCTCCACCATGTCTGTTGCCAGGGCAAGGAGTGTGGGTAAAGTGGAGGCCGCGATAACTCAGCACGGCCGGGGAGGCCGTGTCAGGGGGTGTCAGCCAGGTCTCAGTGAGGGCCAGGAAGGAAAGGTTGTGGGATGTAAGAGGTCGTGGATCGCGTGGAGCTTGTTGCAGATGGAGCGAGCATTCCAAAGTGCTCCAGAAAGAGGGAGAGGGAGGGAGGGGGTCAGTGGCACAGGTTTTAAGTGTGAGGGATTGCGGTAGTTTCTCTTAGTGTGAGAAAGATAGAGGTGAGGATTAGTGGGATGTATGAGGCAGGGGGGGCCAGGATTGGGGAATATGTCACCAGCAGTGAGAAGAGGCAGGTGGTGAAGGAGAGTGATCGTCTTGTATTGTATTTTCGTAGGAGAGGTCTGAGGTTAAGGAGTATGTCTGCAGATAAAGCGAGGAGGTGGGTAAGAGAGAGGGGGAGATAGTTATTTGGTTCAAGGGTGCAGGGGTTTGAGGATAGCGAAGGAGAGTGAAGATTAGTGGAGCAAAAGCGGTGATGGCAAATGTGAGCATGGCTAAAGTGCAGGGTAAAAAAAAGCAAAAATGCAAGTAAAGTAAGAAAGCAGTGTTAGTTTTACCGTCTGACCGATTTCTGGACTATTTCTTGTATATTTCTCATGTATCACTTTAAACATGTCACTTCAAATGATGTCAAATCTGAGCAAGGTCATATCTGAACTGTTCAATATATTGTATATAAATGAGGAGGCTTGTCAGAGCCAAGGTGGCTGTTGTTGGGGGCTGTAGCCAGAGCTCGTTGTCGGCTAGGGTATGAGGTCCCCTGGAGAAGCCTGGGTCACTGGTAACCCTTACAGTTTCCTTAGGCAGGGAATAGCGCTACACCTCCTTACTTATCTGATCGTCGTCCCATATGATGGACCATGTGTCTTGGAGACACAGGGGCAGAATGAAGACACTGGGGCAGGATTGGAGACACGGGGCAGAATGGAGACACGGGGCAGAATGGGAGACACGGGGCAAGATGGAGACACACAGTTGCAGAATGGAGACATGAGAGCAGAATGGAGACAAGGAGCAGGATGGAGACAAGGGGCAGGATGGGAGACACGGGGGCAGGATGGCAGACACAGGGGCAGGATGGAGACAGATGGTGCAGGATCATGGGGAGGCATGGAGATAGATGGGGCAGGATCATGGGGCAGGATGGACACAGATGGGGCAGGATCATGGGGCAGGATCATGGGAAAGGATCACGGGACAGATGGGGCAGGACAGGACATCACATGGGGCATAATGGATACTCATGAGGGCAGTTTGGGAGAACATATGGGGCCAGGATGGGAGAATATATGGCTGGAGCCAGGAATGAGACACACGGGGGCTAGGATGGGGGATATTATCACCATAAGGGATAATTAAGCAATATTATTACTGCAGTGATGTATTTATTTTATTTTTTGAGGATATTGGTTTAGTAGTAGTTGGGAAAAAATTAAGTATTGTGTTCTGCAAGCAGTACTCTAGCTAACTGTGTTATTTCCTGTAGAGACGAGCCCTGGCTGGAAGAAGTGATGGCCGTCTGTGCTGGATGAAGATGAAAAGCAAAGATGAAGGTCCTCACCTAGACGTCACTGATGAGTCAGTGTGTTACCTGTACACTGACACTATACACTGTATACTATATACAGCGGTCCTGTGTACAATGTTACCAGTGATCACTGTATTACCTTTACACGGACACTATATATATAGAGCTCCTGTGTATGATGCCATTGATCACAGTATAACTTGTACAATATATATACAGCGATCATGTGTATAATGTCACTGTTGATCACTGTATTACGTGTACACTAATACTATATACAGAGCTCCTGTGTATAATGTCACCTGGATCACTGTATTACCTGTACACTATGCACGATATACAGAGCTACTCTCTATAATGTCACTGGTGATCACTTTACTACCTGTACACTATACACTATATACAGATCTCCTCTCTATAATGTTACTGGTGATCACTGTATTACCTGTACACTGACACTATATACAGAGCTCCTGTGTATAATGTCACCAGTAATCACTGTATTACCTGTACACAGACACTGCATACTAAGTACAGATCTTCTGTGCATAATGGCACTTATGGTGATATTAGTATTGCATTTTTTATTAATGATCAGTATTGTAGTATTCAGTCACTATGTGGTGGTAATATGTTGTCCGGCCATGGTGTGGTGGTATTTGTTCCTTGTATGTGCTATTATTTGGTCACTATGTGGTGGTAATATGTAGTCTGGTCATGGTGTGTTGGTATTTGTTCCTTGTATGTGGTATTATTGGTCACCATTTGGTGGTAATATGTGATCTGGACATTGTGCGGTGGTATTTGTCCCTTGTATGTAAGATTATTCAGTCACTGTGGTGGTAATATAGTGTCTGGTCGTGGTGCGGTGTTATTTGTCATTTTTATGTGATATTATTGGTCATTTTAAAAATTGAAAAATAAATAAAAATATTCTTAAATTGTATTGGATATTTTAACAAATGATTAATAGGAGAGTAGAGTAGAGCTCAGCCAAAAGAGTCTATCTTGTCGTGGTAGTGGCTTAAAAAATCTTTTGGCCAAAACAAAAGCTGCTGGCTATGTGTGTGGCAGGCAGTGCCAGGGTTTGTGACCAGCAATAGCCAGCAGGTAAGGGGGGGGCCTGAAGCAGCATGGTGGCAGGCAGTGCCACTATATGTGACCAGCAGTAGCCAGCAGGTGAGGGGGGGCCTGGAGCAGCATGGTGGAAGGGAGTGCCAGGGTGTGTGTGACCTTTGTTTCTGTATAATTTGAATATTTTTTTCTTTAAATACTATATTTGTTAACTATGCCTATATTTATTAAATATTGCACTATAAAACATTGAAACAAAGCTATAGTGTGCGAAATGAATATGAAAAATGTGAATTTGGGTGGAAAATATTTAGGCATGGGGGGGCCCTATTTGAAAGTTTGCACCGAGGCCCATAACGTTGTAGTTACGCCATTGCTCTTTTGCTTTCCCACCTGCCCAGGAGGTCATAATCGGGCCATGTTCCACAGCCATTACATAGTACACTGCAGGGGCACATTTATAAGATTATCTCAGCACAGAAACATTTTTTATCCAATTGTGGAACTTCTTTTTTCTCAAGGTCTATTGATTAGAATGTACTTTTGTTGGTGAGAAAACCCCTTAACACGTACAGTATTAAAGCAAGAAAAAAAATCTTTGCAACTAAGTTGACTTTTCATATCTATATTCTATACTGTCTGGTAGATTATTGAAAAGAAACATGATCACTTTACTCACCAGTGACGGTGTCATTGTCAGGCTTCTCCCAATTCAAGACAACAAATGATGGACACCCCTCAACAGTGTAGATTGTGAGATTAGTTGGGGGATTCTGAGGAGCACTGGTAGCCTCTTGGTTGGCGCTCTCCTCTTCTGTGGAAAAGTATTTGAGAGTGTCCGTGATGGAGCATGGCACGGTATCATTCTTGCTCTTGTATAGTATATGAGGTCCTGTAGAGGAAATCGCAGAATAGTTTAATCAAGTTGGATATACATAAATTTATAGATAAAATATAGCATACTTTACTAGAGTTTAATAAGAAAACAATGATGATAAACTCACTCATAATGAAGGTGATGTCTCCTTCCATTTGAGAGCTTCTGTAATTAGCAGATTTCGCTCTGAATAACTTAGTGAGCTGATAAATGAGCCCGCCTAGATGAGTTCCTGTTTTCTAATGCTAGGGTTGATATGTACATACTGGTGACTTTCTCTGGTGAAAATAATTTATCAGTCTAGGAACCATTGTATTGGTGATCACCTCAATAATGGATATTTATGAAACTATTCAAGAGAAAAACTGTCATTGTTGCAACCAGAGTGTAGCTTTCATTTCGTTTTCTACTTCTGAAAAATAAAAGTTGCTCTGTGTTTGGCTGCTATGGATAACAATGCTTAATTTATCCAGTTTTAATAAATCTGCCCTAATGTTCTTTTCTCGGCCATTGTAATGGGAAACTACACATGACATACAATGCACAGATAGTGTCATTTTTTTTTAAATCAGATCTTTATATTAAAAAGGAACAGCACAAACATTTTCCATTTTAACAACGAATATTGTACTTGACAGAATTAAAGGAAAGGGTTTAGAATAATATTTCACAGTGTATCATTAATGTGTATACACCCAACTCCCTATCCCTCACCTAACTCTAGCCTTAAGAAACCTTGTATTAAATCCATAAACGCATAGGGAAGGGTTATTACGAAGAAGATAATACAAAAAATAACCTATCTTTGAATAAGAGGTTTGAGGGTAACCTTAGAGTATCCAACCAGGGACCTCATATCCTCAAGAATTTACACATTGAATTAAGTTTAAGATAGAAATCCTTTCCTAGTCAAATAATATTATTTATCTTACGCCTTAGTTCCCCAATACTTAAGGGGCAGTGTATCTAACCAGTTGAATGCCAGAAGCCTTGGTGCCTGAAATAAAATACGAATAATACCTAAGGATAAGGGGGAACCGTCTTTCAGTAACCCCAGAACATACAAATGGGGATCTGCTAAAAGTCTCACCTCATATACTCTTTCCACCTGGCAGAGAACCCACCTCCAAAAAGAACCTATCTTTCTATATTCCCATAATATATGCATCAAGTGTGTGTCTTCATTCCCACATCTAGGACATTTTGCATTGGTTCTAAGTCCAATTTTATGTAGTAGACTATGGGTCTTATAAACTCTATGCATTAAATATATCTGAGAGAGTCCCTGGGCCTCACACGGTGACAATCTGGTAACAGTTTCTAAAATCTCTTTGGTCTGCTCTATCGATACAGCTGTAGCACTTATAACTGACTGGAAGATCAAGCCAATCATTATTTCACTTGTAAAATCGTTATATTTCTGAAGTGCGTTCTAGTAGCATATCTCTAGAGTACAATTAAGTACTATATGTACTGCACTGTTATTTCCAATACTAACTTTTCAGTATTACTCTTTACTTGAATGACATGTCCTGTACTGCATGTTCTGTGCTCATATTTACCTGTACTAGCAGCTCTATACTGCTCTTTACCTGTACTACAGGTTCTGTGCTGTTCTTTACAGATTCTGTATTGCTCAATACCTGTAAAACATATTCTTTACTGTTCTTTATCTGTACCATATGTTTGTGCTGCTTTCTACCTGCACTATATGTTCTGCACTGTTTTTTAGCTGTGCCAGGATGAGCTGCCCCTTTGAAACCAGATGACATTGAAGAAATTCCTATCTTTAACACATAAAGCGATTTACAGCTTTTAACAAATCTTTCCGTCTTTTATATGTAAGGTCTTGGTTTATCTATTTTAGTTATTATTAGTGCAACTTAAAAGGCCATTGTACTTAGAAATGAGACAAAAAAGCAAAACAGAAAATTAAATTGTCATGTGAAGGAATGCACACCTGTCTATGAGTTCCTTAAGCACTGTTGTAAAAATCTATCAGATGAAATACTGCATTTTTTGGATTATAAGACGCACTTTCCCCCAAAAAATTTTGGGGGAAAATGGGGGTGCGTCTTATAATGCGGATAAACCTTACTGGCTGCGGTGGAGCATGGTCATACGGATGTGCGGCGCTCCACTGCGGGTGTCCAGCGGTGCTGCGGGAGTCCGGCGGTGCTGCGGGGGCTCTGCCAACATTTTGGGAAAGGAAAGAGCCCCCGCAGTTCCATGTTTTCCTATACAGTGGACTCCGGGAAACTGACTGCCCGGGGGGCGGCGCATGCGCAGGTGGAGGTCTCCACACCAAGATCTCCATCTGCGCATGCACCGCCCCCAAGCAGCCATTTTCCCGGAGTCCACTGCATAGGAAACCTTGGAATTGTAGGGTCTCTGGCCTTTCACAAAATGTCAGCAGAGCCCCCGCAGCACCACCGGACACCTGCAGCACCAGACACCCGCAGTGGCGCGCAGCACATCCGAACACCCCTTCATTCCAGCCTGCGGCCTGCAGCAACGCTTCACTCTTGCCTCCTTCAGCAGCAACCCTAGGACCCTGCTTCACCGCAGCCACCACCCCTGGTAAGCAATAAGATGCATGGATTATAAGAAGCACCACCATTTTATTTAAAAAAGTTTTTTTTATATTTTTCATCTCAAAACTTGGGGTGCGTCTTTTAATCCGGAGCGTCTTATAATCCACAAAATATGGTAAGTGTCCAACTTTTACACGTATTCTCTCAATTTTTACTAAAAAGAAATGCATCAAAGGGTTTTTTGGTAGGATAAGCTGCCGGATTGAGGTCACTGGTAGTCCAGTCTCTGAGATAGAGGGATGCAATTTTGAGAGATAGAGGGATACAGCACAGTGTCTCTTCTTCATAACAGTGTGTCATGACAACATTTTTTGCTTCAATGGTTTTTCTATTTTCCTCCTCTAAAATCTATGTGCATCTTATGGTCCGGTGTGTCTTATAGTCCGAAAAGTATGGTAGTTTTTATTATGTAAAAGCAGCAAAACATAAGAAAAAAATATATGTCATATATAATCGTACTGACCAAAGAATAAAGTTATCTTATCACTTTTAGCACATGGTGAACTGCATAAAAAACTCCAAAAAACAATTACTAAATTGGCTTTTGTTTATTCTGACTCACAAAAATCGGAATAGAAAGCGATCAAAAATTGTTATGGGCCCGAAAATGGTAGATATAGAAACATCAGCACGTCCTGCAAAAATCAAGCCCTCACATGACTCTGTTGGCAGAAATATAGAAAAACTATAGCTCTCAAAATATGGTGATGCAAAAACTTGTGTGATAGCAGTCAAACATAAAGAGGAACAAGAGAAATCTGGTATTGCTTCAATTGCACCAATATGAAGAATAAAGTCATCTAATCACTCATAATGGATGAGGCACGGCATAAATAGAACAAATTTTCTTGACATATTGATTTGTTCATTCTGCCTCCCAAAATTCGCAGTAATGCTCGGGTCACATTTATCCTACTCTTTATGCTGAGCGCATACACCGGGGTGTCTGTGTAAATCTCTAAAATATGTGAATGAGACAGAATCCCCAGCGGAAAATTACCTATAATGAGGCAGGCGGAGACACTGTGAACTCTGTCTGGCCTATGATCCGGCGGTGACCATATTTTTAGGTGTACATAAAAGTGTGGTCCACCACTGTTTTATGCTCCTCTGAAAGGAAGAACACTGCTGAGCAGAGGCCAGACTGAGTCCATAGTAACTCTGCTGCCTTATTGTAGTGAATGGATCCCTCGGGGGTTTCAACTGAATCATGTTATACAGAGATTTAGATGGAAAGCCCAATGTAAGTGCTGAGTGTAGAGCACAGGATAAATGTGATCCAAAATGTTATATAAAATGTTCCTAATAAAGCTTCAACTCAATCCATATAAAAAGCAAGTCCCACTCAGGATCATCATCTGTCAATGGAAATATAGGGGACTTCCACATTACTGGTAGTACAAAGGCTCTGGAAAAGCACTAAGGCTCCTCACTCCCCAAAAGAAATCCAGCAAACTCTGCACTCCCAAATCCAAATGCTCCCCTCCCTTCTGAGCCTCACAGTGAGCCTAAACCACATTTATCGTCAACATGTCTAACATTTCTGTAGGGATAAGAGCATGCTTAATTTATGGGTACATGTCTCCAGAAGAATGAGCTGTGAATAATGTACTGGGCGCTACAATGTACTGGGCACTAAAATGTACGGGCATTATAATGGCAGGTTTTCAATTTTCGCTTAGCAACATCCACTACTGCTTGTTTTTGAAAAACTTCCATGACGTCAATTAGTCACTACAGCTGTAGATAAATTCCCAGAGTGGTATCATTTCCAAAATGGGGTCACTTGAGGGGGGATTCTGATCTTCTATCACTTAGGGATTCTGTATATGGGGTCCACAAACTATTCTAGGAGTCAAATAGCACTTCGTCTCTTTCAAGTCTCGCCGTGTAGTTAAGCAGTACTGTACAGCCACATATGGTGTATTTTCACGTTCAGCAGAAATTGTGTGACAAACTTTGATACCATTTTTACTCATTTCCCCTTGTGAAAATGTAAAATCTGGGGCTAAAACAACATTTTTGCAGTAAAAAATAAGTTGGTTTTTCTTCATTGCCCAATGGTATAAAATTCGGTGAGGCACATGTGGTGTCAACATGCTCACTGCACCCCTAGATAAATTCATGGGGGGTGTAGTTTGTAAAATGGGGTCACTTATGGGTAGTTCCGCTGCTCTAGCACCTGAAGGGGCTCTGCCAATGTGACATATTCTACACAAACCATTCCAGCAACATCTGAACTCCAATTTGGCGCTTATTTCCTTCTGAGCTTTGCACTCTGCATCAAAAGTAATTTTTGACCACATATTGTACCATTCAATTTCTCCCATTATCCCCTTTTGAAATGTAAAAGTTTAGGGCTAAAACAAAATTTTAGTGGAAGACATGGTAATTTTCCTTTGCTATACAATTCTGTGAATCGCCTGAGACTTAAAAATGCTCATTACGTCTCAATATGAATTTGACAAGGGGTGTAATTTCCAAAATGGGGTCACTTGTGGAGGATTATGCTGTTTTGGCATGTCAGGGGCTCTTTAAATGTGACATGTGTGGTGTGACAGGTGATCGCGTGGTTAATGGGAGATATGTCACATGGAGGGATGCTCCCTGCGATGCAACCTGGAGTATTTTGCCTATAGTGAACATGAGCACTAAAGATGTCATTTAGTGCACTGGGTGCTGACTGTACTCCATTTTGACTGAAGATATGTGTATGTTCAGGACCTGTGGTGAAGTCCTGACCATGTGACCAGCTCATGTGATCCATACCTCACCTAAGGGTGTGGTTACAGGGCTATGTAATTATGGTGTTTCGCACATGTGAGAGAGACTGTGAGGGAGTCTGGCAGAGTGTGGACAGACTTCCATGTGTCCAGGTGGGACACTACAGAAAGTGGTCTGGGTTCCAAGGAAGGAGAAGCCTTCCTGTGTCTGCGGCTGCAGATAGAGCGCTGCTCTGGACATTGCCCTGGCCTGTGTGCACAGGACCGGAGGGAACACAGGCCAGCTAAGGACTGTTTATGTGCTGTCTATGGTTTATGGAGTAATAAACCCTGTGAAATTCTAAAGGAACGTGCCTCCTGTTTGTCTCCCGCTGCACCTAAGCGAGTCGAATCCTTACAATTGGTGACAGACTGCGGGCAGCGATTCCCAGGAGCACAGACGGTATGGAAAATCGTGAGTAATACTGACCGAGGTCAGAGGAAATGACTGTATGGAGATTTGTGGGATGCCTATGAGGAGAAGAGGTACCCGAGAACCTGTGTGGCTGACACCAGCAGGTAACGGACAGGAATCTGTGTTGCACTGACCAGAGTCAGTGAGAGACTGTGCATGTGTTTTTTTTTTTTTCTTTTCCTCGTTTCTCTGCAAAAAAAAACAAAACCTGAAAGTGCTTGCTGTGGCTCAGTGCGCTCACGAAGGTCTCGCAGCGCGGGGACCTGGTGTTTTTTTCTTTTTGGGATCTCCTATTTGAGCATTGGTAGCAGACGCTGTCTGTCTACACCATTCTGCTGCAGCTTTATTGCATGTGACTAAGCGTATACAGTAGTAGTGGCTTTACACAACTATTGAGGGGTGACAAGTGGCTTCCGGTGGATCGGCGGGTCCACGAAAACGACGCAGCAGGAGCTGCAGAGACACCAGCAGCTGCTTGTGAGCGATGGCAGGAGCTGAGGCAGTGCCAGAAAGAAGTCGTGTGGTGTCGTGCTTAAAGGGCCAGTACCAGCCTGAAGAAAAAAAAAAAACTGTACTGTGTGAACTGTGGCCCTAAGAGGTTCTGCAGGACAGACATGGGGAGATCCCAAAAAGGGGTGGAGTCCAAAAAGGGGGTGGTGGCCCAAATCGGGATGGCAGCCCGAAAAGGGGTGGAGTCCCAAAAGGGGGCGGTGGCCTAAATTGGGGTGGTAGCCCGAAAAGGGGTGGAGTCCCAAAAGGGGGCGGTGGCCCAAATTGGGGTGGTAACCCAAATTAGGGTGGTAACCCAAAAAGGGGTGGAGTCCCGGGAGGGGGCAGCAACCCAAAGCAGGGTGGTGGTCCAGAAAGGGGCCAAGTTTGAAGAAGTGACAGCACTGGGTGACTCAGTAGATATGCCTGGAGTACTGCAGTGTATGTGCAGGTCTTTTTCAGAATGTTGAATATCCTTTCCGGGTAGTAATGATGTGCCACCGATGTGTACAGTGATGCTGCACCGGGAAGGAGCCTTTGGTCGGCTGGAATCAGAGAGTCAGGTGACTCTGACAGGAACTCCTCTCGTTTTCTCTCTGTCCGAGAAAAACGTCAGGTAAACACGGGGTCACGGTGAACTACGCAGTAGACAGAGTAGTGTTTGAGGGGACCAAAGGTGGTGAGTGCCAAGGTAGAGGGATACCACGGGACTTAGTCTATGCCTGGGAGAGGGGCCGGGACTTTGTTCTGTTTGATGACGTTTGGTCGGATGATGGAGATGCTTCGACTGTGGGGCCAGCGGACACTGAGACAGTGACGGCTCCTGACGTGGACAGGTCAGAGGTAGAACTGACCAGAAGAAAAAGTACATCTGCCCAACTTACTGACCTGACGTCTCGTGATATGACGGATGGTGGGCTGGGAGATGAGACGATTGTGAGTAGCTCGGTCAGTGAACCGACATTACAGTGCTCCTTCTGGCTGGATGGAGAACGGGTGATGGGATTGTTAGACCCTGGGAGTCTGGTATCTGTGCTAAGAACCACACCTGGACATTCTGTGTCATCTGGGACGGTGACAAGAGTGAATGGCTTTGGTGGGGACGATAAAGAACTTTTGACAGCATACCTCTACATTGACACGACTAAGAGTTCCACGTATCATGTAGTGACAGTAGACCCAGACTTACAGTATACTATGGTAATAGGGCGGGACTTAGAAGCCCTGTGGGACTGGTGGACAAAAGGAGAAGTGTCTGTTGATATAATGTGTATGGGAGGTAATGGTGTGAAAAGTCCGCCTCCTAAAGTTGACAGGCCTAAGTTAAGCATGACCAGAGAGAACAGTGCGTCGACCCCACTTACGGACATGATGTCACCTGACGGGTACCACAGGGGGACTGATAGTGGTGTGGTAATTAAAAAGAGTGGACCTGACACCCGAACAGAGAGCAACATGAGCGTTTCCCATACGGTGGGGTGTGACACAGGTACCAGGAGTGACTGTAATATGTTATTGCCAGTAGCAACCACTAGGGCTGAAGACAGTGTTTGTCAGACAGAAGCACGAACCCAGTGTAATGACAGTTTGCACCACCTAGAGTCCGAGCTCTTGGCAGGCAAGGCACTGAGACAAGTGACTGAGCACAGAGTGGATGAGCTGGCGAAGGAAGTCTCTGAGCTCAGAGGTCACCTGTCAGCGTGTAAAACCATGAACAAGACCCTGTTGGAAGATATGGAGGTGCTCAGAGAGGCCCAAGAGAAGCATCAACAGGAGATTCTCAGGAGAGAGGATGAACGTCGCTACCTGGCAGAGGAGCGAGATAAAGTTCTGCAAGAACTCAGTGGAGTAGTAAAAGGTCTTCTGCAGGAGAAGTGGATGGGCGAAGAAGTACAGTGGCCATGCCCGACTGATAGCAAGGCAGAACTGCCAAAGCCCATCTTGGAAAAGGGTCCTGAAGACTGTAAATCTCAGGAAGATGGTGAGCCAAGGGCTGCACAAGACAGTCATCCGATTGTGACAGATATCTTGAGGGAAGTGTCCGTAGGGAACCCAGAGCCATCTGTCCAGGATGAGAGCAAGTCCACGACCTTCAAGGTTGTAATTGATATACCAGAAGACATGCAGGAAGCCTGTGCTGAGGAAGGTGTGCATGAGACCTTTAGGAAGGCTATAGAAGCATGTAGTGTGATCTGGGCACCAGAGACGAAGCAGCTGGTCATACTGTCATCTAAGGAAGTCACAAGGAAGCGGGTTACTATCCTGAGGGATATGCATCTACAATGCCGCCGCACAAGGCAGATGATCCTGTTGGAAAAAAAAGAAGCCGCTCGATATCTAGAGTGTGCGAGGAAAGTTCAAAGTCAGCAGGGCATTGCAGAAGACATCATTCAAGTGCCCGGAGGTCTGGTGAGGAAAGCCATCGGAGGGTTTGGGAAAGTGATGCAGGACATGGTGAACAGGTCTGGCGTGATGAGAGTGAGGATTCCGGCTGATGACGAAGCCCAGGACAAGGGTGAAGATGGGATGGTTCTATTCCTCGTTGTCTGGTCCATGGAGAGCCTTGGGAATATCCGGATGCTCCTGGAGTATCGCGTGTCATACCTGAAAGAAGTAGAGCAGCTAAGACTTGAGAGGAAGCAGATCAGTAGAGAGCTGGAGGAAATGGAAAGAAGATGGCCGCCTCCTTCAACTCGTGGTATAGAAAGGCAAAGAGGTTCACTTAAGACTGGAAGTCCTCAAGCTGGAGATAAGAGAGTACATAGAGATAAATGGAAGGGCTGCTCTCGGGACCTTATAGACCTTAGGAGAAATGGCCAGCAGAGAGAGGACAGTAGGTGGCCTGATGGAAGAGGAAGTAGTGATGCCTCAGTTAGCTCAGAGCTGAGTGACCTAGGTGGGAGACCTTGTAGAAGAAGTGGTGACAAAGAGTCAGTCCAGACAAGAGGTATGGGGGCAAGGGAGTCGCAACACCATACTGACTGCCGGGGATGCGGGTGGGCTGACATGGGCCCATCTTTATCAAAGAACAAGACAGAGTCGGATAATGGACGCCTACTGAAGGGTTCACTAGCAGGGCCTGACTTTGATAGACGATTTGACTGGCAGAGACGACCGAGAAGGATCTCTGGTCGAGTAATAGAAAGTGCCAAGCCCCACGGCTTTAGGCAGAGGAGGGGGATATGTGGTGTGACAGGTGATCGCGTGGTTAATGGGAGATATGTCACATGGAGGGATGCTCCCTGCGATGCAACCCGGAGTATTTTGCCTATAGTGTACATGAGCACTAAAGATGTCATTTAGTGCACTGGGTGCTGACTGTACTCCGTTTTGACTGAAGATATGTGTATGTTCAGGACCTGTGGTGAAGTCCTGACCATGTGACCAGCTCACCTATGGGTGTGGTTACAGGGCTATGTAATTAAGGTGTTTCGCACATGTGAGAGAGACTGTGAGGGAGTCTGGCAGAGTGTGGACAGACTTCCATGTGTCCAGGTGGGACACTACAGAAAGTGATCTTGGTTCCAAGGAAGGAAAAGCCTTCCTGTGTCTGCGACTGCAGATAGAGCGCTGCTCTGGACATTGCCCTGGCCTGTGTGCACAGGACCGGAGGGAACACAGGCCAGCTAAGGACTGTTTATGTGCTGTCTATGGTTTATGGAGTAATAAACCCTGTGAAATTTTAAAGGAACGTGCCTCCTGTTTGTCTCCCGCTGCACCTAAGCGAGTCGAATCCTTACACATGGCATCTGCAATCTATTCCAGCACTAATTGCGCTTCAGAATTCAATTGGCGATCCTTCCCTTCTTAGCCCTGCCATGTGCCAAAACAGTACTTTTACGCCACATATGTGATATTGGTGTACTCAGGAGAAATTGCACAGCAAATTTTATGGTGCCTTTTTATTTTGTTACCCTTATGAAAATTTTGGGCTGAAGCAACATTTTTGTGGAAAATATGTATTTTTTAAATTTTCATGGCTGACTTTATAAAATTCTGTGAAGCCTCTGTGTTTTTATGGTGCTCACCCCACCTCTAAATAAGTTCCTTGAGGAGTGTAGTTTCCAAAACAGAGTCACGTGTGGGGGGTTCCACTGTTTAGGCACACCATGAGCTATGAAAATGCGCTAGCTGCTATCTATTCCAATCAATTTTGCACTCCAAAAGTCAATTCCTTCCTTTCCAAGCCTTGCCGTGCACCCAAACAGTAGTTTTCTACCATATATGGGGTATTCTTTTTCTCAGGAGAAATTGCGCAACAAATTTTAAGGTCCATTTCCTTCTGTTAACCTTGTGAAATCGATAAATTTGGGGCGGAAGCAACATTTTTGCAAAAAAAATATATTTTTTCATTTTCCGGGCTCAATATAATAAAATTCTGTGAAGAACCTGTGGGTTCAAGGTGTTCATCGCAGCTCTAAATAAATTCCTTGAGGGGTGTAGTTTCCAAAATGGGATCACTTGTGGGGGGTTTCCACTGTTTTGGCACATCTTCATAACAAGGGTCCTGCATCATGTTCTCACACACTTTAGGCATTTTAATAACCCTCTGTGTCTGTACTTTTACACATTCTGGCTGATAGCCGGTTCATGCAGCATTACATGAACACCCGATTTCTTACATTATGGCTGGTCAGAATAATGAAAGCAATTTTACAATCCACCTTTCGCGTCTCCCCTATTTCCTCATAGATTGTAAGCTTGCAATCAGGGCCCTCACTACTTTGGTATCTGTTGATTTATGTAATTTTTGTTATGTTGTAATGTCTTTTATTGTCCCTTCTAAAATGCAAAGTGCTGCTGAATATGTTGGCGCTATAGAAATAAAATCATTATTATTAATATTATCAGGTGCTCTACAAATACGACATGGTGTCCTTTATCAATCCCAGCCAATTTTGCTCTCCAAGTGGTGCTCCTTCTCTTCGAGCCCCACCATGCACCCAAACAATAGTTTTTCACCACATATGGGGTATCAGGGTACTCAGGAGAAATTGCACAAACTCTATGGTCCATTTTCTCCTGCCACCCTTATCAAAATGCCAAATTTGGGGCTTAAGAAACATTTTTATGGGAAAAGTAAAATTTTCATTTTTTATTTCACATTGTTTTAATTCCATTGAAGCACCTGAAAGGTTAAAGGGAACCTGTCACTTCCCCCCCCCGGGCATTTTTAAGTAAAAGAGCCACCTTCAACAGCTTTAATGCTGCACTCTGTGAAGGTGGCTCTTCCGTTTCTGACCCCCAGTAACGCCGAAATATTAACTTTTATAAATAGGTCCTCATACCTGTTATGCATCCCATAGGTATGGTGTGTCCCCCTGAAGCAGCCGCCTCCCAGCTGTCCATCATGTCTCTGTAGCGTCTGGGCCCTGCCTCCCATAGCCGTCCATCATGCCCATGTGCTGCCATCTGGGCCCTGCCTCCCATAGACGTCCATCATGCCCCTGTGCTGCCGTCTGGGCTCCGCCTCCCTTAGACGTCCATCATGCCCCTGCTCTGCCGTCTGTGCCCACCTCCTTCTGTCTCCTATGCTGGCGCCTGCTCTGTGAAAACTGTTCTTGGGCATGCGCAGTGCGCACTGCCCGTGAACTGACATCATGCGATCATGCCTGCGTGTTGTGGAGACCCCAGATCCTGCCCCGCAGTGTGTGTGTTATGATGTATTCACACTGCGGGGCAGGATCTGGGGCCTCCACAACACGCAGTCATGATCGCCTGATGTCAGTTCACGGGCAGCGTGCACTGCACATGCCCAAGAACTGTTTTCACAGAGTAGGCGCCCCGGCATAGGAGACAGAAGGAGGCGGGGCACAGACGTTAGAGCAGTGGCATGATGGACGGCTATAGGAGGCGGGGCCCAGATGCTGCAGAGACATGACTGATGGCGGGGAGGCGGCTGCTTCAGGGGGACACACCATACCTATAGGACGCATAACAGGTATGAGGACCTATCTATAAAAGTTAATATTTTGGCGTTACTGGGGGTCAGAAACGGAAGAGCCACCTTCACAGAATGCAGCCTTAGTGCTGCTGAAGGTGGCTCTTTTACTTAAAAACGCCCAGGGGGGGTGACATGTTCCCTTTAATGAACTTCTAAAATTTGGTTTTGAGCACTGTGAGGGGTGCAGTTTTTAAAATGGTGCCACTTTGAGGTATTTGCCATATAAGCCCCTCAAAGTCAACTCAAATGTGATGCGTTCCCTAGAAGGGTTTTGTAATTTTGTTGGAATAATGAGAAGTTGGTGATAAAAATGTAACCCTTCTAGCTTCCTAACAAAAAAATATTTTGCTTCATAAATGACGCTGATGTAAAGTAAACATGTGTCAAATGTTATTAACTATTTTGTGTGATGCAACCATCTGGTTTAAAGGCATAAAAATTAAAAGTTTGAAAATTGTGATATTTAAAAAATCCCCAAAACATTAATTAATAGTGTCAGAATTACAAAAAAAAAAACAACTTCAGAATTACTGGGATACAGTGAAGCATTCCAGAGTTATTACCTCATTAAGTGACACTAGTCAGAATTGTAAAATTTAGCCTGGGAAAACAGGTTCTGGATTGAATGGGTTAAGCAGAGCATTAATGGTATGTTTCCACTTTCCATAATTGCTGCGGATTGGACGCTACGTACAGCCGCAGCGTCCAATCCGCAGTGGCCAGATGTTACAGCATAGTGGATGGGATTTTATGAACTCCCATCTCCACTATGCGTGCATGCCGGCATCTGGCAGCCTTGCGTAACCGGTCATGCAGCGCGTCTTTCTAGACCGCAGCATGTCTATTTATCTTGTGGAGACGCTCCGTCTCCGCAAGATAAATAACACAGTCCTATGTATAGGACGCAGTGATTCCGCATGGTTCAATGAAGACATGAGGAATCACCGTACAAAAGGGGGCAGCACTTTGGACGGAGCTACGTGCAAAGCGCTGCCAAAACAGAACGTGGAAAGATATCCTAATGCATGGATGGTGCTGCAGTATACTGCTACCAGGTCAGAAGTTAACTCAAGAATTGAATTTGTCACTTGATCATAGCCATCTGTTTGTAAGTGGCAAAATAATGAAAACATACTGTATAGCTCAGTGTTTTACTGCACTTATGTTATATCGTGCATTCCCAGCAATGACTGTCATCACACAAAAACAATAAAAAAATAAACTCTTTCATAGCTGATGGTTCTGGTTAAAAGATGTCTGAATTTTTTTTTGAGTCTCTTTAATTGCTAATACTTTATAGTGTGCTAATCTCCTTCTGATCCCTAGGGACAAATATATAACAGTTACAGGATTTGATTAACTAGCTCGACTTTTGTTTACTTTGATTGCATCACGATAACCACGATGGAATGTAAAAATCTCACACTTGCTGACTTTGTCATCTATCAATCCAAGTGATTATTTATTCTAACAAAAACAGCTATGATGTTCATTATCACGACTTAGTAATACACATAGGGCCCCTTTACATTTAGCGATGCACCAGCGATCCCGACCACGATATGACCCGGTCAGGATCGCTGGTGCATCGCTAAATGGTTGCTAGTGAGCTGCCAAAAAGGCAGATCTCAGCAGCGACGCAGCAGCGGTCGTTACTTACCTGTCAGACGTGGTGATGATGACGTCCTCCGCCCGCGTCCACGCGTCGCTCGTCGGTGCCAGCAGGAAGCCGCCGACGAGAAATGGACCAGGCCGATCTCGCGCGATCAGCGATAGCCAGCGGGGGGGGCCGGTCGGAGGTAAGTATCATACGTAGCGATATCGCTAGCAATATCGCTGCTGCGTCACAAAATCGGTGACGCTTTAGCCTATTTATTTATCTACGAACTAGATAACATGAACATGAACTAGATGTTTGAAAAACATCTGTGATCTAAGATAATTGTCTGCAGTGGTCACAATAATGATGTACATGAAGTTTTTAATCCAATGGGGGAATTGAACAGAATAGTAATGGTTACTTTATTATTTTAATACATTTCCTGCTACCACCTTGTTTTCTTAATTCCTGTACAACTCTTTAAAGGTGACCACCTCTCCCAGTTCTAAATACAAATGACTTTGGAAGGTGACAGTCTTTTATTGCCCCATTTAACTATAATTTTCAATATTTTAATCATGCAAATCATTTCTTACCTGTGTCTCTATCTTTACCCAAAGCATCAGTATCAGATTTTGGTACAGTACTGAAAACTGTGGAAAGCACTGGAAATAAAAACATAATATTTAGAACACCATACATTTTAAAACAACTATGCAGAGGCTGCATTCTCAATATAGTGAAAGTAATTTGGGGAAGATGTATTAATTAATGATAGGCTCTTCTATATATCCTTTGTTGCCTATTTTTTTTCATAGGGTCACTGCTACTGCCATTTGAAATAAGAAACAGAACACGAAACTTTGGAGGACAACTTTTTCTCATTTACAAAGTAGATAACTGTTAGATCATTACTGGATTATTCTATGACTAGTGATTAATACAGTACATATAAAAATATGTGCATGTTTTCATGATTGTACTGATCTAAGCTTAGTCTGACTTCCATGGAGAACATTTCTGTGTTGAGCCTGCCAATGGCAAACTAAAAGGAACACCCAGCTGACTGAGATCATTATTATTGCTGGATGAACACATGCCTAGATGGAGAATGTACTTTTCATAACTTTCCCTTCACATTAATGTTGCTATTTCTTTGAAGTATTGTTTTTTCGACTGCTCTGAGAACTTTAAGAATCTTTCAGATCTAATGTGGAACTGGAAAACAGAATGGGCTACATAGTTTACCTTTCCAGATTTAGTTATTTCTTTGCAATGCATCTTTTTAGAAAAGTGTTTGGCAGCTTCAAAAGAATTCCTTTGCCACTTTTCTATTATGCCAGAAATGTCTGAATATTTAATTTTTCTTCCTTTACAGAGTCATGTCTGTGGTTTTTGGAAGTCGTGTAATGAATTAAAATCATAGGAAATGCAGGAGATTTGTTTATTACACTAAAAATAACAAAGTAAACATAATACTAAATCCAAGTCCATTCTGTTCATAAAATTACAGGGCAACAGGATGTACTAGCCCTAAAGGATACATAAATGACTTCAATGTGTCCAGACACCATTACTGAGGTGCCATAGAAGTGGCAACAGTCATATAATTGAATGGGACTTGTTTTTACAAATTAAAAAATAAACATCACCCAATGTAGGAATATTAGTTTGTGGGGAGTATATGTTCTATTAGCATCATAAATAGACTAGAGTTTCTGTAGTAGTAACTAGAGTTGAGCGACTTTGGTCGGATCAGGTTTCATGAAACAAAATTTGTTTCAGATGAAACTGGTCTGACTAGGGCAAAAAAAAAGTGGGAGTTTCGTCCAAAACCCGACCCCAATGCAAGTCAATGGGGAATGTTGAGAGTTGATTTTCCCCTTCACCATTGAGGTCTGATGAACTCCCTCTTCTGGTGAAGGAAGGTAGTGAGGCTGATTACCAAGCACCTGAGCAGAATGATGATGACTGGGTGACTGGAATTGCTGACTGGATATAAGGCAGCCGACGCCCTTCTGCCTTGCGGGTGATTTCTCTGAGGGATCCTAGGAGACCAGTCTGATTCCTGCTCCTCAAAAGCTAAGTTTTCTGCTCTGCTTTTTGCATTTGTGTTTTGGTTTTGTTTTGCTTTGTTTTTCTGGATTTCTGCCATTCCCTGCTGGGGTGAGCTGAATTCCTTTTTGCTCTGTCTTCAGAAAATACCTGAGTGCTGATATAGGCTTTTTGAAGCCTAGCGTCTTCAGGGCTTTTTTCCCTATCAGTCTGTTGGCTCTTGTTTTGATAGGGTTTTTGGCGGATTGCAGACAGCAGCTTTTCTATCCTGTCCTACTTAGTTAGCTTGGGCCCCATCATTTGCTCAGCCTATCTTTCTATCTGTGTGAGTGTTTTTTCATCTTGCTTCACCGTCATTATATGTTGGGGGCTGCCTATTGCTTTGGGGTCTGCTCTGGGGCAGTTTAGATTTCCCTTTCTGTCTTTAGGCTATTTAGTTCTCCGGCTGTGATCGAGGGGTCTAGGGCACCGTAGGAACCCCCCACGGCTACTGCTAGTTGTTGTTGATAGGTTCAGGGGTCTGCAATCCGATAGCTGCCAACTTCTCAGGTTTTCTGGACTTAGCTAGTATTTCTGTTTTTGCCTCCTACGGTGACTCATTCATAATAAGGGAATAAAAGTCGGCATTGAGTGGATGAATGTCATCCGTTCAATGCCGACTTTTATTTCCCATTGACTTGCATTGGGGTCGGGTTTCGGACGAAACGCCAAATTTTTTTTTGCCCTAGTCGGACCAGCTTCATCTGAAACAAATTTTGTTTCATGAAACCCGATTCGACCAAAGTCGCCCAACTCTAGTAGTAACTCCTCATTCTGCCTCCCAAGGCAATATTTTCATTACTATCTAGCATGTGTGAAAACCTGCCTCCACTCTCTGTCCCCTTCCCAATGTACGGTACTTCCTTTGCTACTCTTAATAAAGCGGTTAGCAAACATACATTGGACGGCACACTGTTACTGATACCACCTATACTTTGTAGCACGGAGAGTGGAGCCAGCCCCCAAAATGGGATGTCATTAATAATGTGTAGTACATTGAAGACTGGCATCCAAAAGCATGACTACGTGATGAATGTATGTGATCTCATCACTTCCAGAAAACACCATCTGATTGACATTTTACAAACACTAGCAAAGTCGCATCATTTAAAGGGAATCAGTCACCAGCTTTTTGCCACCTAATCTGAGAGCAGCATAATGTATAGACACATACCTTAATTGCAAAGATCTGTCACTGGCTGGGCTGCTTGCTTTAGTTTTGTTAAAATCACAGTTTTATCAGCAGGAGAATATTATTAGAATAAAATGCTGCCATATAGTTGTCCCTGTTCATGAGCTCTGTATAACCCCTCCCCCACCACTGAATGACAGCTTTATGCCTATGCACAGTGTACACAGCTGTAAATCAGTGGTGTGGGTGGGGCTTTACAGAGCTCAGCATTCAGAGATCTGCTAATCTGCAGAAGAAAAAACAATGATATTATCAAAACTGTAGCATACAGTCGAGTAAGAGATGCATTGATGGAATCTGTGTCTTTGCTCCTGCATCATGCTGCTCTCAAATGGGGGTAGTAAAAGCTTGGTGACAGATTCCCTTCAGGGTTAGCTCACACTGCCGTATAACACGACCAAGTGCTATCCGATGTTTTATCGCATAGCGCTCAGCCCAGTGTTATATTATGGGGCAGTGCAGATCTGCGACTATTTTCTCATACCGATTCAGCATGAGAAAACAATCACAGCCTACTGCAGGTAGCTCCAATATTTGGACCACACACACCCGTCCAAGTCTATGGGTGCGTGCGAAACATCGGACTGCACTCAGATGTATGCTGTACGTACACAGAGATAAAGAGACTCATTACTGTAGAATACATGTATTTAGGTGGCTGGAGAACAATAAAAGTGATTGTTCAAAATTAAGGCAGTTATACAATATACTCACCTCCCTGAAATATACAAAGCAAACATATTTGTGACAAGCAGCCAATAAACGTGGCATAAACCATTCACACATAACAGTATTTATAAAGTGTAGAAACGTAGGCTCTGTAAAATAAGGAGGGGACGTGTTGCTGAAATATATATGTATTTCCTTACCTTGAGTTTGGTTCATTTACTGTATATTTTTACATTCAGATAAACAGCATATTGTAGTATTATCAATATTGATAATATATATATATTTTTTAAAATATATGATTTCAATAGTATTTACATCCAGCTTTGTCCAACTTTGAGTGTAATATGTAAATGTAATATGGTTGAAAATTTGGAGGAAAATGCAAATAAAAAAATTACATTATATTTTAACCGTTAAGTCTATATCGGAAATAAGATCATTGCAGCCTATTGTGTTCCTTTAAAAAAAAAAAGAGGAAAACATACAAAGACAATACAAACAATCATATTTCTGCTGCAATGTAAAGTCTAGCAACCCCGACACTGCGCACCACAATTTCACTCTGTGGTTCAAGCTTCTATGTGGATAATATAGACAGCGCTGAGTTGCCACCTTTACAGTTTTAATCCAGGCAGTGATATTTCGGGATGTAGTAAATATAGTTTTCAATCCCTTGGGTTTCAGCGGCTGTGATATCTGCATGGCACATTAGATATATTAATGTGTTCAGTTTCACACTGTCCTGGTTCTTATTTTTCAATTATATGTCTTCCAACTTCTCAAAAGGTGGCAACCCTAAAGCTAAAAGCGTGTATTAAAATGGACCTGTCACCGAAGAAATGTTCTGTTCAAAAGTATATGAAAAGTTACACGTCCGATTTTGGTTTCTCAATCTGTGTAGTAAGCGGTAAGACATGTATTCTGCAATATTTGCAGTGCGTGAAACTTAGTTTCAGCTGAGATTTAAAGGTAAGCAGACAAATCGTCAGTGTAAAAGTAGGTGCTGGTGAAAGGTCCACTTTAATTCATAGCCCAGGGTGACACAAGAGCTCTCCATCATACCCAGATCTTCCTCTTGATCAGGTAAAGTTGGCTGCTTCATTGGTGACTTTATACATATAACTGGGCACTCAGGCTTGGCAGCTGAAGGAGCACTTGGTATCAGATTACCCCCTTGTTAAAGAAACAGGCACTTGTTAAGACATCAAAAATATATTTCCTTATAGTAAATAAGTAACTCTATGTGCCAAACAATTGCAAAAAATTAAAGTGAGCACTAAAATTGATACAGTCCAGATTTTATGCAGAAAACCTGCCTGCAAGGTTTTATGAATCTAAATGCCGAATAGTTTATTTGGTGAGAAAACTTTCTATACCTATTTAGCATCACTGTCTTCTGTAAATTAAAAAAAATGCTAGTGTTATATTAGTGCCAAATCCTAAAATCTTGTATTGTATTTAATACTCCAGGGAAGAAAGGTAGTTTTGTATTGTCACTTACAAATCAAATTGACTTGAGAGATCTAAATAGAGTTATGTTCTTCCACCGCTGCCGGTGAAATTGTCTAAACATAATATAGAAATCTTTACAATAAAATTGGCCATAAACATTAAATCGCTGGGATGTCACTCCCACATCCACATGCCTCATAAAAAGAAATCCCTATGTTCGTGTGTTCTCTATGAAAAAGCTGCTGACGGAATCATCCGGCAGCGGTTATCTCTCCCCATTGAAGAAAGGATCAGATGATTGAATTCCAACCACCCAATCTATGTTTCTCCAAGCAAGGGATTGTCCATGAGGCTCCCATACGTATTAGATAATTTTCAAATCCCACTGAAATTGGCAAGTTTGGCCAACTGTATAGGGGCCATAAAACAAACTCTAATTTTTAAATCCGTTATCCTTTGTGCTATAGGGTTAGAAACTTGCTTAGAAAATGCAGTGGATTGTGAATAGGAATGGATATTATGAGCTACTCTACATTGCTATTACTAAGAAACAATATAACAGAACCATTTAAAAGATTAACACACTAAAAAGAAATATCATAATCCAAGTTATATTAAAGCTGTCAAAGCATTTCTACAAGTACAATTGTAAACAGAGGATTCAAATTTTTACTGCCAACCTATGGGAACATTTTAATTACTTTGCGGAAAGCTGGACCACATAATTTACTGCGGTAATTTTAATAACGGCAGAGTCTGTTGATTCTGCATTACTCTGCTGTGGTTTGTACAGGGTGTTGTATTTATTTGTTGCTGTAACTACCAATTCAAAATGGATGTAAATCCATAGAAAAAATATTGTCTTCATGATGAATTTCACATAATTTAAAAACAATCTGACAGATGATTCAATTGAAACCTTGTTTTGTCTTCCTCGATATCAACGCAACAGCTCTAGAATTAGTTTAGGTAGCTTTCTGGCTAGGATCTATTGTACTATACTCCTCAACAGTTAAAATCAGAGCGTTAAGTGATGCAGGGGGTGGAATTTACTCCGGGCACATTCAACAAGGGGGAGCAATTGGGTAGGCTGCTGCGGTGGTCCAAGGTGTCTCCCAGTGGCAGCATTTTTCCGCTTCTGGATGTTAAATTCGTCAGTTCTGTGAGTCAGTTGTCAAACTAACAACCACCTTGAAGAGCATGTAAAAGGCCAGCTCCCTGCAATAAGTTGTACTTTAATCTTTCAGACGAGAGTACAATTGAAGGAATGACCACTGGCACTTCTGGGAAGATGACATTAGAAAGGTGTTCAGGTCACTTAATCATTTTGCTGATATCACTCATGAGTGCCCTAATTGAAGTTTGGGGACAGTGTGGGGGTAGAGTGTAAGGTGACAGTTTGGGGAGAGTGAGTGTGAGTAGACAGTATGGAGTGGGTAAGTGTAAGGTCACAGTATGTGGGCAAAAGTGTAAGGTAAAAAGTGTATGAGGAAAAAGTTTGAGGAGGCAGTATAGGGGAATAGTATGAAGGGACAGTATGAGGGAGAATAATGTGAAGGGACAGTATTAGAGGAACTGATAGGGGAGAGTATAAGTGTGGGGCAAGGCTGGCATTAGGGGCAGGCAGACCAGGCATCCGCCTAGGGCTCCCGATCCACCAGGGGCCCCCAGCCAGTGGCGTGCCGCTAATAGCGGCACACCACACAGCTGCTATGAGGCTCCTGAGTAAGAGGGGCCAATGCCCCCCACATTGCGCATGCAACTTATTGGCATCATAGAAGCTGATACAGTTGAAAGCAGTGATGGAGGAGAGAGTGTCATGTTACGCTCCCTCTCCCATCACTCAGCCTCTGACTCAGCAGCATGTGCCGGCAGTGGAGCTTATCAGACCCACTGCAGAAACCAGAGGGTGGGGGAAGGAGGAGGAGAGGTAAGTATTGTGTGAGCATGCATTATAGTGTGTGTAAAAACACAAAAATTGAGCATGGTTTGAGTTGGTACACATGCAGCATATAAATGCATGTTCACATGGCCATAAAGCATACAAAACCTACAAAAGACAAAATGAAAAAACCCTGCTATAATTAAATAAGTAAAAAGCAAAAGTGCATTTAAATCATACAGAGTTCTTAGTAATACTGTATTTGATCAAACATGGCATAAAAGCCGTCCCACCATCGACAAGGTGACTGTGTGGTCGGGGCGGTCTTTTTGTCTTTTGTAGGTTTTATTATAGTGTGTGTGTATGCATTATAGTAAGTGTGTGTATGCATTATAGTGTGTGTGTGACTGTGCGTATGCATGCATTATAGTGTGTGACTTTGTGTGTGTGTGTATGCATTATAATGTGTGTGTATCTGTGTATGCATGCATTATAGTGTGTGTGTGTGTGTATAACTGTGTGTATGCATGCATTATAGTGTGTGTGTGTGATTATGTGTGTGTATGCATTATAGTGTGTGTGTGCCTGCTGCACTATACTGTGTATGTGGCTGGGCTGCATTATACTGTGAGGAGGCTGCTTTATACTCTGGGGGGCTGCATTATACTGTCTGTGTGGGGGCTGAATTATACTGTGTGTGGGGCTGCATTATACTCTGAGGGAGCTGCACTATACTCTTAGGAGGCTGTATTTTACTGTGTGTGTGGGCCTGCATTATACACTGAGGCGGCTGCATTATACTGTGTGTGGGGGGCTGCATTATATTGTGTGTGGCGGCTGCATTATACTCTGAGGGGGCTGAATTATATTCTGAGGGGGCTGCATTATACTCTATGAGGGAACTACTGCATTATACTGTATCAAGGACCATGGGAGTGCATTTTACTATATGTACTATATGGCACCTGCATTATACTTTATCAACGACTATCTGTACCAATCATTCTTCCTCAGCCGGCATAAGGGTATGTGCACGCGGTCAGTAAATGATGTCGGTTGGATGCTGCATAATTATGCAGCATCCATATGTTACAGCATAGTGGATTGGATTTCGAGAAATCCCACGTCAAATTAGTGTGCACAGATGCCTGCCTCTCACTCGTGGAGAAGGACATGCGGCGTCTTTCCAGACCGCAACATGTCAATTTATCTTGCGGAGACTTGTGTACAATGTATTGGATGCGATAATTCCACATGGTTCAATGAACACATGCGGATTCACCTGCGTTCAATAGTCGGCAACGCTTTGGACGCAGCGGACATGTGCTGCGTCCAAAGCGTTGCCAATTACTGAAGGTCTGCACGTACACTAAGTAGGGCGGGAAAAAGTGTCGAAAAATTTCAATATTGTCGATTACCCTTGTTTATCGTCATGAACTTAGCGCTTGTAAGTACAACCGAAATGTTTCTGTGTGATAATGCAATATTTAAGCATTTGGGGCCCCATTTTAAACTTTTGCCAAGGACCCTACTTTGTCTAAAACCAGCCCTGGTGTGGGGGGACAGTATGGAGGAGAAAAGTGTAAGAGGACAGTAGGGATGGAAGTGTGATAAGACAGTATGGGGCATAAAAGTGTGAGTGGACAATATGGGGAGAAACCTAAGAGGGGACAGCATAGGGAAAAGTCTGAGGAGACACTATAGGAGAGAAAATTATGTGGGAACACTGTGAGGGGAAAGTTTGGGGGGAATGTGATGGAGCAGTATTGGGGTGATTGTAAGGGGTAGAATGTAGGGGAAAGGTGTGAAGGGGACATTAGGAGGAATAAAAATGTGAGAGGACAGTATGGGAGGAGATGAGAGGGGGCACAGTATAGAGACAGGGTAGTATTGTGGGGGCAGTATAGTGAGGGTGCATCAAGGAAGAGACAGCATGCAAAGGGGAGTATAAGGAGAGGGCAAAGTATAGACACTGGTGGAAAGTATGAGGGGACAGTATGGGAAAGTGTGGGGGACAGTATGTGTGGTGGAGTGAGAAGGAACAGTTTGCGGGGAGTGTGCAGGGAGAGTATATGAGGAAAATGTAAGGGGACAGCAAAAGTGGGGAAATGTTATGGGATATTATGGGAGGAGGAATAGTGTGAGGGGACAATATAGATGGGAAAGTTTGGGGGGACAGTATACGGGGGAAAATTGAGGGGGCAATAAGGGGGAGTGAAATGTGTGGGGACAGAATGCAGGCAGAAAAGTGTGAAAGGAGAGTATGGGGCAGAAAAGTGTGTAGAGATAATATGGAAGAGAAAAGTGTGAGTAGACAGCATGTGGAAAAATATGAAAAGATGCTGTTAGGGAGAGAAAAGTGTGAGGGTAAAGTCTGGGGAGGAATGTGAGGGGACAGTATTGGAGAGAGTGTAAGAGGACAGTATGGAGGAGAAAAGAGAGGAGGGGACATTATGGGATGAGAAAAGTGTGAGGGAACAGTACATGGGGGAAGTGTAATCTAGTATAGTGATTGGGAAGCATTGTTTGGGCAGTACAGAAGGGGGATCAGGAAGGAGGGGACAACATGCAGAGGGGGAGTAAGAGAGAGCACAGCATAGCGTCTGGGCAGTATAGGAGCACATAGTGTGAGGGGACAGTGTGAAGAGGTGGCCTAGAATGAAAAAGGGGTAGCATGGTGTGAGAAACTTAAGATAGATAGAGACAGTATGATAGTTATAGCTAATCAGGGTAGAGAGTGGGATGGTTTTAGCTAATAAAGGTGAACAGTGTGGCTGTTATTTATAATATAACAATGGTGGTTGTAGTACTGAAGATCAGTCAGTGTTGAGGCAATATTTTATAGGACAGGACAGTTCCGAGGTCATGTATTGTACAAGAGACAGTGCGTGGGTCATAATTCGTGCAGGGAGCACAGTGAGGGGAAATGATTTTTTCTGGGCCACAGAGTGGGGCAATATTTGTATTCATGTGCATTATAATGACACTATTTTTTAAGGGCACCTTGTTGGGATGTGCTGCAGAAGACCAGAGAACTTGGAAGTCTGCAGAGACGAGATGTGTATGTGACAAGTCATCATGGCATTTAAACAAGATGGAGAAGAAAAGAAAAAGAGCTACTCAAATCAGAGAAAACATAACCTATAAAGTACCTGGATGTAAATGTTTATTTGTGATACTGTCTACATCTAGTACTATAGTTACTGTATGGTATGTACAGTCATGGCCAAAAGTTTTGAGAATGACACAAATATTAATTTTTACAAAGTCTACTGCTTCATTTTTTCTAATGGTAATTTGCATATACTCCAGAATGTTATAAAGAGTGATCAGCTTAACAGCAATTACTTGCAAAGTCAATATTTGCCTAGAAAATGAACTTTATCCCCCAAAACACATTTCAACATCATTGCAGCCCTGACTTAAAAGGACCAGCTAACATCGTTTCAGTGATTGCTCCATTAACACAGGTGTGGGTGTTGATGAGGACAGGGCTGGAGATCAATCTGTCATGATTAAGTAAGAATGACACCACTGGACACTTTAAAAGGAGACTGGTGCTTGGCATCATTGTTTCTCTTCTGTTAACCATGGTTATCTCTAAAGAAACACGTGCAGTCATCATTGCACTGCACAAAAATGGCCTAACAGGGAAGAGTATCGCAGCTAGAAAGATTGCACCTCAGTCAACAATCGCATCATCAAGAACTTCGAGGAGAGAGGTTCCCTTGTTGGCAAAAAGGCTCCAGGGCGCCCAAGAAAGACCAGCAAGCGCCAGGACCGTCTCTTAAAAGTGTTTCAGCTGCGGGATCGGGCTACCAGCAGTGCAGAGCTTGCTCAGGAATGGCAGCAGGCAGGTGTGAGTGCATCTGCACGCACTGTGAGGCGGAGACTCTTGGGGCAAGGCCTGGTCTCAAGGAGGGCAGCAAAGAAGCCACTTCTCTCCAGGAAAAACATCATGGACAGACTGATATTCTGCAAGAGGTACAGGGAGTGGATTGCTGAGGACTGGGGTAAAGTCATTTTCTCTGATGAATCCCCTTTTCGATTGTTTGGGACATCTGGAAAACGGCTTATTCGGAGAGGACCAGGTGAGCGCTACCACCAGTCTTGTCTCATGCCAACTGTCAAGCATGCTGAAACCATTCATGTGTGGGGTTGCTTCTCAGCCAAGGGAATGGGCTCTCTCTCAGTCTTGCCTAAAAACACAGCCATGAATAAAGAATGGTACCAGAATTTCCTCGAAAAGCAACTTCTCCCAACCGTCCAAGAGCAGTTTGGCGATCAACAATGCCTTTTTCAACATGATGGAGCACCTTGCCATAAAGCAAAGGTGATAACTAAATGGCTCAGGGAACAAAACATAGAGATTTTGGGACCATGGCCTGGAAACTCCCCAGATCTTAATCCCATTAAGAACTTGTGGTCAATCATCAAGAGACGGGTGGACAAACAAAAACCTTCAAATTCAGACAAAATAAAAGCATTGATTTAGCAAGAATGGACTGATATCAGTCAGGATTTGATCCAGAAGTTGATTGAGAGCATGCCAGGGAGAATTGCTGAGGTCCTGAAGAAGAAGGGTCAACACTGCAAATATTGACTTGCTGCATTAACTCATTCTAACTGTCAATATAACCTTTTGCTACTCATAATGATTGCAATTATATTTCTGTATGTGATAAAAACATCTGATAAAAACCAGAGGCCAGCAGATCATGTGAAAATATAATATTTGTGTCATTCTCAAAACTTTTGGCCATGACTGTAGTCTAATGCTGGTTTTTAACAACAATCCCTGTATATCCTTACCACTGTTAAGGACATGCTGGGAGATTAAGGTTCATGCGATAAAATTGTATATTTAGCTGACCTGACATTGCAATTGATTGCTGTACTAAGCTTGGTGCTGTATTCATGTACTAATGGTGATTGTGATTCTGCATTTATGTGCTGATGGTGGATCTGGTGATGTATTTATATACTGCAATTAGTTCTGATTCTGTACACATGCAGTAATCCACAACTTGATAGATACATGGCTATGTTAGTAAAGTATTGTGCCGTCTGACAAGTTAAAGCTTACTGTATTTGTGTTAGAAGGATTAATTATAAAACTAAGCACTCAGGCACACCAAATCCTAATAGTGTTTAATATACAGAATGTCAGAATTCGGCTCTGCTTGCCAGTTCCAGCACTCAACATATGACCACTCATATGCTATTTTTATATATATATATGTTCACATGCTAACTAGTTTCTCTTCCTGGTTCTCTCAATAAAGCAGAGGCTGTATTTTTTTTACTGAATATTGAGAGAATTAGGAAGAGCAGCTAGTTGGCACGTGACTGTAAATATGCTGAGTAAAAGCTGTGAACCATCAAATGAAGACTACTTGAACTGCTTAAGCTATGTATAGGAGAGGACACTAAACAGAATTTTTGCCCCGAGTGCAGTAAAACCTAGATTAAAAGTGTTGTGATGTATAAGCCTGAAATGTGAATGTATAATTGAGGTGGATACAGGGAGTAGTGGATGTCCTTCTAAAGGGGTATTCACAGAATTGCATTGGTGGATCAATGTGCTCTGTGCTTGAAATCAATGAGCTTTGAAATAATAAACATTTTTTTAAATAATCCATTAGTAATTTCTAACCCTTTCAAAAATTCCATCCGTGCTCTCTGTTTACCCTTTGTTTTAACTAGACACTTCCTCCAGTAGTACTTTACTCACAGGTTGAGCAGGTGTATTTTGCCTTTGTGTACTTCTATACATTAACTCTGTATGTCTACACCAGGGTTCCCCAACTCCAGTCCTCAAGGCCCACCAACAGATCATGTTTTCAGGATTTTCTTAGTATTGCTCAGGTGATAATTGCTTCACATGTGCAATACAAAGGAAATCCTGAAAACATGATCTGTTGGTGGGCCTTGAGGACCGGAGTTGAGGAACCCTGGTCTACACAGCAAAAAAGGAGACTGTGCAGAGGGGATACTGTACCTTTGCATTTCTGTATACAATAAGTGCTGCTCGGCTCCCCCTCCTATCTTCACACTGTATGACAACATGGCTCCTTCTTAAAGGTTCAGGGGATAGACAAATAGTTAACTTGCCCCCTTTAACTCTTTTATGTGCACAAGCAGAGTTGGAGACAAGCACAAGCTCTACTACTTAATGCATGTTACTGTTTGACACTTTCTGTTTAATCACAGACAACATTTATTTAAAATGTGTATGTAGTGTTAAAGGTATATCCTTCTATTTGGGAGGTAAGGAAGTGCCATCAGCCATGAGAAAACAGAGTGCTTCCGGGACCTGTAGTTTCTCAGTCAGTAATACTGGTCATGTGAGCCTAGCAGAAAGACCACCCTTTTTGTTCAGTGAAGAAACATGCATCAAAAGTAGAAACATAGGCCCTGATTCATCATAGTGATAACATCAGAATTCTTGTGGAAAACGCTTTGAAAAAATAGCTCCTTTTTGTCATTTTTACATCCATTTCAGTCAGCTCCACTAAAATGAGAGGAGTTGGGGTGGGTTAGGGCATAGCAATGCCCATTCATCTAAACCCTAATGAGTTGTATGCTACAAATATTACTCCAGTCCCAGAGAACTGTGGTGAGGAGCTCGGAGAATCATGCCACTTTTTAGATACGCCTAAATCATTAAGAGGCCTACACCTCTTAATGATACACCTCTTAATGAATCCGGCACATTTGACTAAAGCATGCTGTGTCATCAAGACCAGTGTGAACAACGCCACTCTTGATGAATCGGGGACATAGATCAAATACATATAAGGGTAGCAAAATAGTAGATTCGAATGGTCAGGTGGCTTTTTTATGTTAGGAATGTCACAAAAATGCCTCATTGTGGAATAACTCTTGTAAAGAGAAGTCTGTGAGCCCACACCTTTTAATTATTGGTCCCAAGAAGAACTTTCAACATTGTGCCACTTTGCATAAATCACCTTTTTTAATATCTTAGTTGCTACATGTTAGGGCTTGGTGTCCCAATTTTTGTTATTCTAAGTTCTATTAGTTTTATAGACCAAAGTTTCCAGTGGTTTCTTAGTCCCAGTCCATGTCATCCAATGTTTTCAACTGATCTAGAGACTATTCCAGTTCTATGCACTACCCACATATAGCATGATTCAGTTGATAATCCCTTTCTATGCTTGTCTAATAAAAAGTTTCTCCCACTTGAAAAGATATGACTCTAAGCGAAAAAAGTGAGATGGTCCTCTAATCTTCAGGTCCACTGTGCAGCTTCATAAGCTGCACATTCAGCATATCCATCCATGCGCATTATAGACTTTTTTTTACAAACACCCCTCTCATGAAGTCCATAGTTTTAATATGGACTACTGAGATTTTCTTCACAGCCATTGGTGAGATGTATAATTGTAGCTTCATACAAATCAGATTACTGAAAACATAACAAGTATCCAGACGATGCCATAATAGAGGTATCATAATCCGAACTTTATTTCTATACCTTGTTTTTCTGGTCTGCCTGTCACATTAGTAGTTGGAGGTTTTCTACGTATAGCCGTTGGTCTTACAGGAAGAAGTGGTGGTGAAGATACTGCAAGTGTAAAGAAAGTAGAAAAACTCAGTTTAGATCATATCTTTGCTTTAACTTCAATAATCACTTTATAACAGTTAGTAAAACATTACTGATTTACAGTATATCATGCTTTATATATACAGTACTGTGCATAAGATTTACGTCAAGGTGGAAGAAATGCTACAAAGTAAGAATACTTTCATTAATAAAAAAGTTAAAAGTTTATTTTTTTTATCAATTACCAAAATGTGAAGTGAATTAACAAAATAGAAAACTAAATTAAATCAATCTTTGGTGTGATCACCCTTTGCCGTCAATCTTCTAGGTATACCAGCAGTTTTTGAAGGAACTTAGAAGGGAGGTTGCTCCATCCATCTTACAGAACTTACCACAGATCTTAATTTGATTTTGATTTTCTTTTTATTTATTCATTCATTTACTCATTTTGTTAATTGAAAAAAAATAAACTCTTTACATTTCTATTTTTGAAAGCATTTTTACTTTGCAACATTTTTTCCACCTCTGGCTAAATCTTTTGCACAATGCTGTACTTTATGCATTACATTTCGGAGTACAAATGTCTGGCAGAACTAGACTTCCATTTTATGGGTCAATAAAATCATGTGACTACTTTATCTACTTTACACTTCAAGGAAAAGAAACATAGTTATAGTGTAGAATCTGAGATCTGACCACTACATCATAATATTTCAGAAGCGTCTAAAGGCATTAAAATTGTAGGCCATACCCGAAAACCCTGGTCTTCCTGTGACATTGCTAGGATGAATTCTTCTACGTATGGATGTTGGTCTTACAGGTGGAAGAGGGGGTGATGATACTTAAAAATAAAATACAAAAATATATAAATTGTTTTTTTCAGTTAATTTAAATTGATTTTGAATAGAACTTCAATACTAGATCAGAGGGTGGTCAGATGCTTGACAACTTTCACTCTTCAAATTCATAACAAGCCGTGCAGTTCCTTACACCACAAATCTTATTCCAGTCCCCAACTGTAGTAAGATTTGTGGCAAGGCGCACATGGGGGCATATGCCACTTCTGCAACTCGGTGGATTCATTAAGAGGCATGAGCTTACAGCATGCCTCCTCATCAAAACGACCTGAAAAATACATATGGCCCCATTTCATCAAGACAAGCTTTTTTTATGAGTAGGCGTGCTGGAGTCATAGGACCCCAATTCAACAAGAAGGGCATGCTTTAGAAAAGTGGCATGTGCCTTGCCACAAATATTACTGCAGTCAGGTACTGTTTTGAGCTGTGTTATATAAGGAACATCACTGCTCATAATGAATTTGACCAGTGGGGGATGCCCCACTCTGCCCAACCCAAGCTCTGCCCACTTTGTCGGAGCTGGGCAAAAATGGCATGAGACCTCCAGAAGCCACAAAATTTTAGCACAGGCTTGTATTACGTCAAGATGTTGCAAGAATTCTGGCATGCAAGCATTGATGAATGGGGCCTTTGAGTCCATGGATTACAAGCATGTAATTCAAGGAAAATGCTTACTTCGACAAGTTTTCTACTGCAATAAACTCTATTATCAGCAACTTTATTTTAAAAACAGGATTTCTTTGTGAAATAATTTTTAATGGCTGGAAGAGCTATGGTCAGACAATTTGGTAAGACACTTAAGAATTATCTTACTTACCAGAAAAGGTTCTCTTTCCAGTGCTGTTTGTTTCCATTGAAATATTTCTTCTAACACCAAGAATCTTTGCATTATCATGTATCTTTCCACCTGAAAAGCAATGATAAAATTACCTTGAATGTACACTGTTAAGAAATAATCATAAGCACAAAACACAAATATAAATGTGACTGTCGCTGCAGATTCATAACATAATGCAGCACACTATTTTTTGTGCACATAACATACAGTTTCCAAAATCTCAGCTACTTGTCAATACCACAAGGGGGCAAATCTTTATACATCAACTAATCAAGGAAATAGGAGCCAGATACAGATGTAAAAATGCAGAGTTCCTGTGGTAGCAAGTTATTGTTTAGTTAACTTTTTTCAGATGATGATTTCCTGTAGAAAAAAAGGACATTATGTACAATTTAACCACTATCTACTTTGACCTTTTTTTTTTTCCATATTGTGTACGCCAGAGGTATACAACCTGTAGCCCTCACTGTCATTCTTTTCAGCCTCCAGCTAAGACCCCAGCAGCTTGTTCAGCTCAGAAATACGTGGAAGCTGTATCTTATTGATGCAGAAAATGGAGGGTGGTCATTACATAGCAGTTCTGTTCTTTTCAATATGTAGATTGTCTTCTGGACACCATTATTTGATACTTTGCTGCAAAAACATCTAAGGTTGTATAACACTTAACCTGTCATTAAAGATATTATTGAAAAATCAAAATGTGATTACATCAGTTAATTATGTAACAATTTGCATTATTCTTGACTCCTTAAATCTATACACTCTTCAATATTTTCTTTAATGGTCGTCATCAGAAATACTTTATTGATTCCTGCTATGTGAATCACAGGCAGCATGAAACAAGGACAGGCTCTCTTAGTGCATCTACAGTCCTGATCAAAATGTTGGACACATTTCCTTGCAATAGTTTTCATTCTTCTTATTGGAATATTGTAGATTCAAACTGAAGGCAACAAAATCACAAAGGAACACACATGGAAACAAGGAGTAAAGAAACGTGCAAAACAAACTAGAATACCTGTTAAATAATAGATTACTAAAAGTAGACTTTTTTTACTCTGATAACTGCTTTAAGCTGGAGTCACACATAGCGACTTACCAGCGATCCCGACAACGATATCAAGGTGTCAGGATCGCTGGTAAGTCGCTATGTGATCGCTGGTGAGCTGTCACACAGACAGCTTCACCAGCGATCAGCAGGCCGAGGTGAGGAGCGAGCCCGGGAGCAGAGGACAAATGTGCCTGCTGTTCCAGTCCTCCACCAGCAGAGGGCGCACCTGCATCCCCAGCCTCTGCTGGCGATGTCCTGCTGCCTCCTGGTCCCCAGCGTGCGGTGGCGGCAGGGACACACTCCGCGGGCTCCTGGTCCCCAGCGTGAGACGGCGGCGGCACCTGTAACTCGCTGGTAACTAACGTACACATCAGGTATCCAAGGGACGCACGTCCCTTGGATACCCGATGTGCACGTTAGTTACCAGCTGATCGCTGGTCTCCCGCCTGTCACACCGATGCGTGCTGGCCAGCGGGAGATCAGCGACGAAAAAAATGTCCAGAGGTTTCTTGTAGAAATCAGCGCTAGCGAGATCGCTATGTGTGACGGGGCCCTTACACCACCTTGGCACTCTTAGCTGCTTTTCAGTCTCCTGGAATCACTTCCAATAAACAGGAATGCCTCAAGTAGAAGTCATTTGTCTAATAAACATCCTTCAGAAAGTGCTTGCGAGTCTATCAGGTGTGTTCTGTAGAGGCAGTACTGGTGCACAGTGCCATACAGTGCTAAGCACTATTCCGCAAATGTTCAAAGCTGTAATATTGCAATTACCACTCAACTGAGTAAGGTTCACATTGCGTTATGGCAGTCCGTTTAACTTATTGCGTTACAAAGTGGCATTAACGCGATGTAACGCATCCGTTAACGCACCCATAGACTGCCATAACCGAGCGCATCGCTAACGCATGTCATAATCGGCATGCGTTAACGATGTGCCGTCATGCTGTGACGGAACCTCGGACTGCCATAACACTACGTGAACCTGGCCTAAAGAGAATCGTCAGTCTATTATTATTTTAATACATGAAGGTCAATTAAAGGAAATTGCAGCCGCCTGCGACTGTTAACTTGTTAAATGCTGCTATCAATTTCTGACCGAGGCATTTAACATGCGCTGGCAAAGTGCACATCATTCCATGTGCGCATCAGTGCATCTGTGACGTGATCGTGTGCCCCATTGGTAGCCATGACACCTGGGGACCCGAGTTCGTGTCATTACGATACTCCTGTGAAAGCTAGTGTTTAAGTGGCGTTTATAAGAAATTGTGATTTTCACTATGCATAGTAGTTACATAGCAATAAATGCAGTAAAAAGTAAAAAAAAAAAAAAATATGAAAAGAACCACCAAAGTTAAAATCACCTCCCTTTTTCAAAAAAAATAAAACAATAAGAAAAAATTAAAATACACATATTTTGTATTGCTCCATTAGTAAAAGTCTGATCTATCGAGGTGATCAAAACATCAAATTTATACCAAAATGGTACCAAGAAAGACATCAACTCGGGGTACAAAAAATAAGCCATCACCCAGGTCTATGTCCCAAAAACGAAAAACGTTACGGGTCTCAAAAAATGGTGGCAAAAGCTAATTTTTTTTTTTTTTACAAATTTTTCACCTCTTTAATAAAAAGAAAAAGATATGTTTGGTATCTGAGAGACTGAGAGGAGACTTAATAGCTGTCTACAAATATCTCAAGGGCTGTCACATTGTAGAAGGATCATTTTTATTCTCATTTGACAAGGAAAGACTAGGAGCAATGGGATGAAACTGAATGGGAGGAGACACAGATTAGATATTAGAAAAAACGTTTTGACAGTTAGAGTGATCAATGAGTGGAAGAGGCTGCTACGAGAAGTGGTGAGTTCTCCTTCAATGGAAGTCTTCAAATAGAGGCTGGACAGACATCTGTCTGGGATGATTTAGTGAATCCTACATTGAGCAGGGAGTTGGTCCAGATGACCTAGGAGGTCCCTTCCAACTCTACCATTCTATGATTCTATGGTATACACGTATGCGCAATCGTACTGACCTGGAAAATCATACTGCCTGGTCAGCTTTACTGTATAGTGCACATGTAAAACAAAAAAAACAATTGTGGAATTGCACTTTTTTTGCAATTTCAACATATTTCAATTTTTTTTCATGCTTGTCAGTGCACCACTTGATAAAATGAATGGTGTCTTTCGTATGAACAACTTTTCCCACAAAAAACAAGTCCTCATATGGCTAGAAAAATAAAAAAGCTATGGTTCTTGGAAGACAGGAAGTAAAAAAGGAAAATGGAAATGGGTTAAGTTACCATAGTGACAATAGTTTATATCACACCAACATAACTAACCTAGATGTAAACTGTGAGAATGAGAGTGAGTAGATCCCATTTGATCAAGCACGTTTCTCACACTTCCTTCTTAATACAAAGTGTGACATTGTATCTGATGAATCTAATTTTTCCAGTGCAGAAATCAGAAATGATTAGAAATAAGTATGTGTGTTACATCATCGTTGTTATGTAACTACACAATCCAACTGAAGCCTGATATTTCCTTTGTATGTTATATTTATATAATACCGCCACCGCATTTTTTGGTTTTGTTGGAAATAACATTGGGTCCTGTGGTGTAAAGTTGAGCGCTGCAGAAAACCTTTGAGTATTGAGGAATCTCATGCAATATTGAAGCTAAAGATTTACAGTTCCAACTTTATTTTCTATCTTGAAGCTAAAAGCTCTTGGAATTTATGAAGAGTCCCTGGGTCTCAGACATTTCAGCTCCAATTATACTGAGAGCTGATTATTTTACAGAGGATCTTATCAAGAAAAGTGATTTACCATATGAAAACACTTAACGGTTCTTTTTGGGGTGTTTGTGTACAAAGCACATAGTTTCTGTGTTTTTACATATTTTCATGCCTTGCTAGATCTAGTATTTTTTCTAAGTTCCTCTAATTTACTTAATTAAATTAATTACAGAGTATATACTATTCTTTTATCTGGAACCTATACAATCATGCTTAGTTGTAATGGAAAATATAAATGATATAATAATCCTTAGTTATTTTATCTATGTCATAATTCCTCCAAGAAACTCTAATTGAGTTCATAGCAATTGTTTCTGACATAATTGTAGATTAGCTCCCTGATAAATCTCATTAAGACTACTAATCAAAGTGATCACAGTGCTGTCAATATTTGTTAAAGTAAAGCCCCCTTCACACATAGCGATCTCGCCGCCGCGGCGCTTAGAAACCCGATGTGTACCTTGGTTACCAGCTCCCTGCACCAGCGCGCTGGTAACTAAGGTACATAGTGGGTAACTAAGTGACGTGTGTCGCTTGTTACCCGCGTGTCGCTGTCCTGATTGCCGGTGAAGCTGCCTGGTGAGTCGCTATGTGTGACGGGGCCCTAAGGTGTAGGGATCTGTTAGCCAGAGATATGAATTTAAGCAACTTTAGGCACTTGATAAAAGTGTCTGTAAAATGAAAGGACCTAATTTGAGAGATTTGTACAGAGCCTCTTCTCCCTCATCCTATAAATTTATATATATCCTGGTAAATATGCCCCTCATCTCCGCCTCATCCTGGTACATATATCCCTTTTCCTGGTATATTGGTATAAATATCCTGGTATACGTGTCCCTTATCCTGAGCCGCATCCTGATATAAATATCCCAATATCCCACATCCTTGTATATATGTACTTTATCCTAGGTCCATTCCTGGTATATATGTCCCTTACCCTGGGCCCCATCCTGATATATATATATATATATATATATACATATAGTGACAGAGTCAATGGCACAGTGTATGAAGGGAGGAAGGGAACATGTTTCGAGCACACTACGCGCTGAGAGGGTTAATTTAAATTTAGACATTGACTGGTTTTATGTGAGCACCCATAGAGTGGGAGGGTGCTCACCGTATCTCCTTCTGCAGAGCCATCACCGGCATGTGTACCAGCAGGACCTGCGGTGATGTCACGATCATGTGATCATCACATGGTTAAATACCTGGACATGAAAGACAGCTTGTATGGTGTCTTGGGAGAGGTGGAACTCCTACTTGGCTCCAGGAGGAGCTAAGGATGCTGTGTGTGTTACCTGCAGTGAATCAACCCCTCACAATATATATACAATGGGTACGAAAAGTATTCAGACCCCTTTAAATTTTTCACTCTTTGTTTCAATGCAGCCATTTGGTAAATTCAAAAAAGTTATTTTTTTCTCATTAATGTACACTCTGCACCTCACCTTGACTGAAAAAAGCAGAAATGTAGAAATTTTTGCAAATTTGTTAAAAAAGAAAAACTGAAATATCACATGGTCATAGGTATTTAGACCCTTTGCTCAGTATTGCCTAGAAATACCCTTTTGAGCTAGTACAGCCATGAGTCTTCTTAGGAATGATGCAACGAGTTTTTCACACCTGGATTTGGGGATTCTCTGCCATTCTTCTTTGCAGATCCTTTCCAGTTCCGTCAGGTTGGATGGTGAACGTTGGTGGACAGCTATTTTCAGGTCTCTCCAGAGATGCTCAATTGGGTTTAGGTCAGTGCTCTGCCTGGGCCAGTCAAGAATGGTCACAGAGTTGGTCTGAAGCCACTTGTTTGTTATTTTAGCTGTGTGCTTAGGGTCATTGTCTTGTTGGAAGGTGAACCTTCGGCCAAGTCTGAGGTCCAGAGAACTCTGGAAGAGGTTTTCATCCAGGATATCTCTGTACTTGGCCGCATTCATGTTTCCTTCAATGGCAACCAGTCATCCTGTCCCTGCAGCTGAAAAACACCCCCATAGCATGATGCTGCCACCATCATGTTTTACTGTTGGGATTGTATAGGGCTGATGATGAGCAGTGCCTGTCTTTCTCCAAACATATCGCTTAGAATTATCACCAAAAAAGTCTATCTTTGTCTCATCAGACCAGAGAATCTTATTTCTCATAGTCTGGGAGTCCTTCATGTGTTCTTTTTAGCAAAATCTATGCGGGCTTTCATATGTCTTGCACTGAAGAGAGGCTTCCGTCGGACCACTCTGCCATAAAGGCCCGACTGATGGAGGGCTGAAGTGATAGTTGACTTTGTGGAACTTTCTCCCATATCCCTACTGCATCTATCAAGCTCAGCCACAGTGATCTTGGGGTTCTTCTTTACCTCTCTCACCAAGGCTCCTCTCCCATGACTGCTCAGTTTGGCTGGATGGCCAGGTCTAGGAAGACTTCTGGTGGTCCCAAATCGTCTTCCGTTTAAGGATTATGGAGGCCACTGTGCTCTTGGGAACCTTGAGTACTGCAGAAATTCTTTTGTAACCTTGGCCAGATCTGTGCCTTGCCACAATTCTGTCTCTGAGCTCCTTGGCCAGTTCCTTTGACCTCATGATTCTCATTAGGCCTGACATGCACTGTGAGCTGTGAGGTCTTATACAGACAGGTGTGTACCTTTCCAAATCAAGTCCTATTAGTTTAATGAAACACCGCTGGACTCCAATGAAGGAATAGAACCATCTCAAAGAGAATCACAAGGAAATGGACAGCATGTGACTTAAATATGAGTGGCTGAGCAAAGGGTCTGAATGCTTATGACCATGTGATATTTCGGTTTTTCTTTTTAATAAATTTGCAAACATTTCTGCATTTCTATTTTTTTAAGTCAAGATGGGGTGCAGAGTGTATATTAATGAGAAGAAAATGAACTTTTTTGAATTTACCAAATGGCTGCAATAGAACAAAGAGTGGAAAAATTAAAGGGGTCTGAATACTTTCCGTACCCACTGTATATCCCATCCTGGTATGTGTCCCAGATCTTGGGCCCCATCCTGAGATATATATACACTCACTGGCCACTTTATTAGGTACACCTGTCCAACTGTGTGTTAAGACTTAATTTCTAATCAGCCAATCACATGGCGGCAACTCAGTGCATTTAGGCATGTAGACATGGTCAAGACAATCTCCTGCAGTTCAAACCGAGCATCAGTATGGGGAAGAAAGGTGATTTGAGTGCCTTTGAACGTGACATGATTGTTGGTGCCAGAAGGGCTGGTCTGAGAATTTCAGAAACTGCTGATCTACTGGGATTTTCACGCACAACCATCTCTAGGGTTTACAGAGAATGGTCCGAAAAAGAAAAAAAATCCAGTGAGCGGCAGTTCTGTGGCCGGAAATGCCATGTTGATGCCAGAGGTCAGAGGAGAATGGGCAGACTGGTTCGAGCTGATAGAAAGGCAACAGTGACTCAAATTGCCACCCGTTACAACCAAGGTAGGCAGAAGAGCATCTCTGAACGCACAGTGCATCGAACTTTGAGGCAGATGGGCTACAGCAGCAGAAGACCACACTGGGTACCACTCCTCTCAGCTAAGAACAGGAAACTGAGGCTACAATTTGCACAAGCTCATCGAAATTGGACAGTAGAAGATTGGAAAAACGTTGCCTGGTCTGATGAGTCTCGATTTCTGCTGCGACATTCGGATGGTAGGGTCAGAATTTGGCGTAAACAACATGAAAGCATGGATCCATCCTGCCTTGTATCAACGGTTCAGGCTGGTGGTGGTGGTGTCATGGTGTGGGGAATTTTTTCTGGGCACTCTTTGGGCCCCTTGGTACCAATTGAGCATCGTTGCAACGCCACAGCCTACCTGAGTATTGTTGCTGACCATGTCCATCCCTTTATGACCACAATGTACCCAACATCTGATGGCTACTTTCAGCAGGATAATGCGCCATGTCATAAAGCTCGAATCATCTCAGATTGGTTTCTTGAACATGACAATGAGTTTACTGTACTCAAATGGCCTCCTCAGTCACCAGATCTCAATCCAATAGAGCATCTTTGGGATGTGGTGGAACGGGAGATTCGCATCAGGGATGTGCAGCCGACAAATCTGCGCCAACTGTGTGATGCCATCATGTCAATATGGTCCAAAATCTCTGAGGAATGCTTCCAGCACCTTGTTGAATCTCTGCCACGAAGAATTGAGGCAGTTCTGAAGGCAAAAGGGGGTCCAACCCCTTACTAGCATGGTGTACCTAATAAAGTGGCCAGTGAGTGTATATATATATATATATACACCCCATCCTGGTATCTGTCACTTATCCTGGTAAATGTTCCCCGTTCTTGCTGCTGTTCTTTAATGGATAGAAAAAAATAAACCACTAAACTAATCTTCTGTCTGCTCCCTCACCGCGCGGTGTCTTCTCTGTAGCCGGAAGCTGACTTTACTGTGCAAGCGACGGGAGCGCATGATGTCACTGCCATATGCTTCCTGTAACATGCACATTGACTTCAGCTGTTGGCCTCTGTTTGGCTGGTGGCGTGTATTGCCACTCAAGGACCCAACGAATCTGTGTGCTGCAATACACTCCAGCTGAAGGTGTGTCCGAGTACACACATTCAGTAGAAGTTTGTGCTGATGTTGGCGGACCCCTCACCCTCACGGGCCCAGTGGTGGTGGTGACCTCTGCTACCTCTGTAGTTATGCTACTGCTGGGCACTATTCTGCCTCTATGATGTTCATGAGCCCTAATACGACATATTAAGAGGGGTAATTCTGATTGAACAAATTTTTAAAATTAAGGCATTGAAGACAACAGAGCACTGAAAATAGTAATAGTACATGCATCTTTTCAACATTTTGTTTTTGCAGTTGACTTGTGGGCTATTTTCCGTTTTTGTGCTTTTGTTTTTTCACCCCTTTCTTCAAAGAGAACTTTATATTTTTCCATTGACATAGCCATATGAGGAGTTGTTTTTTTGTAGAATGACTTTTGTAGTTTTGAATTTTACCATTTGATATATGGGAAAACTGTAAACAGTATTTTAACTGTGGTGAAAATGAAAAAAATACTTGAACTGCTGTGAAATTGCAAAAAAAAATAATCACAATTATGCACTTGTTCTTTGGTTGTTTTTTTTTCCAGAGCTCATTGTGTGGTAAAAATGAGGTGGCATTAGGATGCTCCAGGTAAGTATGATTATGGTGATACCAAATTTGTATAGTTATTTTTATCTAAGCCGTAAAAAAAGTGGACATTTATTAAAAAATATTTGCCTCTTGTAACACTTTAATTTTTACTTTGATGGAGCTGTGTGAGGGCTTGACTTTTGCGTGATGAGCTGCCATTTTTATTCATACCATTTTAGTGCAGATACAATATTTTGATGGCTTCTTATTGCATTTTTTTGCACAGTTGTGGTGACTGAAAAGCTCAAATTCTGGTGTTTTAGTTTATTTTTTTCCTCTTTATAGTGTTCATTGATTGGGTTAATTGTATATTTTGATAGATCAGACCTTTACAGATACAGCAATACTAAATATGTTTACTTTTTAATTTCAATATTTTTAATGGGATAAGCCAGCATAATACCCAGGAATCTCACACTGGACATGCCATTATGTTCAATATTGGGAAGAGGTTAAGGCACTCATACACCTTTAATATCTGTCAGGTACACAATCATCTTTCTGGTCATGACCCTCCTGCCAACCTGTTGGTGGATAGTCAGGAGGCTTCTATGCACATTAAATAGTTGGCCATCCTTACCAAAAAAAGGTTGGTTCTGCCAACTTTGCTTTTAGGGGTATGGGTGCCCTAAGGCTCTAATAGAAGTCATACTCCATTGAACAATGCAATGTTTTAGTCTGTTTCCATGAATTTATAGATTTTGACACATCTTGGCACACACATAAGATGTATATGTAATTCAATTATAGCATTTGATCCAATCTTTTTAGACTTGGATTTTCATGTGATCTTCTCATCAGAGTGCAGTAAGATAGTGAATACTGCAGAGAGGACATGAACCAGCTGCCTGTGATCAGTGGTGCACAAAACATACTGTGAAAGGGTTTTCAGTGATATAATAACATCTTTATGTCAACAAAGATTAAAGCTAGACAGAAATATTAAATAGCATTTATGATAGTTAAGAAAGTTATTTTGGTAGAGTCTTGGCAGGAAATGTGATACATACATTATCCAGGCTATTATAAATCATTTTTACACAACCTATATTATGTTATATTACACAAATTGCCTGTGTTTTTATAATCCGGGTTCAGCAATGTAAAATGGTGTTTTGCTGACAAAATAAAAGTTCTTCTTCTAATAAAAGCAAACTCTTCAGGTTTTAAAATGCAACTATATTTCCTGTTTTTAATATAAAATACAGCAAATTTTTGGCAGGAATATGTTGGGAACGAGAAGTAGAAAGAGTTAAATTCGCTCCCCTTGTCTACTGCTGTATTTAGACTTGTTAATCAAGGCAGTTAAACCACTGCTGATTGGCTACTTGTAAGCCAACTGGCAGGTGTTTAATAACTGGTTTACACAGGATGACCACACTTCCATGCTTAAAGGATGATCATTAAAGGGAACCTGTCACCAGTTTTTTCACTTAAGGGCCTGTCACACTAAGCGATATCGCTAGCAATATCGCTATAACATCACTGGTTTTGTGATGTAGCAGCGATATTGCTAGCGATATCGCTATGTCTGATGCTTACCTCCGACCGGCTCCCCGCTGGCTATCGCTGATCGTGCGAGAACATCCTAGGCCGTTTCTCGTCGTCAACTTCCTGCTGGGCTTCCTGTGGCGCCGACGAGCGACACGTGGACGCGGGCGGGAGGACGTCAGGATCGCCTTGTCTGACAGGTAAGTAGCGACCCCCGACCCCTGCTATGTCGCTGGTGAGATCTGCCTGTGTGGCAGCTCACTAGCGACCACTTAGCAATGCATCAGCGATCCTGACCGCGTCATATCGCTGGTCGGGATCGCTGGTGCATCGCTAAGTGTGACAGTTACTCACGAAAGTATGCCCATCACCTTTAAGATAAAGAATGAGGATCATGCAATCCTTTCCTATCCTCAGACTTGCCCCTTCATGTCTTTGAAAAGTGCTTTATACCTGCATGTAAATTGCGCTGTCTGGTCCAATGGGTGTTTACAAATTGTGATCAATGCCTCATCTCTTCAAATGCTGCCCTGGTCCCTTCATACACAGCCTCTTCTAACTGCATGCAAGTGGATGATGTCTTTCCTTCATTCATGTAGTGCCCGAAGCAGGCATTTGAAATCACACAGGCCCATGCTGTGCCTGTCCCCAAGCACCAGATGGGAATATATTACTAATATTACCCTGGATGGGGAAAGCAAGATTTACTACAAAACAAATATTTCTAATGATACCCATGGCCTGTGACGGAGTCAGCGACTTTGTGCTCCGTCAAAGCTCTTAACAGTATGGGTGTCTTGAGAACACAAATTCTGCTAACAATGTAGCAGAAATGGTAGCCCATGACCAGACAAGCCCTTCTGGCATTTGCCAGAATTGCCAGATGGCCAGTCTGGCCCGAAGTCTCGCTCCTGTACAGTGGAATCAGACAGCTGCGCTGGCGAGCCTCGCTGTGCCCTATTGAACAGCCAGTGATTCCACTGTGCAGACGCGAGACTTCTGGTACTACGTGGATGACAGAGAGATATCATCCACTTACATGAAGTTAGAAAAGGCGGCGATGATCACGATCTGTAAACACCCATTGGACCGCATAATTTACATGCAGCGCAGGACAAACAATAAACAATTTTTCTGAGGTATGCAGGGTCACAGGGGCACATCTGCAGATATAAATAGGCTGCAGGATCTTAAAGGTGATCAGCATGGTTTATAAGCAACAAAACTGGTGAAAGGTTTCATTTAATACAATCATTCTGTGCGCATAGAATATCATTTTTTCAGTTACTCATCTGTTTACATAGGATGATGTGCTGCAGAGAACAATGGCTTTAGTTTGCTGAAAAATCATCTCACCTGACAAACAAGCATTTTGCTCATTTGTTGGGTGATTGTTGGCCTGTTTAGGCCGGCTGATAAAAAGGAAACATGCATTTCAAGGAACGCTCATTCTTAATTGTCAATGTGTCTAAATGGGGCCTAGCTTTCACTTGTATGAAGAAGCAAGGGTATAATAGTGATCCTGGTTTATAGTCCATGAAAGTTCATAGATAAAGATGTAATGTACATTATGAGTGTCAACTGTAGCTTGATTTATTTTCCAACAATCACTAGAGTTTGCAAGTACAATGTGCAAACTTTGACTTAAGTGATTTGTAAGATTACTAATTAGCAAGTTATCTGACTAGCAAATACAACAGATAGCAATTGACTGAATGATGATTCAGCTGATCATTTTTCTGACAGCTATCTCCTCCAACTCCCCTACACATAGGAGCACTCATTTCAGCTTAGTGCTCCTGGGTTCTCAATGAGAAAGACAGGGCCTCTGACTCCCCTGATGGCAGAAAAGGATCATGGACACGCCAGATAGTTCTTTCCCCTGACATGTATAAGGAGAGCAGGAAGCGAAGCCCACATACATATTAGGATGTCAACTGATCCTGACTGATCCTGCTGTTATCAGCCGTTTCGGCTGACCTTAGGATAACGTGTATGGTAGCATTAAGAATTATACAGTGTGGATTTAGGTAAAATGTACAGTACTAAGTATCGATTTGCATATAAGCATTGATTTATCAAAGCATTTACAGAGGAATGGAAGAATATTCAGAATTGAGAGTCCTCAGTGGTTGATACCTTTTAATGGCTAACTGAAAAGATGGTACCAAATTGCAAGCTTTCCAGACTACTCAGTTCTCTTCATCAGGCTACACTAAAGCCCCCGTTACACACTGCGATATCGCTAGCAATATCGCTGTAAAGTCACCGATTTTGTGAAGTTGTAGAGATATTGCTAGCGATATCGCTGCATGTGATACTTACCTCCGACCGGCTCCCCCGCTGGTAATCGCTGATCGCGCGAGAAGCTGCTGGATCATTTCTCGTCGGTCACTTCCTGCGGCGCTTCCTGCTGTGACGACGAGCGACGCGTGGAGCCGGGCGGGAGGACGCAGGATCGCCGCGTCTGACAGGTAAGTAGCGATCCCCGTCCCCAGCGATGTCGCTGGTGAGATCTGCCTGAGTGGCAGCTCACTAGCGACCACCCAGCGATGCACCAGCGATCCTGACTGCGTCATATCGCTAGTCGGGATCGCTGGTGCATCGCTAGGTGTAACGGTACCCTAATACAACATCTGAAGAATGAATTTAAACTTTTGACAGCTCAGTGGGGGTGACTCCTGCTCTTTGAATTCATGATGAATGGCAGTATTCACCAAATCATAAATCTTACTCATCCATGGAAAATGAAAAAAAATTAAATCAACTGAAGGTCATTTTTCAAGGTATCTTCAACAGAATGTAGTTTAATATACATATATTTACGTATGTCAAAATTTAATGTGACACCTCCAGAACACAGTAAACTGAATAATAAAAATACCCATTAAAATTCTACTAATTATGGAAAACTACAAAAAGGTTTTAACTTTAAAGGGGTATTCCCATCTCCAAGATCCTATCCCAATATGTAGAGGTGTAATAATAATAATTTCAGCAAATACCTCCAATTAGAAATGTAGTATAGTTTTTCTGATTCACTATGTCTTTCCTTGGATTTCCAACCCATTTCCTGTAATCTTATACAGTGTATGTCAGGAAAAGGCTTTCAAAACCCTTTAAAAACTCTTTAAAAATAATTAACCAATTCAGCTGTCTATGGCAGAATCTCCCATGTCTTACAGTACAGAATCTCTTTCTATTATGATAGATAAATTACCTGGTACAGTGCCAGGCAGCCAGTTGAACTCCCCAGTAGGTCTTGATCTTATTGGTCCCTGAGTTGTTCCATTATATGCTGAAGGAGAAACAGTAAAGAAAGAGCTTCTTGAGTTTCAGATTTTTTGTACGTGTGGCCATTTCTTAGTCCATTTAGCATCTAGCCCATTTTAAATTTAAATGACTTGGCCACCTTTCACGGCAGTTTTTTTAGACTTAATTGCATGTATTTCGATCTAAAAATTGCATTTCATTAAAAATTTTGCACCATTTTGCTTTTACAGACTTTTTGTTTTCTTGCACATTCAATTTCAATGTAGGTTGTGGCTATAAATCAGCTGGAAGGAGCTCATAAAAGACAGATAAAAAAAATGTTCCTGTAGGACCTGTCAGAATGAACTCACTAAGGGTATGTGCCCATGATCAGTAATCGGCAGCGCTTTGGACGCAACACATGTCTGCTCCGTCCAAAGTGTTGCCGACTTTTGAACGCAGGTGATTCAGCATGTGTTCATTGAACTGTATGGAATTACCGCGTCCCATTACATTGTACGGTTGACTTTATTTTGTGGAGACAAGCTGTGGTCGGTAAAGATGCGCCCCATGTGCGTCTACGCAGGGAAAATGGAGGTATCCCTATGCTGTAACATCTGGTCGCTGCGAGTTGGACCCTGCAAATGTACGCAGGGTCGTACCCACAGCGTTTACAGACTGTGGGAACATACCCCAATGGATTCTTAGGTAAAGAGGTTGGACAATTTCTTTTGTTAGTGCAGCTTTCTTCACAAACTGACCGGCACTTCTGTCCATACAATGGCAGCTGGAGAGCTGGAGGATGAGGATTTGACCAAACCTGTCCTCAGCCTCCTCCAATAGAAAAGCAGCTTTCCTTTCGGATGTGTTTTACAATTGGAGGAGGCTGATGGACCTGTCTGCTCACAAAACCTTCCACCTCAGATGATTTTCAGGCCAAAACACTTGCTGATAAGTAAAAATGAAAATAGTCTCTGAAGGTGGACAACTCCTTTAAAGTTTGCAAAAGGTTTTGATTTTACCTCTTCTATTTTTTCAGCTATGTCTATTATTTTTTACTTTGCCATCTGAGGCCTTGTTTCAACAAGTTGAAGATTTTCAAGGCATTAGATACATATAGATACATTTTAAACTGTAAAAATATTTATATTTCAATGATGGAATTTTGCACATAATGATGGAATTTTGCACACAAAAAGCATTTATACTGTTGGTTTATTTTATTTTTTTTTACATTAACTGTAATTTACATATATTTGTAATGGAAGATGAATATTTCAATATTCTTTTAAATTGTCCCTTAGCTTTTATTAAATAATAGTTTCCTATATGTAAGCAAAATTTAATAACATTTATAGTGAATTTATATGTATTCACTGGTATATGTATTTGTCTGGAGATTTTTGTTGGGCCCCCGGCTGTCAAGATGAAAACAAGACCCCATAACACCAATACTGATGCTGTGACACACAAGCACCCTTCATTTATCAGCACTGTGATAAGCATTTTATGTGTAAACAAAGCCTCAATCAAGGACATTGCTGCCCTTACTGGTGTATGGGGCCTGATGAGCAGAAGGAAAGAGGGGGGCACAGGATCAGGATTTGGCCGATTCAGCAACTGAACTTGCATCCATTCAGCCAAAATCCATTGCCCGTGCAGGAAGACAACGGTTTCCTGCACAGCAATAGCTAACAGCCTCTAGTCAATTAGAAGCCGGCAGCTGAGGTTGGCAAACATGTCGCTGGCGTATGATGTCACTGCCATGGACAATCCCATTAATGGCCATTACATCAAATTATTGATTGTTAGGCCCTAGTCATGTAGAGTATACTCCAGCAAAACTGAGTCCACTCATGATAAATCTTCTGCAAATTTCTTCGTATTTAATTATATAATAATCTTTCAAACACTAATTGGTCTTAAAGGGGTCCTAGATTGATTAAACAAGGGTTGTACAGTAGTGGACAACAACTTTAATGATGTATAGTTTAAAATATCATGGGAACAATTTTTGGCTTCCTTCAGACAATGCTTTGTATAACTGAAGTTCTATTGAAGGGGAATGGACTAAAACAATTTGATAGAGAACAACCAAACAATCAGACAACCCTATGTCAGCAGCCCTAAACATACAGAACCTATATTAAGTCTTTACAGTTAACGAGTGAAATAGTTTTGATGATACAAGGGTACGTGCAAGCTATCAAATTATCTAATTTGTTATTATTGGGTTAGCTTTCACTCCATGGCTTTGACTTGAAATCTATCTTGTTTAGAATCTTCTAAATCACAGACAATTACAGAATGTTTTTCGTAAGCACACACAAAAAAAATCTGAAAATGTGCCACATTATTTCAGAAGTAATCTATTTCCTAATGAAAAACCTTATGAGGTGCAGATGCTTGAAATTAATTTTAAGTGCATAAATATGTGATTAAAGAGTCAAGTTTATGACATTTACCCCTAAGTTTACTGTGAATACTGATATAAATCTCTGTGTTTTGGATGTCCTCTTTTTATATCTTCCATAAAGCTCATGAAGCTCAATAAAATACTTGCTATGCTTTGTTCTTGTCATACGTGCCAGAGGTTCACTCTAAAGCTTCAGTTACAGATTCTGTAGCATTTTATGAAAATTACATCACATGCAAAATGGACTTATATTGGGGGTTCATTAGGCACCATGAGTATCCATGATGGATCTGGCACTACATTATGATTAAAGTTAGTAAGAGAAATTGCATCATAACTGAAAACTGAGCAGTGTTTTTGTGCATACTAAGAATATATGTATCTCTTAAAATATACAAGCCTTAGCATAATTAATCCAGTGCATTGTAAAAATAACCTTAAAGGAGCTGCATTTTTAAGTAACTATTCAGAATAAGCTGTGTGACAATGGTAAAAACACTATTTCTGGCCAATACAAGAACTGTATCGTGCACTTTCCTACATGCTTTATCTCTAATTTTCAATCCACTGGAAGCTGGGTGAGCGTCTGTGATCAATGCCATATAGAGCACAGCACACATAGAGGAATTCCTGCTTGTCATTCCCTATTTAGCACACAGAGACAATATACAACAGCGTGGAGAAAATTATACAGCAGTCCTAAGCTGTCTGGATGTGAGTGAGCGCTGGAGTGGCAAACATGATTTGTTAGAAACCTAACCACTCTCCCTCTGCTTGTTTTCTCTCCCTGATCCTCTCTCCCGCTCTCCATAGAGTATAGCAGTCTGACTTTTCTGAGACAGATTTGAGCTGTTTATTTCAAAGTGGATGGTTCAGGAGACATGGGAAGGGACAAAGGTGTCTGATATTCAGGGAAGGAAGTTGACTTCGCTCATATTATTTATTCAAAGTTTGTTGAAGTTTGCAAAACAGCTTATTAAAGTGGGGTACAGGGGGCCTACATTAAAACTTAAAGTCAGTGGTAAATTATCTCTTTCTGCAATGGGCTGAAATGCACAATTTATGACACAGTTATTAAAAAGCTATATACACACATATATATATATTTACACATACACCGCTCAAAAAAATAAAGGGAACACTATTCCATTTGCAACAGGCTGTTTGTGTTCCCCTTATTTGTTTGCGCAGTATATATATATATATATATATATATATATATATATAGTGCAGTAGTTTTCCCCTAAAGAGAAACTTTTTGAAAATAGATATAAGCTGCAGTCATTGTGGGTGGGGGTCATAGTGTCTCACGTTGACATTGAAAACACTAAACAGGCATGAGAGTAGTTTTTATGCATAGTGGAAGCTAGTTTCTAATTTTGCACTGCATTTTTTAATCTAATTGTTTGTCCATCAAAAGCCCGAAGGCATTGTTTGAATGAAAGAGTAATAACAAAGATTCCGATTGGAAAAACTTGGCTGGAGAATTTTACAGCACAATTTACACCTCCAGTTTCTAAGAGGATGGCTTGAGATTCGGGTAACTGCTGAAAAATAATAATTTTAAGAGTCTTAGGAAAAGAATAAAAATAATTACAGTATGAATAAATAGAAAACTGTTACATAACATGAAACAAAATTACCCGGAGGTCTAGTCCGTGGTCTGAATGACGTTTTGGGCCTTGAAGAGCTATGCTGCAATCGGTATGGTACTGAAAACAGAAAGACAATTTCCAATTACTGACAATAGAGTTCAGTTAGAGATGCTGTGATGAGTCCTTTTTTGGCCATGCAGTTCATTGTAGCAAGATTGCACTGAGGATGGAATGTTGCTTCTGAAATGGAAATGTATGTTTAATGGTAAAAGAAAAAAGGATGGTTTTATTATTTTCCAGGATGGTTGTGAGAAATGACAGCATGCTGAGATCTCAACATAAAAGCAGGATGATGATGGAATAAAGAATTTTGGTGAATACAGCAATACATATATTTTAACCAAAGAATGGATGAATGTTTCAAATATGACTATGTAGCATGTCAGCTATGTATAATGGAGGCAAACGACCGTATTACAAGAGAAATAAGCCATTCACAAAAGGATGTATCTGCTGTTACCCAATGTAGTCCCTTGATTCACATGTGAAGGTTTAGGAGTGTCCTTGGGTGTTCCTGTGGACGCTGTTAAGAAATAATTTTAGGTTCTAAACATCAAGGTACACCTGTAATTATGAAAAGCCTCTGAAAAATTGCACAGTGCTCTCAGGGCATGGTTGCATGTAACACATTTGTTGTATAACATTCTGGAACAAAAAATGTATTAATTGCATGTGAATAAGGTTGTTTATCCACTATATGCACTGATGAGAAGGGCGAATACACAAGTCTGTGAAATCGGATTACGCGGAGATCACTAAACCTGGCTTGACTGGTAGGTCCCCAGACCTGAGCTAACTGCCTCACATATAGGATATATCATCTAAATTGGTCTGGCCCGGTATTGTGATCCAAGCCATGCCACTTTTCATGGACATCTGAATTCGGACTTACTAGAGGCAGGCGATTATTGCATTCCTTGAACAGGGTAGACACCACACCCAAGAAATATCTTAATTTATAGTGAAGTCTGTTTTTAGAAGATATAAATGCTTTTTTCATTTTAATGTCATGACCATAGATCGATGGACAGAATATTTTATGTACTACTACCCGGTTTTGGAGAATGTTTACTCAAGAGATCAACATAATAATTACCCCTTTTTTTGTATTTTCATTAAGTTTTTTTACTTATTATATCAGTTTCTGACTTTTTTTTTTACACATTCTCAAAAATGGCTGAAAATTTGCAATCCCAGATTGTGGGCCTTTAACAGTGATGAAGCTATTGAGAAGAGATGAAATAAAAAAAATATAAATGCATTACCAGGTTCTGCATGAATCCGAGGGGTTGGTTTGGGTTTTTTGGTGGTTGGTGTTGAAACCTTTTGAGTTGGCACTGTAAAAAACCCAATTAGAGGTCTGTTTGACTGCTGAAAGCAATGTTTGTCTACTAGAGTTGTAAATCAGAGAATGAACAGCACACATCAGTGCTACAATTTTGTTATACTATCCATGATCACAGGGGATTAACACAGAGATGGAATATATTAATGATGAAGTGTTAGTACATGATATACTTCAATTAGCTTTAGTTATGAAAACTAAGTCCAGAGTTATGTAAATTCTGTGCCTAAAGAGTTCACTTTCATAACAGAGAAGTGTTAAGTAAAGTTATGACACTTCGTTCTTCTGTGATTATATAAGCACATCAGGATTTCAAATAAAAAGTCGGATTATTAATGAGGACCAAGTAGTACTAGTATAGTGAAAATGGCTGATCAGGTCCCAAAAAGATGGGCAATTATATAATCCAGTGCTTCATTCCTCAGATTGTGCATGACCAACAGAAGCAAATCCTTGGTCAAGGGCATCATTCCATATTTACAAGGAAGGTGATGTCTGGTATAACTTGTATGGAAAAGACACTAATAGTCACATTTTGTCACCATCAATACTACGCTTTCAAACAATGGGGGACAACAACAAATTGGATGTATATGTGTCTCACAATGGATGTCTTGTTATTTTCTAAAGGATAAGGCATTTTCAAAAATGATATATGGGGTACTGCAATGATGCATCCAGAATTACGCAAGATCCAAAGCTATGGGAACACACTAAGAAGTATGAGCACACCCATATATCAAAAATGTTACAGGGAATCTGTCACTAGTTTTTAGCCACCTATTCTGAGGGCAACCTAATGTAGAGACAGAGACCCTAATTCAAAAGATGTGTCACTTACTGGGCTGCTTGCTGTAGTTGAAAAAAAAGATCACTATTTCATCAGTTGGAGATTACCACTAGCGGGCTGGTAAACCTGCTATCATGTAGTCCTACCATATTTATGAGCTCTGCATAACGGCTTCTCTACCCTTGATTGGCAGTTTTCTTTCTACACAGAAAGCTGCCAATCAATAGTGTGGGTGAGGTTATACAGAACTCAGCTTTGTGATAAAAGGTAGATCTGCAGCAGATAAACCAGTGATTTTATTAAAACTGTAGCAAACAGCCCAGTAAAGCCCCCGTTACACACTGCGATATCCCTAGCAATATCGCTGTAAAGTCACCGATTTTGTGACATTGCAGCGATATTGCTAGCGATATCGCTATATGTGATACTTACCTCTGACCGGCTCCCCCGCTGGTTATCGCTGATCGCGCGAGAAGCTCCTGGACCATTCCTCATCGGCCACTTCCTGCGGCGCTTCCTGTGGCGCCGACGAGCGACGCGTGGAGCCGGGCGGGAGGACGCAGGATCGCCTAGTGTGACAGGTAAGTAGCGACCCCCGACCCCTGCGATGTCGTTAGTGAGATCTGCCTGTGTGGCAGCTCACTAGCGACCACCTAGCGATGCACCAGCGATCCTGACCGCGTCATATCGCTGGTCGGGATCGCTGGTGCATCGCTAGGTGTAATGGTACCCTAAGTGTTACCTCTTGAATAAAGGGTCTCTGCCCCTACATTATTCTGCTCTCAGATGGGGTAGCAAAAACCAGGTGACAGGTCTCTCTAAAAAGTTAATCAACTAAATAATTAGTAGAAATGAACACTGGACATATACTCCTTAAGGAAATAGGGTTGGGTCTCAAAATGTGCGTCCACCCATTTGTCAAACTGCTGCTGACAAATATAAAACACATGCAATAAAAGCAAAAACAAATAAAGTGCTTATAGGAGTACACTATGAGAAAAATCAAGAATGGAAAGTGCTAGGCAAAACTGACAGTAAAGGATGATCAAAGTTAGCTGATAGATGTTAAATATAAACAGATAATAAACTGAGGATCTAAAAACATGCAAAGCAGAATGCACAAAGAATGAGACTATGTATTCTTTAAATAAGGCAAGGGTAAGAGATCCCAAAATGACAGGCTGGACATAGTTAAATAGTTAACATTTCTTCTTTCACATGTACACACTTACACACAGTTAGCTAGTACAAGATTGCATCTTGTGATCTCTATGTAATCCAGCAGATAGTTACGTTTTGTTCAGATTTCCTAAAAAATATTGACACTGGATATTCCTGTTTGTGAAACTTTGGCCATTACAAACGTGAATTTTTGCACAACCAGATGCGCACACATAATCTGACTTCAACTATGAAGTTGCAGTTAGACCTAAAATAAACTGCGATTTTCATGACCATCTTTGGGATCACTATAATTATAGCAGTGATAATATGTGCAAACTGTAAAGCGCTGGGGAATATGCTAGCGCTATATAAAAATAAAAGATTATTTATATAGATTTATTTATAACAATTCACCCATCACTCATACTATATACTTCAGCATATGTAAGTAGAATAGTCTAAAGAAATGCAATGGATTAATGCACATGATCTACTTAACCACACACATATTACTGAGAGATTGAAAAGATAATTTAATTCTGCTTATATATGGGAACAATTTCTTTGAGATAGACATGAAGAAGCACATCTGTTTCCAGAACAAATAGAAGGCACCAGGACTTCCTGTGTCTGGTCAGATATCTAATAATTACACAAGACATGCCCTCTCCTAGATTAGTGGAGCTCAGAAGGAAACTGAGTATTTGTTGAAATTTGGTGGGTATTTCCAAGATACAGTATAGAATATCTAACATTTAAAGGGAACCGGTCATGCTGCCCTTTCCACAAGCAGCATGAACTGCCAGCCGGAGGCGGCACCTGACTAGCCTGGTCCTGGAAAGGGACAATGACCAGATCATGAAAGTATATTTTCTCTAAACACTGGAGCCTGTCAATTTGATCAACTAGAAGTAAATATGAGCAGCACAACTATAGTAGGTAAAATATTTACCAGGCTTTGAATGAGGAGGACTTTCAGGCCTTTGTGTTGTGGGCTGATAAGGTCTTTGTGTTGTATTAGGAACTGAAAGATATAATCAATTTAGTAGTGGTAGCTATTTAATACAAGAAGTTTATTATTTACTGGTCACCTTAAAGGGGTTGTCTGGTCTTAACCTACAAGTCACTCTATGTGATTGCAGACTTGTGAATCATCCCATCTTGCGCACTGTGAGGATTCTCCAGTGTTGACACCAGAAACAGCGCTCATGTGACCGCAAGTATGTGATTTGCATACTCCCGGCCACATTCCAACTAGCCTATTTCCAGCCTCGCTCAATACACTTGCATTCAGCGAGGTTGCACCCATCTATATAGAATGTGGTTAGGAGTATGCATATCGCATATTTGTGATCACTAGGGATGAGCGATATTGCCCAATATCTTATCGGAATTCCGATTTCCGATATTGGAAAATATCGGATATCGGAATTTCCGATTTCCGATATCAATGCAAGTCAATGGGAGAAGAAAATTGGAATTACAAAATAACCACCACAGTGCTATATAATGGATAAAATGGAGGGGAAACACCTCAGGATAATGGGGAAGGAGTTTGCAGAGGCAGAGGATTAAAAAAAAAAAAAATACTAGAAAAAAGCACAGAGCGAAAGCTGTAGCAGGAAACCTGGTCGCTATCTTCTTAACAGTGGTGTTTTTTCTTTGGGTTAGGATTAGTTGGGGTAGGGTTAGGGTTTATGGTTAGTAGGGTAAGGGTTAGGATAAGGGTTAGGGTTAGTTAGGATTATGGTTGGCGTTAGTAGGGTTAAGGTAAGGGTTAGGGTTAGTTAGGGTTAGGGCTATGCTTATGGTTAGTAGGGTTATAAGGGTTAGGGGTTATGGTTATGGTTAGTAGGGTTAGGGGTTAGGGTTAGTAGGGTTAGGGTTAGGGGTTAGGATTAGTAGGGTTATGGTTAGGGGTTAGGGTTTAGGGTTAGTTGGGTTAGGGTTATGCTTATGGTTAGTAGGGTTATGGTTATGGTTAGTAGGGTTAGTAGGGTTAGGGTTAGTAGGGTTATGGTTAGGGGCTAGGGTTTAGGGTTAGTAGGGTTAGGGTTAGTGGTTATGGTTAGTTAGGGTTAGTAGGGTTAGGGTTAGTGGTTAGGGTTAGTTAGGGTTAGTGGTAAGGGTTAAGGGTTAGGGGTTAGGGATAGTTAGGGTTAGTGATTTTACATTATTAAATTAAAACTGCCAGTGGTGGTGTCAATATGCCCTTTGACTGACATGTGTCCGCGTTCAGCTCACCTTGCAAGTTTGGACGCCTCCTACCTAGCTTAGGGGAGTTACACAATGTTGTCAGCAATTCTTCAGCTCCTGATTGGCTCCACAGAGCGCTCAGAGGCTGAAGGATTATGGGATTTCCGATTTCCGATGTGAAAAAATATCAGAATCGGGAATCGGAATTCCGATATCGCAAATATCGGGCTGACTTCCGATATTTCAATATCGGAAAGCTCATCCCTAGGGACACATGACCGCCGTTCCTGGTGCTGACAATGGAGAATCATCACAGCGCACAGTGCACATGATGTGAGGATTCCCAGGTCTGAAGTCACTGCAGACTTTTAGCATAAGACTGGTCAACCACTTTAAGAGGAAAAGTTCATTTACAGGGACTAACCAGCGACACTAAATGACCAGTAAACATTAACTATTCACTGGTTGTTTAATGGGAATTTGTCAGCAGGTTTTTGCTATGTAATCTGAGGACAGCATGAGGTAGGGGTAAAAAAAAACACTGAAATCAACAATGTGTCACATGTCCTGCTGTGTGCTGTTTACTTAGACTTGTAATTAACATTCCTGTGACTAGCTGGCAGCTTGCTTGCAAGTCTGACACCTCCTCCTTCTGTGATAAGCTGCTCACTGTCTATAGACTATGTGCACTGAGTGCCTGGTGCGAGTGAGGTTAGCTTTTCAGCTATGCTGCATTGCTAAGTGCTGCATTGCTAAATCTAAAACTTTGATTATGTCAGAACAGCTACACCTAGGAAACCTAATGATAGATTGTTGGATTTAGGGTCTCCTTGACTACATCATGCTGCCCTCAGATGCGGTAGTAGAAACCTATTGACACATACCCTTTAAATGCCTTTTTACACAGGCATGCCAAAGTAAACCATATACACTTGATGATCTGTAGAAAAGTATTCAGCGTACAGAAACTGCCACTGTTCTCTGAAGTCCAAATCCTGCTTACACAGGACATTGCACCAAGAACAATGAGCTGTCAGACGTCGTCCAGAGGCTTTCACATCACAACAGGTGTAGTTTATAACAACAAATGACAATAAAACCATCCTTCATGTGGTCATTGCCATTGCAGAATTTGAGTCAATAAACCTTAAAAGCACTTTACCCAAAGGTACATTTGGCTACGTCAAAGATGTGAAGGACTAATACAATTTATAGATACTGTCTGTGGTGATTATGGAGCTGTGATGAAGAGCAAAACAAAATATTTAATATAGTAAAAATTGAATATGGCACCGGCATGTACATTTTTAGCTAACTAAATGTTTTCAACAACCCCCAAAGCAACAATGTAGAACTCTGGAGAATTTGCCACATTAGTAATAATCTTTGTAGGGTTGCCCATTTAATGCCAAAGTGAAAAAACAATCAGATGCCTAATTCATTAAACTCCTTAAAAACACATTAACTATAATTGTACCTCATCTTTCCAATAATTAAGTAAAAAAGTCCTCAGCCAATCAATCACCTCTGCAGTATGATGCTGTCGATACAGAGATCACAGTAATTGACTGCTGCAATCACATGGATACGGCATGCGATCACGCGATCACAGCACCGAAGTAGAACAGAAACCAGTTGGGACTACTGGTGTCTTAGCACCGGAGTGGTGAGGGATTGAACTGGTGAATATTTTTCTTTTCATAGTGTTCTCTGCTGAATATTGATTGTTATATTTCTATGATACACACTTTATGTAAAATTTATACTTGAAAGAAGAATAAATAAAAGGTGAAACAATGCAATAATTAGGAAATTACCAGGTTTTGAATGTAACATTTTATTTGACTGAGTAGTTTTAGGAATGGGAGGTGGGGTGGTTTGTATCTCAGTTTTTTCTGGAATGTAAATAAAAGAACAAATGTTATAGACTTATCACTGGAATACAGTGCAAGGAAAAAATCCATAACTAGTACAAATAAAGAAGTTGTGAAAATTATAACACACAGGAATAGGCAGGTTTTGTAACGTTATCTCTACAAAAGCATTTTAGACTCTTGGGTGCCGACCTATAGCACTTGGAGCTGTTCTTTAAACAACATAGCAACACATTTACGGTACAGGTGGAGCAGAGTTTGTTGAGTTTAAGGTGCTGCGAATAACTAATGGAAGAGGAATCACAAAATCTCACCAATCAGGTCTCACAGTTGGAGTCAAGTACAAAAAAAAGTCCGTGGGTATATTTGCATTTGCTGCAACAAACTGTGCTCTATCTGTGCATCTATCGAAATGAAAGAATTGCAAGAAAAAAGCTGAAAAGACAAGAACGCAGAAGAATTTTCAAAGTGTTGTGGGTGCTTTTTGCACTGAGGGGACAGATGTAAAAATAAGCATGCCATGCTAATGTAAATCAGGCAACTTTACCCATTGCAACTGTTGGATCCACAAGTATCTGAAGACTAATGATGTTAATTGGCATCTTTTTGATGTGCTCTCTTGTTACCACTGTGTAGAATATAACATATCTTATAAATACTGGAAGATTCTGGATATTAAACAAAATTATGTATTTTTCCCAAATAGAAAAATTTGTTTAAATTTACCAATGGATGTTGCTGGACTTTTTGTAGCACTGTCGAATTTAAGGGTACTAGCTTTTTCTGTTTTATTTGGCTCTGAAACATAAAGATTTCATTTATACAACATTTTCCGATAGAATTCTAGAGGTGCCATATTATGGATGCATGAACATAAGCGCTTATGATAACTCTGAATAGTCGCAACTTTTCCTTTTCAAGGAGACGACACTTGAAAGCCGCTGAATACGCATTCATAAAACATAAATCATTACATATGTTAAGTCAAAAGTAAAGCAAAAAACCTTTGGAAGACCAATTTCATCTTACAATAGTTTGGTTATAATTTTGGGACATTATCTGAAGGCCAAAACCAGGACAAACTGGGGGAAAATAATGGATAATGGAAATATTTGCAAAATACTTTACAAAATTAGACCAAATAAAAGTGACCTAAGAGACAAGGCGAAACATCTGTTCAGAAAAGGGAAATATGGAAATAATCAGTTATTTTAGATATATCTGACTTAAATCACTGACGCTTTCACTAAATCCAAATCCAAATTATTGCTATGGCTTGGATTGTATTATCCAAAATATTCTTGAGGTGAATAGTTTAGAAACAAATACTTGCCCATGTAAAAAACATTTCTATTTGCCATTCCAGTTCAAAGGTTTATTGTGGTCAATTGGTCACTTGGCATTCCACTTACAGTATAGAATAATGTCTTGCACGGACTTTCACTTTCTATGACCATATTTGCCTGTACCTAAAATGCTTTAGATTTTTTTTGTATTGTTTTGTTAATTTTTCAGATATAAGTTTAAGAGTGTTATCAGTTATGTGTGACACAGCACAATGATCTGCTTAGTAAACCCAACTGCATGTAGTGAGTCTAAGCAGCAACAAACTCTAAAACTTCTAAAAACACTGAGTATAGTCAGCTATCTGCACTACTAAAGTACACTGATTGCTATGAGCATCAAGGGTAATCTCTTTTGAGTTGAATAGATGAGTCACACTGACGTTAGGAAAGAGACATTTAGGGACTCAGAGCTATCAACACATACAATTGTCTGCACATACAAAATAGAGCAAAAAATTGAAAATGAAAGACAAACCACAAAACATAGATCAAAAATACCACTTTTTTCATATAGAAAAATAAACAAATTTCTGTTTACCCAGGGGTCTCTTGGTATGCTCAAAAATGTCAACTCCCAAATCGTCAATAGGAAGAATATGAGATGTGCTAGGATCTGCATAGAATAAAACAATATTAGCAACACAAAATTCTCCTACACTGGACTGATACTAATGTGTTGTTTGCTACGAAACATCCTACTGGCATTAGTGAAAAAAAATTCTAAAAAGAAAAAATAATTATTACCAACGGGTAAGGATGAACTCTCTGTAGAATGAGCCTTTTTAGGATTATGTTTTTGGATTTCAGATGGAACTAGATATAAAAAGGAAGAGCATGACTTCATTAAGACAAAATGTAAACCCTACAAATAAGACCGAAGAGTTTTGCAATAATGATTCAAAATGAGACAAAATGATTCAGAACGTTGCAAAAGCAAGATAACAGTCTGCAAGATCTGCAAAAAAGAAGAGATGCAAGTCTCTTTTAACATGAGTACAGTAGCCTAGAAAAGAACATGCAATATGGACTAGATTAATGGAGAAAAATACTATGGCAGATGTTTATTTACCCACGATGGTTGATGTTTCTTCAATTAACTGAATTGGTTGCATATCCTTTAAAACTGAACAGAATAGAAGTATTAGTTAATTATGTCACTAAAACGGAGAATAAATATGTCCTGCTCTGACTTCTACTGGTAAATATTCTATATTACCGTATATTACACATAAACTGTAAAGTAATAGCCCTACGTATCACTTACTCAGTGCCTCTTGTACTTCATCATTATACTAACTCTATTACAAACTATGACACCACACATGTTGTTCTGATTAATACTTGATATGTGTATAGGCTCCAAAAAGTGGAATAATAATTTTGAGTTATCACACTAAAAATAATAAAAAAGTTATAACTTATTTATCAGCATATGTGTTAAATTACTGAATTTTTCTAATCATCCATGCCCAAACAACAAATTTAAGAGGTCGATTGTGGCTGTAAAATTACTAGTTATGGCCTTTTAAATCTGAATATACACTTTTTCTATCTTTCAGATACTCTCACAAGTTACAATGAAATAGCGAGTATGCTGAAAAAAAATAGTGTCTGGGTGTCCAGATTCTTTTTGATGTAGACCTGTCAGTAGTGGAAAAGATTGTTCTTGCCACATTACAACTTTAGGATAGGCTGTTAAATACTATTAGAGTCTCCTGTAAAAACTCTGAACAGTGCAGTAGAGTAATTACAATACCGGATGTAGGATGTGTCTTTTCTGGTAGCGGTGTTTTATACTGCATTGGAGAGACTCTTGTCTTCTTTGATGCTGCAAAGTAATTGCAGGTAATCAATACTGTCAAATGTACCCATCATATCAAGTATGCTAATTTATCAAAATACATATTAGGTAATATTAAAACTATTTATAAGCAATGTGCCCCCTTATTGCCCACCGCGTCATGTAGCAAAAACTACGGTAATTAACACTCTTTATAATGGACAAATTGAGCCTTCAAAATTTATCCTCCAATTACTTCTCTTGCAAGGTATCATGTTCTTCACGTGCGACTAATGGCATTGCCAGAATGTTGCAGTAAGGACATGGTTGCAGCAAGGGCATGTGCATCTGAACATGTTTCACAGTAACTTAAAGCAGGTTTCTCAGTGAGTGAGATGTAATGATCCAGCCTGATCTCCTGGTCTAACCTGCATTCATTATACTCATTGTCACCTGGTCAACTGGTGAGTCTTCACCACTGCTCCCGGTATCTGTCATTAGCTGCAGCACTGACGTTACATCAACAGCATAATAGCATCAGATCAGTGAGCTCAGCGGCTCGGCTATTGTAGACAGAATGCTTCGCTTAGAGCCTCTGATTAACTTCCATGTTGCCAACGAGTTGCCAGTATCACAGCCGATGCACTGCACTGGTAGCTGCAGGCTCACTGTTGGACCAGGGGACAGTGAGTATAAATTGGCTTATTTTGTTTAGTCCTAACTGCGCTCTGGGACAAAGATTTCTAGTATGGTGAAAATCTCTTTAAAGAGATATTATTCCCAGAATTGCATTATTTTTCACAAAGCTCCCAGTTTTACATAGAATGGGTGGTCATATTATTAGCTGCTAAAACAATATTTCCAAGCAGAACTTGCTTCTCCTTAGTGCTGCAGACTCCTTACCCTTCTTGTGTGTACTACTGACTTGCCCCACCTCTCTGAGTTATCATCAAGGTAATCTAAGTGTAGAATTAACCTTATGCTTCTGTGCACTCTTTGCTCCTGCACAGTACTCTGTCTGACCAATATTATCTTCTGTCATCTATATTAGGATAGCAGCAGTGTGCTTTTGCATCATTATCTTGTTATAGCAGCGCTTATGCATATACCAGAACATTACCCTCTGTCATATGCATTAATGCAGCAGCATTTGCAGTTTCACATCATCGATTTGTCAGCAGCAGGCAACAAACACAGCTCAACTAATCTCAGTCCCTGCTCACAAATTCCCATCCTGCAATATATAGCTCCTGTAAACACTCCATCCTACAGTATTGCTCTATTTTCTGTCTCGATATATAGCCATCCTGAAGTATATCTCTCCTTTCTGTCCCATTTATATACAGCCCATCCTGCAGTATATCTCTACTTTCTGTCCCCTGTAAAACAGTCCATCCTACAGTTACCAGCACAGACACATCGCTGATTCTTGGTATGAGCTCGGTGCTGTAATGAAGGAAGTTCTGCCTACTTCCTTGGCATCATCCTTCTCAGTAGAAGATTTGGTTTTAGACATGGAAAAACTATGCTGGCAAGGTACCATCTGAGAGACTAAATGCACAGGATCATCCAGGGCCCCTGCAACTAATGGATGGTTCCAGTGGTAACCAATGGGCAATTAGAGCCTGGAGGGGCTTGTTAGATGTTTGATGTGTGCAAAAGCGGGCAGATTTAAAACTAGATTATATTGGTAAATATAAATAAACATATGTGTACATAATTATAAGATCACAATGTAATTTTTTGGACATCCCTTTAAGCAATGTATTTGAAAGAAGTAAATAATTGTATGACAGGTGTGCATATCAAAAAAAGATAAAGTGAGGAAAAAAAGTATTTAGTCAGCCACCAAGAGGTGATATGAACTTAGCCAAAGCAGTCTGCACCAAATTTATCATCCACCATGTGATGCCGTGATAAATTAAGTACATCCAGAAGACTCGTTCGTTGTCACTGTCGGTTAAATTCTAAGGGCATTTAAATATTTATCTCTTCCAAATGCAAGTTCCCAAGGCACCTGTACGCTATATTGTAGGTCTTTGACACTGCAGACAATAACACCTTCTCCCACATGTTACTGGACAGAACAGCAGAGGTTGCCAAAATGATGCCTCCACTTGCTGCCACCACATACTTTGCACAGATTGGTTAAAGCTACACCACATGGACTTTTTGCCATGTCCACTCACTTCATATATTCTGCATATAATATATTTAATAGTGATAGTTCCCTGGTTTATTTTCACTGCTTTATCTCTCAGTTTGATTAGAAAGTAGTGGAAATTTCTAACGTAATGCAATTTAAGACAAAAAAGTACTTATGTTGTAGTGTTTACAGCTCTGGTCACCATCTCACGTCTAACAAAAAGCAATGAAGTCAGTGCATGTGGTAATAGAAGTAAAAAATGCATAAATTATATGTATCAAAACAGCCAACTTAAGAGATCAGCAGCAGTTCATTAAGCAAATGTCTACCTCCTAGCATATTGCTGTCTGTACTATTTGTTCTGATACAGATCAGTACAGAATGATTGCATGCATTTTATTAAGAAATTGATTTTACCAGTTGTTGGCTTTGGCTTGGAAGTTGATGAAAACTTCTGAACAATTTTTTTTTCATTGGAAGCTGCAATAAAGACCACCTTGTGTTTTAATCATAGCTCGGGCAATATAGTGTAAAGTTCAAAGGAACAACTGCATCCTAAAATAATATTAAGAGACTGCTGAAATTTACTGATGTGCTACAAAATGTCACTTGCTGGCAGGTAAGGCCTCTTTCACGTATCCGTTTTTTTAAATCCGGCACGATGCGGCGAAAAGTGTGAAAACCGGAACCGGAATTGGATCCCGTTTTGGCACATAGAATGTAATGATCGCCGCATCGTGCCGGATGGACATACGGCGCCTCCGGTTTTTGCCGGAAGCGGCAAACCTGCGCCGTCCGGCGTCAGCTAAAAACGTTGGCTGCAATGGGCATTTCACTTAGGTCATAACTGTGGGTGCCTTACTTTTTTTTATCAATGGACGCTTCGTTTTTTTATGATGGGACAATGTCATAGTGTGATGAAAGAACATGCCCACAGAGATGAAGGAAATGAAAGTCCCAGTTCAATGCTAAAAAATTAACACATTAGGAGCCATTAATTTCAGTGTATCTCTTCAACGGAGTGAAGAAAAAAAATTAAAAACATTTTTATGTACATTCCTGCCTCTTTATACATGAATGTCTAATTTATAAGGCAAAAATGGTGAAAGGTCCTATTGAAGCAAGGAAGAGAATGTTTCCAAGGTTATTAAAATTTTAAGGAGTTTAGAGTCATACTATTAAAGGCTAGTGGTGAAATTTCCATTTTTGCCCAATTTTAATTAGAGTTTAGGATGGACTTTTGTATGCTAAAACAAGTATTATGGCATATCATAAATTAAGTGGTATTCAGACCTTGAAGGCGTCTGATCTTAAACTACAAGTCTGAAGTCACGCTATGTGACTGCAGACTTGTGAATCCACACATCCCACACACTGTGTTGTGAGTATTAACGTGTGATTCACCGCACTATGCTGAGCAGATGTATACAAAAAAAAAGGGAAATAATACTTAACAGCAGTTATACATACTTACTTAAAAATGAAGTTGATGTAGAATATTCTGTGTAAGTTGAGATGTCTACGTGGCAAGTAGTTTGCAGGTTATCTGATGGTAGAGATCTCGTTTTTGATAGCTGCTGATGCTATTGGAACAATGATATATTAAGGTACCAATAAAACATACAAGAGGTCACACCACTCCTTGCATGTCCACCATACTCACTGATTGTATCTTAACGTTTATATTCTCTTCGGGGTGTTCCCTTTATGGTGGATCAATTGATACAATACTAAATATGAAGAGAATTTCAATTACTAACAGTGACCACAACCTTGAAATTCAGTCCCAGTTCCTGGGGTACATATGCACTTACTTGTGCTAGATTTGGTATGCTACCCAGGTGTAAATCCTGATAGACTCTCTATAATTGTCTTTGTTGGCTTTATTTAGAGCCAGTGCAGGGACGATATCCACTGTTGAAAAAAATGACAAAGTGCTGGGTAAGGAGGGATCCACTAAACCCACAAATAGTGCTAGCGTTCCAGTAGCCAGTTAGTCCTGGTAGGACTTCTATGCACTTACTTCTGGTAATTGCTCTGTCACAGTCTGGCTGAGGCAGCAGCTGCTGATAGAGTGATAAGCGATGCAGTGTAAGGAGGGATCCACTAGACACCCTAATTATGCTAGCATTCCAATAATCAGTTAGTCCTAATAGGACTTCTATGCACTTACTTCTGGTGATTGCTCTGGCGCAATCTGGCTGAGACAGCGGCTGAGGCAGCGGCTCTGGCTGAGGCAGCGGCTGCTGATGGAGCGATAAGCTATGCAGCATGTAGTAGGGGAGCGGGTAGACGCCAGCACCTCGTGTACTCCGGCCGGAAGTATTGACGAGGACGCGGCGAGAGTGGGGGGGCGGAGCTACTTTGACGTCACAGGCAGGGAGGAGGACAGGTGACTTACAAACATTCATTGCTAGTCTAAATACAAATTCATACGGCCTGGAATTTACACCTACATATAGCAAGACTAGTGTGAACTTCCTTGACTTAAAGATCTGTGTAGAACACAATAAATTAATCACCAAGGGATACCACAAGGAAGTGGATTCAAACAGCTATATTCACATTAATAGCTGTCACCTACCGGTGTGGTTAACAAATATACCCAAAACCCAATACATGAGGGTAAAAAGAAATTGTACAAATACCCAGGATTTCCATAAGGAAACAGAACGTCTGACAGACCAGTTCATGGAAAAAGGCTATGATCCTCAACAATTGAACCAAACCAAGAAAGAGGTGGAAAACATGTCTAGAACATCTCTAATATACAAATCTCAGAATAGTGACACTCCACTTAGTATTCAAGATCAAATTAAAAAATTACCTATTATTACACAATTTCATGCGGGCTATAAACGATTCAATAACATTATTCGGAAATATTGGCCGATATTACAGGGGGATAAACACATAGGGGATTGCTACCGCAACGTCCTAGATTTGTTTACACTAGAGCCCAGAATTTAGGGCTTCTAGTGGCACCCACCACAAAAATGATCAAATCCATAACAAGGCCATCCTTACGCCAAACACTCTTTACTAATTCAAATACACAACTATCTGGGTTTTTGGCATGTGGGAGATGCTTATGTTGCAATAGAACGTTGACACAAAGGAAGTTACAAACGACATTCACAGATATGGCAAATAATAAATTTAGTATTAGAGATGAAATAACATGCCAAACTAAGGGGGTGATATATATACTCAGGTGCCCTTGCAATAAAATCTATGTAGGCAGAACCAAGAGACGTTTAATGGATAGGATTAAGGAGCACCTGGATAACATTAAAAAAGGATTCAAAGGTCACCCCTTATCGCGTCATTTTTTGGACAAGCATAATCAGTCTTACAAGGGGGTATCCTATTGTGGAATCCAGGTGGTCCCCAAAATCCAAGGAAGGGCAACTATTTGAAAGCTATGTCAAGAGTGGAGTCAAAGTGGATTTACACTCTTGACAGCCTGGCCCCAAAAGGCCTCAACCATGAGATTGAGCTATATGCTTTTTAGATAAAATTATTAAAACATTAATCTTATTTTTATAATTTTTTTATTTATTTATTTTTTATTCATTTTTAATACACTTATGGTTATTTCTATCTACATTTTATGAAACATACAATTAAGGATGTACATACTACATCCGTGCGTCAGTTTTCGTCTTTATCCATATTTTCTTTATATAGAGATTCACGACGAGTACCATATGGTCAAATTAGTCCTTTCCCCCCCTTCCATTTCTATCCTTTTTTCCGGTATTTTTTTTTTTTTTTGCTAAAGTGCTGGTAGCACACATATACTTTTTAGAAAATGTAGGTATCTATTTTATTAACGTGCGGAGGGTCAATCTGCTCATGTAACCCTCCATACTCATGTTTTATTTATTTAGTTCCAGTAAAATTATTTGAAATTATCTTAAAATTGGTATAAATAAAAGTTATGTTTTAGTTTAGTATATTATGCACACAAGTTAGGTATACTTTTATTATTTAGGAGACAAAGCGGACTATCCATTTTCATAAATCAACAATATAATATTGCAATTATAGCAGCAAGGCATATCTTGAGGCAACAATACACACAGAGAAAGGAAAAAAAAAAAAACAACCCATACATTTCTGCCCAAGACTAATGATTGGTATGGGTTGCAGCTGGGTGAGCTATTATATAAGGACGGGCTGACAGGCATTCAGCATAGCCCTGACAAAGAGGGAAGCCCCCCTCGAAACATGTTGGTTGGTTTGTGCCTCTCGTGCACCTGTCCTCCTCCCTGCCTGTGACGTCACAGTAGCTCCGCCCCCCCACTCTCGCCGCGTCCTAGTCAATACTTCCGGCCGGAGTACACGAGGTGCTGGCGTCTACCCGCTCCCCTACTACACGCTGCATAGCTTATCGCTCCATCAGCAGCCGCTGCCTCAGCCAGAGCCGCTGCCTCAGCCGCTGTCTCAGCCAGATTGCGCCAGAGCAATCACCAGAAGTAAGTGCATAGAAGTCCTATTAGGACTAACTGATTATTGGAATGCTAGCATAATTAGGGTGTCTAGTGGATCCCTCCTTACACTGCATCGCTTATCACTCTATCAGCAGCTGCTGCCTCAGCCAGACTGTGACAGAGCAATTACCAGAAGTAAGTGCATAGAAGTCCTACCAGGACTAACTGGCTACTGGAACGCTAGCACTATTTGTGGGTTTAGTGGATCCCTCCTTACCCAGCACTTTGTCATTTTTTTCAACAGTGGATATCGTCCCTGCACTGGCTCTAAATAAAGCCAACAAAGACCATTATAGGGAGTCTATCAGGATTTACACCTGGGTAGCATAACAAATCTAGCACAAGTAAGTGCATATGTACCCCAGGAACTGGGACTGAATTTCAAGGTTGTGGTCACTGTTAGTAATTGAAATTCTCTTCATATTTAGTATTGTATCAATTGATCCACCATAAAGGGAACACCCCGAAGAGAATATAAACGTTAAGATACAACCAGTGAGTATGGTGGACATGCAAGGAGTGGTGTGACCTCTTGTATGTTTTATTGGTACCTTAATATATCATTAGGAATGGAAAATTAAAAATCCATTTTATTGTGCCAATGCATATTAAAATTTCAGCAGGTACAGCATATCAGTCGGATGACTGCAGAACAACGCGTTTCGACGCCTCAGGTCTTAATCATGATTAAGACCTGAGGCGTCGAAACGCGTTGTTCTGCAGTCATCCGACTGATATGCTGTACCTGCTGGAATTTTAATATGCATTGGCACAATAAAATGGATTTTTAATTTTCCATTCCTAGCGCTGGAACTTTCTTCCCTTTTTTCTACTATTGATTGACTGCCTAGTCAAATCCGTGCGCAGGATTTGGATCCTACCAGCAAGGCAGTGCGGTGACCTGGATTAATCTGTTCTTTTACTCCTTAATATATCATTGTTCCAATAGCATCAGCAGCTATCAAAAACGAGATCTCTACCATCAGATAACCTGCAAACTACTTGCCACGTAGACATCTCAACTTACACAGAATATTCTACATCAACTTCATTTTTAAGTAAGTACGTATAACTGCTGTTACGTATTATTTCCTATTATTTCCCTTTTTTTTTTTTTTTTGTATACATCTGCTCAGCATAGCGCGGTGAATCACACAAATATACGTTTCGCTCAGACTTTATAACAGGAGCCGACACAGTCCTGTCTCTTCACCAGCTGCATCTGAGTTTTTTGGATAGGTAGCGCCCGTGTTGCTTTACCGTGTTGTGAGTATTCTCCGGTGACTGCACTGAGAACTGCAGTCAAGTGACTGCAAGCATGTGATATGCATACTCTCACCACATTCACACTAGACTGTTTCTGGCTTCGCCCAATACACTTGTATTGAGCAATGCTACATCAATCTAGTTGGAATGTGGCTGGGAGTATGCATATCACACATTTGCAGTCACATGACTGCTATTCCTTGCACTGGCCCCTGAGAATACTTACAATGCACAGTGCATGTTATATGAGAATTCCAGGTCTGCAGTAACATAGAGTGACTGCAGATTTGTAGTTTAAGACCGGACAACCCCTTTAACCATTTATAGCATAGCCAGAAGATATAAGAAATGCTTGATAGATGTAATTCTCAAATCTGGAACCTCAACTATATAAGGAACAGCGGTCGCTTGACTCCCACCCTACCTGACGAGGCAGAAGCTAGTTGGAGCATCCAGCCAAAGACTGAATGAAGAGATGACCCCATGCCTTCCATTCACTTCAATGGGAATGCTAAAAACAGCAGAGTGCTACATAACTACTGCTCCATTATTCCAGAGACCATCTATGTGGGAACTACATTTATGTTTAAATCTTAGACTATTATTACCGTATGTCTTTTAGAAAATAAGATATTTTACAGACTATCAAATATTTTAATCTGTAAGCAGGTGCTGACATGCAAACTTGTCTTACATAGCCTTTTTAAAGCCAGCAAAAATCAAAAAGGGTCTACTTTACAGTTGAATAATTAATATTACCTAAAGTAAATGTTTCTGGTTCATACGTGTGTGGCGCTTCGGTTGTGCTTATTTCAGAATTTGACTCTGTGCTGTCTGAGGTAAAATGAATACCAAGAAGAAATGGAGGCTGTTAGAAGAGGGAAGAATTTTGTCATAGAAACACAAATATTGCTCATTAAAAGAGGTAATGATTTTACCAGCTTCATTACTCGGTGCTTCAGTGCTAAGGAAAGGTTTTGGGTGAAATGATGCAGTTTCATTTGGAACTGGAAGAAAAAGTACAACAATTCACATTCGGCTTCCAGGCAGCTGAATTAAAGATGGGAACAATTTAGGAGTTAGAGAAATAAAATATAGGTGACTCAGGAACGTGAAGTAAATTATCCTGTGGAAAAAACATTGTGTGTGGTAATGTCCTGATCTTCAAGAAAGGTATGTTAAATCTGCACACTGACAAAATAAAAATACATCAAATAATGCAAGAAATCAAAACCCCAACATTCCTTACCTTGTGAGAGCCACATTCAGGTCTGAGAGAGAGTCGCAAGCCACAGTGACATGCAGCTCCTGCCTCCCCCACAGTAGTGGCACCGAGATTACACATCAGTAGAACAGCCAAAGGTTCCCCACAGAAATAACACCTTACCACCATTGGGTATTCTTGCATCAAACACTCCCACCATGCTATCATATCGAGCTTCAATCACCTCATCTATCTGACAGTATCATCCTATCTGAAGTTTAGCACTTTGTTTATCTCTACAATCCCAAGGCTAGTATATGCTAATCTTCTGTAAACTTTACTCTCAAAAGTCACCAACTGCAGACCTGCTCTTCATATTTCTTTCCTAGGTCTAGTGCTTCTACATGCCACATATAGTCCCCGAGCTACAGGTAGGGGATTCCAGTGCTAGGATATAAAGTCTGAGTCACCTTCTGGACTAATCTGTTATATCACACAACATCTTTAGAGGTCTTTTTGCACACAGCTGTTTTGGCAGCATAAGGGGGGGCCTACACAATATCAAGCAAGTTATTTTTATATTATTGCTGATTAGTTTACATTAGCCACAGTACTGCAGGAAAGAAAAGCGCAATTGGGTCTTATCCGATAGAGATTTGAGATTGCACTCACCTGATGTTTTCAGAGAAATCGCATTAGAGTTTAACAGCTGCCGCAGATCCACTTGGTCAAACTAGCGACCCAATCAAGATATTCAATCTGGGAGTTTTGTGGATAAAATCCGTGCTGCTGTAAAGATGAATGTCCAGGCAAATTGGCGATAAAAATTGATGGTTTATTCTCAACGTGTTTCAAAGTCACTAGCACTTCTTCTGCTAGCATCTCCTGACGAAGAAGTCCTAGTGACTTTGAGACGCGTTGAGAATAAACCATCATCTTTTTTCTTCAATACGCCTGTACATTCATCTTTACAGCAGCGCGGATTTTATCCACAAAACTCCCAGATTGAATATCTTGATTAGTTTACATAGTAGCTACGTCTTATTATGTGGCATATAGATGTAACAGGAGGCAATCACTTGATAATATACAGAAGTTGCATAAAAAACAATTATAGAAATAAAAATAACATTCTACAATAATGTGTTTATTGAGGCTGAATAAATTACTACATAACTTCAAAATGTAGGTGCACATGTGTAGCGTATAAAAAAAAAATGATGAAAACCATGATTGCTCCTGGTTTAATCACCAGAAAAATAAAAAAGTGCTATTTATTAAGTAGCTTTACAGCATCTAATACTATCATTTCACCTATCTGGTTCTCCATCTTTATAACTGTCAGCTTTCGATTTATGATGGCCATTATGCCATATGCGTTGTGTACTTAATACTAAAATTTTACTACTCATAATATTTCACATTACATGGCACAGTTTACACTGGATATAAATATATTTATATATATTCTGACACATACATATATGTGTACTTAATAACTATATTTGTTCAACTGGAGGGTAAAGGGCTTAAGGCAAGAAAGCCTGATAAGAGAAGAATCTTTTCTGAATCTTGAGGCTGCTGATGTATTGAACAGAACTAGCAAAAATATTGTAATATATCCAGTATGTAAATAAATTTAAATTGGATGTCTCATCTTTAATATAAAGAAAAATAAACTTTGCAGTTTACCTCTTTAATAATAATCTTCCCCCATACTTAAGAATGAAGTGATTACCCACACAGGGAAGCAAGAAGCTAGAAGGCAGAGGAGCACTGCGCTCTTGAAGAAATAAGCTAAGAACACTTTTTTAAATAAATAGACTTCATAAAATATTTTGTTAAAAGAGTTATACCAAATATAGAATATGGATCTGCAGTCTTAATATTACTGTCCTGTGTTGTTGAAATATGCTGCCTTCCAGGGAATACTGAAAGAAAAATTCCAAAAATGAAAATTAATTTTATTCAATGTAGCAGGGCACATGCACTTCTAGATATAGTGAAATGCAAAATTAGCATCTTTTGAGGCAGATGCATCACTAGTATGCAGAAAATTTCAAAACAAATTTCATGAATGCCATAATATTGAGGGGCCTCAAGGACAGTAATGTTTGTAAATTCCACTTTCCTTCATTTTTTAATTATGTATTTGCATCTATTTAAAATTTAATGTTGACAACAGTTAACTTTTTTATCATTATTATTGAGCAAAATTCTGTTTTTATATCAATGTTTGTTGTAAAGTAAAAAAAGTAACTATCATTTTGTAAATGTTTTTATATATTGTAAGAGCTCAATAGTGTGGGTGATCGGTGGAGACCCAACCATCCACACTGCTCTGAATTGCACAGCTCCTGTGTCAGTCTATGAGTCTGTACATTTACTATGAAATACTCGTGTACGGACCCATAGACTTACTACTGAATAGTTATGACCGGTTGGTGGGGATCCCAGACCACCAAAATCAGCAACACTATGCAGCGTCTATAACATATAAAAACTTTTACAAAAGATAGTTACACTTTAGCCCCCTTAAGCAATGGCTATTTTAATATTACAGCCTGCAGGAAGCTTTTTCCTTTTTCCGTAAGAGACTTTCATTTTTGTTTTTCTATTTTTGTCGACATCTTATGGCTAGCTTTTAGCATGATGAGTTGCATTTTTCAATGTAATAATTTTAAGTTACATATAACTTGTTGAATAACTCTTTCTGTGGAGGGGATGGGAAAAAAAGCTATCAAATCCACCAAAAATAGAAGACAATTCCACCACTTAGTTTTCCTTGTAGCTGGGTAGAGATAAGAGTAGAACTTTTAGTATTTTTCATTCGTGAACATTTACAACCTACCGTAATTCATTTAGACTGGCATTTTGAAAGCCAGCCTTAATGAGGGTACCACTGGAGTAAGATGTCCCTAATTTTTTGAGAGGCGCATCTTACAACTGCCGTAAATTTTTTTAATCCAGTCAGGAACTAGAATACACTTCTTGAGTAATTTACGCTACTAAAATAGTGTAAATTTTGAGCAGTTTGTCAGGTGACCTTACAAATCTCTTGATAACTGCTGAACACAAAATTAAGTTTGATATTTCTGCCTCAAAAACATAATATGTGGAAGCAAAAGAAGCAAAATGTTTCTCTTATATAAGTATTCTTCTAAAATACACCAATATACAATTGTCTACTCCACCATTGTTGGAAGAAAACTGCAATTAGATGACATGGAAGAATACCTAATTCTTATAAAGATACAGCTAGCGATTGCCATACAGTGATTGCCATAGAAAAAGTTGCATGGCAGCAGTAATGGTCTGTGTGCTACACAGGGTTATTGCCTAGACCTTTTGATTGAAAGTCCATTAAAGACAAGGCATCAGACCAGATTGTGTTATGGATGGATTTTATGCAAAACTATGAAGCACTATAACGTGTGATGGACTGTATAGGTCAGTACACTGTAGTGTGTACTGGACTGTGTTTTGGATAAGGCTAGTTTCCTATTTGCGTCTGTGTGCACAACGTTTGATCCGCATAGATCTGCATGCGTCATACGTACATATATTTAACATGGTGTACGCAGGCTTTTGCGTATGCATGCATCGTTTTGCGGTGTGCGGCGGGGCACGGTGAATGCAACATGTTGCATTTTTAGAAGCGACAAAAATCCATCAAATATGCGCAGCCATGTGCATGCGGATGAGTGTGTAAAAAACGCATTACTGCCTATGTGAATGCATGCGTACGCAAGGACATGCATACGCCATGCGTTTGATACGCATGTGTTCTTCAAAATGTAAATAGAAATCCCATGAGACATGCCCATTTTTGTCTGATGTCATATCGATCGCATGCACATAAAAACGCAAACGCATGCAAAAATTCATACAAATGCATGCAAACGCAGCATTTTTTGGCGTCATGCGTAAGATGATGCGGATAAAAAATGCTGCGCAAACATGCGTTTTTGCATGCGTTTGCAGATTATACGCTGCAGACTCAAACGCTAATGTGAACCTAGCCTAAAGGGGGCTTTACACATAGCGATATCGCTAGCAATATCGATAAAGCGTCACCGATTCTGTGACACTGCAGCGATATTGCTAGCGATATTGCTACATGTGATACTTACCTCCGACCGGCTCCCCCGCTGGCTATCGCTGATCGCGCGAGAACGGCCTGGTCCATTTCTCGTCAGCGGCTTCCTGCTGGCTCTGACGAGCGACGTGTGGATGCGGGCGGAGGACGTCATCATCGCCGCATCTGACAGGTAAGTAATGACCGCTGCTGCGTCGCTGCTGAGATCTGCCCGTTTGGCAGCTCACTAGCGACCATTTAGCAATGCACCAGCGATCCTGACCGGGTCGTATCGTGGTTGGGATCGCTGGTGCATCACTAAATGTAAAGGGGCCCTTAGACACAGAATTGTATTGTGTGCTGGACTCTTGGTTAAATAGATTGTGTAATGGACTGTGCAATCGATGGGATTTCTTCCTAGGTTACACAATGTAGCAGTTTATGTGGTGGATAAAGGTAATGATTGGGTAGGACAATAGATGGATTGCATGCTTCTAAACAGACAGATTTGCTAGCAAAAGATATAACATGTAATGCCAATATGCAGTGACAGTGTGTTACAAATTAATAGTGTCCTAGAAAATCATTACCCGTTTTTATTTTTGTACGAGCCCCCCGCTCGGGGGTACTTTGTATATCTGGGAAAATTTGGCTTGTAGTAGCTGCAGAAATATTTAAAAAGAGCATTAATAGAATATCCAGTGCAAGGACACAAAAAATATTGTATGTACTAAAAAACTCATAATGCATTTGCTTCCATTCAAACTATAGATACACTAAAGATCTTTTCTAGACATTTTGTGTAACATGCGAAATGTACCACAATATAGGACTAAAACATAGTGACCACATATATACAGTATTGGATTTGAGCTAGTGGCCAAAAAATGCTGTGCATTATCCATGAATAAATAGGCTTACATATACAGTCATATGTTAAAGTTTGGGCACCCCTATTAATGTTAACCTTTTTTCTTTATAACAATTTTGATTTTTGCAACAGCTATTTCAGTTTCATATATCTAGTAACTGATGGACTCAGTTATATTTCTGGATTCAAATGAGGTTTATTGTACTAACAGAAAATATGCAATCTGCATTTAAACAAAATTTGCCCGCTGCAAAAGTATGGGCACCCTTATCATTTTCTTGATTTGAACACTCCTAACTACTTTTTACTGACTTCCTGAAGCACTAAATTGGTTTTGTAACCTCATTGAGCTTTGAACTTCATAGCCAGGTGTATCAAATCATGAGAAAAGGTATTTAAGGTGGCCACTTTCAAGTAGTTCTCCTATTTGATTGTCCTATGAAGAGTGGCATCATGGGCTCCTCAAAACAACTCTCAAATGATCTGAAAACAAAGATTATTCAACATAGCTTTTCAGGGGAAGGATACAAAAAGTTGTCTCAGAGATTTATCCTGTCAGTTTCCACTGTGAGGAACATAGTAAGGAAATGGAAGAACACAGGTACAGTTCTTGTTAAGCCCAGAAGTGGCAGGCCAAGAAAAATATCAGAAAGGCAGAGAAGAATGGTGAGAACAGTCAAGGACAATCCACAGACCACCTCCAAAGACCTGCAGCATCATCTTGCTGCAGATGGTGTCACTGTGCATCGGTCAACAATACAGCGCACTTTGCACAAGGAGAAGCTGTATGGGAGAGTGATGCGAAAGAAGCCGTTTCTGCAAGCACGCCACAAACAGAATCGCCTGAGGTATGCAAAAGCACATTTGGACAAGCCAGTTACATTTCGGAAGAAAGTCCTGTGGACTGATGAAACAAAGATTGAGTTGTTTGGTCACACAAAAAGGTGTTATGCATGGAGGCTAAAAAACACAGCATTCCAAGAAAAACACTTGCTACCCACAGTAAAATTTGGTGGAGGTTCCATCATGCTTTGGGGCTGTGTGGCCAATGCCGGCACTGGGAATCTTGTTAAAGTTGAGGGTCGCATGGATTCAGCTCAGTATCAGCAGATTTTTGACAATAATGTGCAAGAATCAGTGACGAAGTTGAAGTTACGCAGGGGATGGATATTTCAGCAAGAATATGGTCCAAAACACCGCTCCAAATCTACTCAGGCATTCATGCAGAGGAACAATTACAATGTTCTGGAATGGCCATCCCAGTCCCCAGACCTGAATATCATTGAACATCTGTGGGATGATTGAAGCGGGCTGTCAATACTCGGCGACCATCAAACTTAACTGAACTGGAATTGTTTTGTAAACAGGAATGGTCACAAATACCTTCATCCAGGATCGAGGAACTCATTAATAGCTACAGAAAGCGACTAGAGGCTGTTATTTTTGCAAAAGGAGGATCTACGAAATATTAATGTCACTTTTATGTTGAGGTGCCCATACTTTTGCACCGGTCAAATTTTGTTTAAATGCAGATTGCACATTTTCTGTTAGTACAATAAACCTCATTTGAATCCAGAAATATAACTGAGTCCATCAGTTATTAGATATATGAAACTGAAATAGCTGTTGCAAAAACCAAAATTGTTATAAAAAAAAAAGGTTAACATTAATAGGGGTGCCCAAACTTTAACATATGACTGTACTGTATTTTATATTACGGCAAAATAGACTCCAAGCACATGATAAAAAAAAAGATAACTGCATCAAATATGCATAATAGTTTTTCAAACAATTGCTAAACATCAGCTGACCTTTACCGTAACTCAGCAAATGCTGTTTTTAAGTGATTGACTATTACGCTAATGAAAAGCTAATCACTTCCAATAGCCAAGTAAACCAGATTCAAAGTGTGCGTGTGTCAGTCTGATACTACAGTTCACACATGATGAGGATAGAATCACTAGCCAGCAGCACACTTACTGTAGATGGACACAAAACAACTGAAATCTTATATGAACCCAAAATAAAATAATGACATTTAACTCATTAACACCCAATAACATGCAGTGTCCGTCATGGGTTGCCTTCCCCTGTTTGGTGCTGGCTCCTTTGATGAGCTTGCACCTTTTCAGGCATATGACAGCTGATCTGATCAGCGGTTATGTGCACCTAACAGCCGATGGTGGAATCGCGATCCACCCACGGCTGTTAACATGTTAAATGCTGCTGTCAATCTGTGACAGCGGCATTTAACATATACATACTGTAAAAGAGTCGCACACCACTCTCATCGGCGCCCGTGTCATATGACCATAGGTTGCCGATGGGTTGGCATGACAACCTGTGGAGAAGACTTGCAGGAGACCCCTGTGGTTGCCATTGCCGGATAGCTATGAGCATCGGCCTGTGGTCGGCGATGATAGCAAGGGAGCATTTCTGCTACACAGAGCGGGACAGCTTCTAGACTCCCATGGAGACTATTGAAGCAAGTAAAAAAAATAGTTTTTAAACTTATTAAAAAATAAAAGTTTAAATCAATCCCCATTTGCCCCATTAAAAATAAAACAATAAAAAATGAAAAATATATATATTCAGAATCACCATATCAATATATAAAATAATTAATACGATTGCTAAACGACGTAACTCAAAAAAAAATTAAAACGCCAGAATTACGTTTGGTTGCCGCAACAGTGCATTAAAATGCAATAAAGGGTGATCAAAACATCATATCTATCCGTTCAAATGGAGTCAATAAAAATGTCAGCTCAGCACGCAAAAAATAAGCTCTCACCCAGTCCCAGATCCTGAAAAATGGAGACGCTACAGGTGTCAGAAAATGGCAATTTTTTGTTTTTAACAAACTTTGGATTTTTGTTTTCACTACTTAAACAAAAAAGAACCTATACATGTTTGATGTCTGTGAATTCGTAATGATCTGAGGAATCACAATGGCAGGTCAATTTTAACATTTAGTGAACATGGTAAAAAAAATGTAGAAGTGCACTTATTTTGCAATTTCAGCGCACTTTGAATTTTTTCCCAAATTCCAGTACACTATTTGGTAAAACAATCTTGTCATTCAAAAGTACAACTCGTCCCACAAAAAGCAAGCCCTCACATGGCCATATTGATGGAAAAATAAAAAAAGTTATGGCTTTGGGAAGAAGGGGAGCAAAAAACAGAGATGCAAAAATGGAAACACCCCTGGTCCTTAAAGGGTTAATACAGAATATTTTCTGCAAGACATAACGAAAGACTTTATAAAAATCAAAAATTGTATTTATTTGCATTTATTTATGTGAAATGATAAATTTTGCAAATGAAAATTTTGGGGCAAGTAAAATAATTTAAGCAAATCTTATTTACATATATGGACCCTTAAAGTACATATAAGTGTCAGGCTTTACATGCTAAAACTGAAACATTTGTGATCCCATTTTTACTATATTTTTGTGTGTTTTTCATTAAATGGTAAATTAGCAAAAATTCTAAACCCCAGCTTTATAAGTCAAATTCGTTCTCCACACACGTCTTAAAAATTCCGACTATAAACATTAGTATTAAATTTTACATTCAGAAGCTAATAGGTGATAACATCTTTTCACTGGACAACTCCTTTAGGAATGTAGACTATGGCCCCGATTTATCATTGCCTTTGCATCTGTTTTTTTGTCTAGTTTTATGTGTTTTGCACTTTGTTTTCTTATTCTATTTGCACCTTTTATAAGTCTATGTGTTCGCCTGTTTTTATTGGATTTCAATTTCTGGTGGAGTTTTGTGATTCCAGATGTTTTCACATGATTCATCAATTTCAACTTTTTAAAAAGCCACAAAATTTGGTGCAACTCCTCTCTAGTCCCCACCTGGTATATTTTTGAGTAATCCAGCATTGTGGTGCAATTTTTGCTCAGTTTTGCAAAATGTGAGGCTTTGGAAGTAATAGCAATGCATTGGAGAGACCATTTAGTTCTCTTATTTATTTTATTATCAATGTTTCTTATGTTATATTATACTTATCCATATAGATATCATCTCCCTCTTTGTTATACTTTCCTATTGTTGATATATATTGTTTGCTAATCACGCCACGGATGTGCGCGCCTGTCAGCTCTGATCTCTCGCAGACTTGCTGCATCACTGGCAATTTTGGATCAGCTGGTACGCATAGCGGCCATTACCTGGGCCGCATGCTGGCTTGTGTTCCATACACCAGAGGTGACGAGTCCACTTCTGGAAGAGAGCTCCGATGACGTGGTGCGCCGCAACAAATCTCCGGCAGCGGTCGCACTTTAGACACATTACACTTTAGCCATTGGCCCACGTGAGGTTAAAAGGTCCAGTTTCCCTCTTCCCCGACATGCCCCCTTAGGAAGTGTTGACGAAACATGTATCGGGGTGGAGGGACACGGCTTGGACCCTGCATCATTTAGTAAGTTGCCTACTTAGGGCTTTGTGCCCATGTTTACTATTTTGCAGCAGTTAATATTCTGTAGTTAATTACTCACAGTATATTCTAATTATAATTCTAGTTATCATTCACTATGGGCTTATAATTAAAATAGGGTATACATTTACATAGCCCTTTTTGCCTTCCTATTTATCTTTGGTTTGCCTAATTTTTGTTTATCTATGCACTGAGACTTTACAATGGGCAGCAGTTGTAAGCCTTTTGATAATAGGATATTTTGTCTAAAATAAATACGGTAATAATTTTATTTCTATAGCGCCGACATATTCCGCAGCACTTTACATTTCAGAGGGGACTTGTACAGACAATAGACATTACAGCATAACAATAATCACATAGATCATAACAGATACAAAGCGGAATGAGAGCCCTGCTCGCAAGCTTACAGTCTATGAGGAAAAAAAGGTAGACACGAAAGGTGGGTGGTAACAGTTGCCTTCATTGTTCAGACCAGCCATAATGTTAAGTGTGTAACCGTACAGACACAGTGGGCTAATAGATGCATAAAGCATGTGGGAACATGATTCAGGGAACCTGGTTATGGTAAAACTTTTGACTGTGCCACACAGGGATAGTTATGTTAATGTGTTGAGGCGGTAGGCCAGTCTGAATAAATGCGGTTTTAGGGCACTCTTAAAATTGTCGGGATTGGGGACTAATCGTATTGACCTGGGAAGTGTATTCCAAAGAATTGGCGCAGCGTATAGTCTTGGAGACGAGAGTGGGAGGTTCTGATTATTGAGGATGCCAACCTCAGGTCATCAGCAGAACGGAGGGCACAGGTAGGGTGGTAGACTGAGATGAGGGAGGAGATGTAGGGTGGTGCTGCGCTGTGGATTGCTTTATGGGTGAGGGTAATAAGTTTGTACTGGATTCTGGAATGGATGGGTAGCCAGTGTAATGACTGGCACAAGGTAGAGGCATCGGTGTAACGAATAGCAAGGAATATGATCCTGACTGCAACATTCAAGACAGATTGGAGGGGGGAGAGTTTGGTAAGAGGGAGACCAATTAGAAGAGCGTTACAATAGTCCAGACGAGAATGAATAAGAGAAACAGTAAGAGTTTTTGCGGAGTTGAAGGTAAGAAAAGCTCGAATACTAGAAATGTTTTTGAGGTGCAGATAACAAGAGCGAGCCAGTGATCGGATGTGGGGATTGAATGAAAGCTCGGAGTCAAATATGACCCCAAGACAGCGGGCATGTTGCTGGGGAGTAATTGTCTAAACCAGTATTGATTAATATTATTTACGCTGTTCTTTAGCTACCATGTCCCTCGCATCTGAGGTATCTTTTATCAGTTTACTATTTGTGTAATATCATGATTATAATAAAGATTGGTTATTGATTCCCTTAATTTTGTGTTGGTTGTGTTTTTTCTGATTACCCTATATCACTCCTTTATTTGAGTGTTTAGGGATTTCAGAGGGTTTTCATGCATTATTAGCACTATACTATTGGATCCTTTTCTATTGATTCTATTTTGGAACTAATAAGTAGTAAAAACAGCTAAAGAAAGAAAAAAATGCTTAGACTTTGCATCAATTTAATGAATTGTGTGCGTCATTTTTGCGGAATTTGGCACCAAAAATGGCAACAAATACTGGGCGACAAAAAAGGAAAAACTAGTTTAAAATAAGTAATGAATTGGGGCCAGAATGATTTAGCATTAAGCTATATTGGAAAATATTAAATTGAACTATACCAGATACAGAATGACGAACTTCAGTCCTAGTAATACTTCCATATGTAGTGGGAATATGCTGACCTCCTGTGAATGCTTAAAGAAAAATAACAAATCATACATTTCATATACCTCTGAAATGAAGAAGAGGGTACAAGCTTATGCTGGAATAAACATAAACATTTAGAATCCATTGAGGCAGATGCATCAACGCAGACCAGCGATAGTTTTTTTCCTGCTCCATCAAATACTACTTTATACCTCATCAGTTGTGATCACAATTTACAATTTTTTATTATTCTGGTCTAAAACTCCTTTAGAATCTCCCAGTGACATTATTTTGAGAGCTTGCAATGTATTTATCTCTGCCTCAAAGCTTCTAGCAGCACAATGTAAACAGGCAAAAGAAGCAGCAAGGTTCACGTGTGTATAAGTATAGTGGGTATGGAAAGTATTCAGACCCCTTTAAATTTTTAACTCTTTGTTTCATTGCAGCCAGTTGGTAAATTCAAAAAAGTTCATTTTTTTCTCATTAATGTACACTCTGCACCCCATCTTGACTGAAAAAAGCAGAAATGTAGAAATTTTTGCAAATGTATTAAAAAAAGAAAAACTGAAATATCACATGGCCATAAGTATTCAGACCCTTTGCTCAGACACTCATATTTAAGTCACATGCTGTCCATTTCCTTGTGATCCTCCTTGAGATGTTTCTATTACTTCATTGGAGTCCAGCTGTGTTTAACTAAGCTGATAGGACTTGATTTGTAAAGGCACACACCTGTCTATATAAGACCTCACAGCTCACTGTGCATGTCAGACCAAATGAAAATCATGAGGTCAAAGAAACTGGCCAATTAACTCAGAGACAGAATTGTGGCAAGGCACAGATATGGCCAAGGTTACAAAAGAATTTCTGCAGTACTCATTCCTAAGAGCACAGTGGGCTCCATAATCCTTAAATGGAAGCAGTTTGGGGCCACTAGAAGTCTTCCTAGACCTGGCCGTCCAGCCAAACTGAGCAATCATGGGAGAAGAGACTTGGTGAGACAGGTAAAGAAGAACCCCAAGATCACTGTGGCTGAGCTCCACAGATGCAGTAGGGAGATGGGAGAAAGTTCCACAAAGTCAACTATCACTGCAGCTCTACACCAGTTGGGTCTTTATGGCAGAGTGACCCGACGGAAGCCTCTCCTCAGTGCCAGACATGTGAATGCCAGAATAGAGTTTGCTAAAAAACACATGAAGAACTCCCAGAGACTATGAAAAATAAGATTCTCTGGTCTGATGAGACGACGATAGAACTTTTTGGTGATAATTCTAAGTGGTTTGTGTGGAGAAAACCAGGCACTGCTCATCACCTGCCCAATACAATCTAAACAGTGAAACATGGTGGTGGCAGCATCATGCTATGGGGGTGTTTTTCAGCTACAGGGACAGGACGACTGGTTGCCATTGAAGGAAACATGAATGCGGCCAAGTACAGAGATATCCTGGATGAAAACCTCTTCCAGAGTGCTCTGGACCTCAGACTTGGCCGAAGGTTCACCTTCCAACAAGACATTGACCCTAAGCACACAGCTAAAATAACAAAGGAGTGGCTTCAGAACAACTCTTTGACCTTTCTTGACTGGCCCAGTCAGAGCCCTGACCTAAACCCAATTGAGCATTTCTGGAGAGACATGAAAATGGCTGTCCAGCAACGTTCACCATCCAACCTTATGGAACTGGAGAGGGTCTGCAAGGAAAAATGGAAGCATATCCCCAAATCCAGGTGTGAAAAACTTGTTGCATCATTCCCTAGAAGACTCATGGCTGTACTGTAGGGTGCTCCTACTCAATACTGAGAAAAGGGTCTGAATACTTGTGACCACGTGATATTTCAGTTTTTTTAAATGAAATTTTCAAAAATTCCTACTTTTTTTTCAGTCAAGATGGGTTGCAGAGTGTACATTAATGAGAAAAAAAATAACTTTTTTGAATATACAAAATGGCTGCAATGAAACAAAGAGTAAAAAATTTAAAGGGGTCTGAAAACTCTCTGAACCCACTGTATTTTCACCTATAACTTCTATGTTAGTAGATCAGTCATAAGTCATAGAAAAAAAAACCTAGCTAGGGGCAGGCGAAATGGATGGCCATACAGTGACTGCTGCTGGAAAAGTGAGGAGTGGTGTTGTAGCATTTATGATTTGTGAAATGACTTATAAGCAGGCAAGATTTTGTAATGGTTAAGATCCTGTGCCTTTAAAGCAGGGGTCTCAAACTCAATTTACCCAGGGGCCGCTGGAGGTAGAATCTGGGTGAGGCTGGGCCGCATCAGGTTTTCCACAAGAAAAGCTCTTACAAAAACATTCCAATGTTATCAAATGTCTTTATTTTTTCATCTTATATTGTGTTAAAAAATAAAAATAAATTAACAAAATCATAAGAAAAAAATAAATCAGTCAGTAATAAATAAAAAAAATGAAAATGATAATAATACAGCAGATATAGAAGACTGAAGAAACCACATATAGTTGCTGACTAGAGAAATGTAATTATTATTATTCAGATGTCTGCATTAACAGTTCTTTAACATTTAACTTTCTGAACATGAATGGAGCATTGAACATAAACTGTTTTAAACATGGCTTCTTCTGCCTACTTTTTGCTGCTAGAGATCTGGCAGTGCGTACTCTCGCATAGCTGAACCACATTTGGCTTAAGGGAGGAAGCAGTTGAGACCCTCAGTAGGGCTTGAAGATGCTCATCAGTAAGTCTGGACCTGTACTTGGACTTATTGAAGTTCAAGGTAGAGGAGAGCTTTTCGCACAAGTATGTGCTCCCAAAAAGACACATGGTCCGCTTGAACATTTGGGAAAGTTTAGGGAAGCTGGGGGGCAATTCTCTCAAAAATTGTATCGCTCAAAAAAGTATCTAGCACACATCCTTGAGGAAGGAGTCCGAAACGCACGTCGGGGTGGACGCGCTGGCCCAGGAATCACACCACCCAGTACCACTGACGTTAATAGGTAATCATTATGGATTATATTATGTAATGTTTTTTTGTTACTGGTATGAGGGATTGACCGGGTGATGTGGGGACTATGGATGTGTGCTAGGTACTATGGGCAGGCTTTACAGGCACTATTAGGTAACACTGTTGTGGCATTAACCCCATTATAGGGGAGTGTTAGTAATTTTACTGGATGTTATCTTGCCGCTCTAAAACGGTGACACATGCGGCGCACTAGGGGGCGCCAGATAAACATATGCTGCTATATTGGGATATATTGTTGTGGCATTAACCCCATTATAGGGGATTGCTAATAATTTATTTGTTGTTATTCTGCTGTCCTAATATGGCGACATATGTAATGCACTAGGTGGCGCCAGATAAATAGTGTTGTTATTGGCCTATGCATGAATGCCCGTATTTTGTTACTTAGCATAAATAAATTTTGTGTATTAACACTGGCATTGTTTGAATATCCCATCTGTGTTGTCCCTCCTGGACCTGTGCATCCTTGAGAGTTACGAGTGGTAAACAGCTTGCACCTTTCTATTTCCTATCAGTATTTGGTTATGTGATTTTAACTTTGCATTAATAAAGATTGTATTTTTATGTATATATTGCCTTTTGATCATCTCTTCTATATGTATTCTATATACTGTATATATAATATATAGATATCTATTATATATACATCTATATATATATAATAGTGAATGTATGTATGTGTGTGTATCACCAACCATTCATGAAGCATCTTTCATTTCACCAGAGCTGTTTAAAAGAAGCTGAGCTGTGATTAGTTGCTATGAGCAACAGTTTTCCTTGCAACCAATCACTAAGCAAAGAAGCTGAGCTGTGTTTGGTTGCTATGAGCAATAGTTTTCTCACTCAATGACAACACCTCAGCAGACACTGCCATGGTGGGAGAAATCTAAGCTCCCAGCCATTGTCTGCCCCCCAGAAAGGAGCAGAGTACATGACAGAAATGAATCCCCCCCTCCCTGCCCATATCCCCATCACACATCCTCAATCCCATAGGCACATCTTCCCTCTTAAAGGGATCTCCAGTATGGAAGTCAGGGCAAATCCATCCAGTGCTTTCGTTTTGACCCCAGGCCGCTCTTAAACGGATCCCCGGTATGGAAGTTAGGATGTGGGATATTAGGGGCAGTAGTCCGATGGCTCTGGCTGATGGGATGATGTGGGATATTAGGGGTAGTAGTCCGGTGGCTCTGACGGAATGATGTGGGATATTAGGGGTAGTAGTCCGGTAGCTCTGGCTGACGGGATGATGTGGGATATTAGGGGTAGTAATCCGATGGCTCTGGCTGATGGGATGATGTGGGATATTAGGGGTAGTAGTCTGGTGGCTCTGGCTGATGTGATGAGGTGGGATACTAGTGGTAGTAGTCCGGTGGCTCTGGCTAAAGGGATGATGTGGGATATTAGGGGTAGTAGCCCGGGGGCTCTGAAGGGATGATGCGGGATATTAGGGGTAGTAGTCCTGTGGCTCTGGCTGACGGGATGATGTGGGATATTAGGGATAATAGTCTGATGGCTTTGGCTGACAGGATGATGTGTAATATTAGGTGTAGTAGTCCGGTGGCTCTGACGGGATGATGTGGGATATTAGGGGTAGTATTCTGGTGGCTCTGACGGGATGATGTGGGATATTAGTGGAAGTAGTCCGATGGTTCTGGCTGACGGGATGATGTGGGATATTAGGGGTAGTAGTCCGATGGCTCTGGCTGAAGGGATGATGTGGGATATTAGGGGTAGTAGTCCGGTGGCTCTGGCTGATGGGATGATGTGGGATATTAGAGGTAGTAGTCCGGTGGCTCTGGCTGACGGGATGATGTGGGATATTAGCGGTAGTAGTCCGGTGACTCTGGCTGATGGGATGATGTGGGATATTAGGGGTAGTAGTCAGGCAGCTGTGACGGGATGATGCGGGATATTAGGGGTAGTAGTCTGGTGGCTCTGACGGGATGATGTGGGATATTAGGGGTAGTAGTCCGGTGGCTCTGACGGGATGATGTGGGTTATTAGGGGTAGTAGTCTGGTGGCTCTGGCTGACTGGATGATGTGGGATATTACAGTGAATGTGGCTATGCGGAGTGGGCAGGGCTATACACTCAGCTTTATCTATATATATATATATATATATATAAGGATAGGAGACATGGTTTACATACAGTAAACCATTGCAGAACAGTTAGATTTATATAGATCAGTGACTAATACTGTTAGTAGTATATGTGTGTAAAATTTGGGACCTGTATGTATTTAATAAAGGAATGTATTCACAGGAAAAAATTGCGTGGACTCCCGCTCAATTTTCTTCACCAGAGAGGGAAAGCCAGTGACTGAGGGCAGATATTAATAGACTAGAGAGGCACCATGGTTATTGCCCCCCTGGCTAAAAACATCTGCCCCCAGCCAGCCCAGAAAAGGCACATCTGTAAGATGCGCCAATTCCGGCACTTAGCCTCTTTCTTCCCATTGCCCTGTAGTGGGTGGCATATGGGGTAATAAGGGGTGAATGTCACCTTGCTATTGTAAGGTAACATTAAGCCCGATTAATAATGGAGAGGTGTCAATAAGACACAGACATTAAGAATAAAGTATTTTAATAAAATAATTAAACACACTGGTTTCCCATCTTTATTAAACTCCCAATCCAAGCAAAGCCATTGTTCTTCTGTAAAAAATAAAAAATAAAAAATCAACAACATCCCATACATATCCGCCGTTCAGTCATGTCCCACGGCGCAATCCATCTCAAGGGGTTAAATAGTTTACAACCGAGAGCGGTGCTAATGCGAATGCCCCGGCTGTAAACCATGGAGGAATGAATGAGAAGCTGCCTGTATGGGACATGGTTATTTTATATTTTTAGTTTTTTACAGGAGAACGATGGCTTCGCTTGGTATGGGAGATTAATAAAGCTGGGAAACCAGTGTGTTTAATTATTTCATTAAAATACTTTATTCTTAATGTCTGTGTTTTTTTTAACCCTTTCATACTATTGGATTAATAATGGAGAGGTGTCTTATTGACACCCCTCCTTTATTAACCCCTTAACGTCCAATGACGTACATCATCCGTCATTGGACGTCTCCCCAGCTTTGATGAGGACTCCGGCGGTGAGCCCGCATCAAAGCCGGGACATGTCAGCTGTTGTGAACAGCTGACATGTGCCCGCAATAGGCGCAGGTGGAATTGCGATCCACCTGTGCCTATTAACTAGTTAAATGCCACTGTCAAACGCTGACAATGGAAATGCGTGCATTACTGACCCTGTCGGGGGTCAGCGATGCGTTGGCATAACAACCAGACCTCTATGGTTGTTGATGCCGCATTGCTTTGAACGCCCGGTGGTTGGCGCTCATAGCAATGCAGTAATTCAGCTACATATAGGCGATCTGCTCATCGCCTATATGTAGCTGAGCCAATCAAGTATGGGATGCTTCTAAAATAAATATTTTAAAAAATATGAAAAAAAAAAGTTTCAATCATCCCACTTTTGCCCCATTCAAAATAAAACAATTAAAAAGAAATCACACATACACATTAGGTATCGTCACGTTCAGAATCGCCCGATCTATTAATAAAAAGAAAGGATTAACCCGATCACTAAACGGCGTAGCGAGAAAAAAAATCAAAGCACCAGAATTACGTTTTGTTTTGGTCGCTGTGACATTGTATTAAAATGCAATAATGGCCGATCTAAAGAACATATCTGCACAAAAGTGGTATCATTAAAAACATCAGCTTGGTGCGCAAAAAATAAGCCCTCACCCAATCGCAGATCATGAAAAATAGAGACGGTCTTGGAAAATGGCGCTTTTTTTTTTAAAACAAACTTTGGAATTTTTTTAATCAACACTTAGATAAAAAAAGAACCTAGACATGTTTGGTGTCTAATGAACTCATAATGACCAGGAGAATCATAATGGCAGGTCACTTTTAGCATTTAGAGAATCTAGCAAAAATGCCAAGCAAAAAACAATTGTGGGATTGCACTTTTTTTTGCAATTTCACCACACTTGGAATTTTTTTCCCATTTTGTGGTACACTACATGGTAAAACCAATAGTGTCGTTCAAAAGTGCAACTCGTCCTGCAAAAAACAAGCCCTCACATAGCCATATTGACGGAAAAATAAAAAAGTTATGGCTCTGGAAAGAAGGGGAGCAAAAAACGAATACGAAAAATCGAAAAAAGCTCCGGTCATTAAGGGGTTAAAGCATGTCTGCACAATTTGTAATAAACTTAACTAATGTTTTATTATGTATTATTAAATAGGTAGGCAAAACCAAAAATAACCCTGGTCATTAAGGGGTTAACCGGGCTTAATGTCACCTCACTAGAGCAAGGTGATATTAACCCCTTATTACCCCATATGCCACCTGTTGCAGGGCAATGGAAAAAGAGAGGCTAAGTGCCGAAATTGGCGCATCTTACAGTTGCGCCTATTCTGGGGTGGCTGGGGGCAGATGTTTTTAGCTGGGGGGGCAATAACCATGGTCCCTCTCTAGGCTATTAATATTTGCCCTCAGTCACTGGCTTTCCCTCTCTGGCGGAGAAAATTGCTCGGGAGCCCACACAATATTTTTCTGGGATTTAATTCTTTAATTTAACACCTACAGTTACAAATTTTTACACAAATACACTAATAACATTAGTAGTCATGGACATATATAAATCAAAATGATATGCAATAGTTTACTGTATTTAATTGATGTGCCATATCCTGTCAGCTTTGCAATTATTTTACAGAAGCCAACAATTGAATTATCGGTTATTCTACTATCTATATCTCTATCAAATATAAAGATATATATGTGTGTCACTGACATATGTATATATATACACTGCTCAAAAAATAAAAGGAACACTTAAACAACAGAATTTAACTCCAAGTAAATTAATCTTCTGTGAAATCAAACTTTCCACTTAGGAAGCAACACTGATTGACAATCAATTTCACATGCTGTTGTGTAAATGGAATAGATAACAGATGGAAATTATTGGCAATTATCAAGACACACTCAATAAAGGAGTGGTTCTGCAGGTGGGGACCACAGACCACATCTCAGTACCAATGCTTTCTGCCTGATGTTTTGGTCACTTTTGAATGTTGGTTGTTCTTTCACACTCGTGGTAGCATGAGACGGACTCTACAACCCACACAAGTGGCTCAGGTAGTGCAGCTCATCCAGGATGACACATCAATGTGAGCTGTGCAAGAAGGTTTGCCTGTGTCTGTCAGCGTAGTGTCTAGAGGCTGGAGGCGTTACCAGGAGACAGGCCAGTACACCAGAAGACGTGGAGGGGGTCGTAGGAGGTCAACAACCCAAAAGCAGGAACGCTACCTCAGCCTTTGTGCAAAGAGGAACAGGAGGAGCACTGCCAGAGCCCTGCAAAATGACCTCCAGCATGCCACAAATGTGCATGTGTCTGCACAAACGGTTAGAAACCGACTCAATGAGGATGGTCTGAGTGCCCGATGTCCACAGATGGGGGTTTTACTCACAGCCCAAAATCATGCAGGATGCTTGGCATTTGCCACAGAACACCATGATTGGCAAAAATCGCCAATGGTGGCCAGTGCTCTTCACAGATGAAAGCAGGTTCACACAGAGCACATGTGACAGACATGAAAGAGTCTGGAGATGCTGTGGAGAGCAAAATCCTGCCTGCAACATCCTTCAGCATGACCGATTTGGCAGTGGATCAGTAATGGTGTGGGGTGGAATTTCTTTGGAGGGCCGCACAGCCCTCCATGTGCTCACCAGAGGTAGCTTGACTGCCATTAGGTACCGAGATGAGATCCTCAGACCCCTTGTGATACCATATGCTGGTGCGGTTGGCCCTGGGTTCCTCCTAATGCAGAACAACGCCAGACCTCATGTGGCTGGAGTGTGTCATCAGTTCCTGCAAGATGAAGGCATTGAAGCTATAGATTGGCCCGCCCGTTCCCCAGGCCTGAATCCTATTGAGCACATCTGGGACATCATGTCTCGCTCCATTCACCAATGTCACGTTGCACCACAGACTGTCCAGGAGTTGGTGGATGCTTTAGTCCAGGTCTGGGAGGAGATCCCTCATGACAACATCCGCCAACTCATCAGGAGCATGCCCAGGTGTCATAGGGAGGTCAAACAGGCACGTGGAGGCCACACACTACTAAGCATCATTTCCTTGTCTTGAGGCATTTCCACTGAAGTTGGATCAGCCTTTAATTTGATTTTCCACTTTGATTTTGAGTATCCTTCCAAATCCGGACCTCCATGGGATATTAATTTTGATTTACATTGATCATTTTTATGTTTTCTTGTTCTCAACGCATGCCACTATGTAATGAATAAAGATTTGCAGCTGCAATATTTAATTCAGTGATATTTACGATGTGGTATCTTAGTGTTCCCTTTATTTTTTTGAGCAGTGTATATATATATATATGTGGTGCCCCTAAGGCTCAGTCGCCACAGAGGTACTGCACCTCCTCTTGAGGTGTGGTGCCCCACCATCCAGGTAAGGTGGAAACATCTGACCACGCTCCAACACCTGCACCCCACACCACAAAGTAGTATAGCAAAGCACCTTCGGCGGCTCCATGCTTGGAGTATAGCAAAGCACCCCTTGGTGGCTCCCTGCTTAGAACACGAAACGTGCTGGGAGGTGGGTGGAGTTTAGTTCGCACAAAAGAGCGGGAAGAGTTGAGTCAGTCAGTCAGTCTTTCATTCAGTCAGTGAGTGAGGATGTAGACGGACAGAGTGTGAGAAAGAGAAGATCCCCGGGAAAGGGAAGGAAGAAGGAAGTGCTGCAGCAGGCCACAGTGATCTGGGTCTGCTGGCACAGGAAAGAGACAGAGAAAGGAAGCTTGATTCTCCATTGGAAAGGATTAGCACGGAACGTAAGGAGAATAAGAGGACAAGGAAAAGGGTTAGAGAAGAACTCTTTTCAAGTCCTAAGCAAAAGGCCTGGGTCCGGTCCCCGAGGTTGTACGGATACTAATGGTCCTGCAGCAGACACCGGAGGAATAGAAGTAGTGACCGCTTTCTTCCCACCCAAGACTTGGGGGCACAACAGCAACATATGAGTGAGCCGGGACTTAGTAGCAAGGAGTCCCCGAAGCAGGCTACAGCTGTCTGCCGTACAAGTAGAGTTCATAGGAACATCTGACAGGAGGAACTCCAGTGTAACTCAGTACTAGGAGTACTTCACTCAAAGGCGCTATAAGAGGAGATGTTCAGAAAAGGCACATATGTTGGCGGAGTGTTGGAAAGGAGTATTCCATCTGGCCTGGAGGTTGACTGAGTCCCTAACTCGGAGGACATGGCACGGAAGCAGGCACCTGTTTGTACAACAGGCTGTGAGTAAAGCTTTGGAACTACATGCCCTGGTGTCCTCCACTTATTCCTGCGCCAACCTGCCCAGCACTGCTACATCCCTCGTGCCTGACACTACACCATCTAAGTGTCACTTCACCTACACTGCCCTGGGACTACAGCCCTGCCTGTGGAGGGCTATAACATCACTGCTGCACCACACCATCTGTCCCAGAGGATCTGTCTGCAGCGTCGGCTTACATCTCTATTGCCGAATACCACAGGTGGCGTCACGAATCACTTATAAACTTTCACTACTATCAGCACACTGAACATTCACCTTTTACAATGAGCGTCCAGGGCCACGGGCCGGGTCCCAGCCGCCGTGACATCTCCCATTAAAGCTCATCGGGCCCGGTACCGAGTACCCCACAGCCCTGGGTGTGAGGGCGTCCCATATACACCTATTCTATGTGTATACATGTATTCTATCTTTTCTATTTTAACCTGTCAGTGTGATTTTACTGTATAGCCACATATGAATTGTCGGCTTTTCAAAGGACATCGGAGCGTAAGAATCGCACCCATTGACTTCTATAGCGGGATGCGATCCGATTTGGATTACAATCGCAGCATGCTGCAATTTTTTTCCAGCCCGATCTTGATCCGATCAGAGCTGAAAAAAAAAAAAAAAGGCAGATGAAGACACCATCAGAAATTAACATTGGTACGAATTCAATCTGATTTTTTATCTGATTGAATTTGTCCGATTTCATCACAAGTGAGCATGAGCCCTTAATCTAATAGTATGCGGTTCATTAATAGACTGTAAGCCAGACACTGTACATTACCTGTGTGCGACCAGTGCCCTATAGAAGATGCCTTTTGCGCAATCTAAGGGTATGTTTCCACTGTCAGTAAGCGCTGTGGGTTGGATGATGCGGCTACGGCATAGTGGAGGGGATTTTATGAAATCCAATCTTCACTATACGTGCAGGGACACCTGCTGCTTCCCTGCGTATATGCACATGAGGCATGTCTTTTCAGTCCGCAGCAAGTCTTTTTATCTTGCAGAGAGGCTCAGTCAACACTAGATAAATATCACAGTCCAATGTATAGGATGCGGTGATTCCGCATGGTTCAATGAACACATGCGGAATCACCGTGTGTATGAAATCCGGCCGCGCTTTGGTCGGAGTATCAAAGCACTGCCAATACTGACCGTGGAAACATACCCTAATACTAAGCAGTCACCCCCTCCATGAATTGGTAGGTTGTGAGTGGTGGTCTCATCAGTATTTTTACACCTGTGTTGCTGCCATCAATACTACATGGGTTTGCTGCATCCTGAGAGTGCATTAGTTCTGAGACCTTGGCAGGTAAACACTTCTGTCCATTTTTTGCTGTACTAATTCTTGAAGGTTTGGAGGATTTTTAGTCCTCTTTTTGTGGCTTTGTTAATAAGTTTAACATCAAAAACTCGCCAAAAGCTCATCCTGGGAACGTAGTCTAAATTTTAGAAGAACAGGTTATACTGAATCTTGTCTTACAAATCTATTAATTTATTCAGCTTCTTCTGCTCTATAACATGGTTCCTATAAATTGGACTGCATTTTCATGATCACTGGTTCCCTTCATGCAACGCTTGAGTTTTTCTTGAATTTTTTGCGGTGCAAATTTTAGAAAGAATGCAAGTAACCTATTTTACTTAATGGGTGCATAAATGGTGAAGAAAATCTGCAACATCAAAAACTCACCAAAAGCTAGCCTTAAGCAGAAAGATATGCTATATAAGGCGTAACATCTAATACCTATCTGCCATGATAATACAGTAGGATAAGCTGCTAAGCTTTACCGGTGGTTGCTTTTGTTTGAATATGAGGGCGCCTTGTTCTTTGTTTGGCTGGAAGAAATTTAGTTGCAGTAGCTGGGGAAATAATAAACCTAGCTGTTTAATAGTACAACAGAAATACAGTTTTATTTGATAAATCAATGCCAGCACAATAAAAGACACAAAACACATACACACGTGGTCAAAATTGTTGTTACCCCTCATTTAATGACAGAAAAACCCACAATACTGACAGAAATAACTTGATTCTGACAAAAGTAATAAAGAATAAAAAATCTATGAAAATTAACAAATGAAAGTCAGACATTGCTTTTCAACCATGCTTCCACAGAATTAAAAATTGCAGTGATTGCCTCAAAAGGTTGTGCAGAAAATATTAAGTTAAGGGTACCATCATTTCTGTCCAGGCCTATTTCAAGAGTTTTATTATTTTTTTTATTCCTTGGAAGCATGGTTGAAAAGCAATGTCTGACTTTCATTTGTTCATTTTCACAGATTTTTTATTTATTATTACTTTTGTCAAATTCAGGTTATTTCTGTCAAAATTGTGGGTTTTTCTGTCATCAAACAAGGGGTATCAACAATTTTGACCATGTGTGCATACATTAAACACAACATTAAAAACCTATTTTCTCCGACAAACTCAAATGTAATTATTTTTAATCTCTAAATGAGGAAAATAAAACTTGGCAAATTAATTGTCAGCACGTGCATAATATGCATGCTTATGGTTTTATTGAAGTGAAAAAGGGCTGGTCTTTTATAAGAGGAGGGACTATAAGCACTGAATTCAAAATATTACAAAAATGGTGAAATATACCAGACACAGAATATGGCTCTTCAGTCCTAGCAATACTTTCATAAGTAGTATGAATATTCTGGGCTCCTGCGAATGCTGAAAAAAAATCCCAAAAATAAAGGTTGAACCTTTACTGAAGTGATGATACGAGCCTCATGCTTCAATGTGAAAATGAAAATAACATGAATATTTAGAGTACATTGAGTCAGAGATATCAAAGCAATATAGACTATCACAAATAGTGTTTTCTTCATGTCAAATGACAACAAAATTACAAATAGCATGACACGTACACTAAATGGACAAATATATTGAGACACCTACATGTTACACCTACCTATTTAGAATCCAAAGGCATTACTATGCATTTGATCCCTGCTTTTCAGAAAAAACTCATTCCACTTTTCTGGCTTTCTACAAGATGTTTTGTCTATGGCAATTTTGGGAATTTGTGCCCATTCATCCAGAAGAATATTTGTGAGGTTAGTCAAAAATGTTGGATGAGAGAGTCTAGCATGCAATTTCTGTTTTAGTTCACCCCAAAGTTTTGAGATAGGATTGAGGATAGGGCTCTGTGGGGACTAGTCATATTCTCAGTCTCACCGCAGCCTAATGATGTAGCATACTACAAGTCCCTAATGGAACTCCTGTATCCTCTATATATTACTTACCTCTCCTGATCCTTCACAATGACCATGGTTTAATGAAGACCCACTATAGGGTTGAAATGTTACCTTACACCTCTGGAATATCTTGATTTCTCAACTGCAGTGAATAATTATTTTTGTGATTGAAGTAAATTTTCCTTTTCTGCAACTATTTGAGACTTTGAGTGCGAATGTTTATCTTTTGGATGATAGAGTCTAGCATGTAATTTCTGTTTTAGTTCACCCCAAAGTTTTGAGCTAGGATTCAGGATAGGGCTCTGTGGGACCAGTCATATTTTTCCACACCAAACTCACCCAACCGTGCCTTTATGGATTTTTGTTGTGTGCACAGCAGCTGTTACATTCCTACCTGGACCTTCTCCAGCAGTGTCTGCCTCTGTAACCATGCACCACCATATTTAACTCTTTGGTAGAAGAGATGTCACAAATAGTATCATTGGGAGGGTCAGAGATACTACCCAGCCAGGAATACTACTGTGGCTGTGGTCAGTCAGGCAGGATGGGTGTGTGTACTGTCCAGCAGCTCTGCAGGAGTAGCTCCTTGATAATAAATAATAATGATAATAATCTTTATTTTTATATAGCGCTAACATATTCCGCAGCGCTTAACAATTTGCACACATTATCATCACTGTCCCCGATGGGGCTCACAATCTAAATTCCTCCTTGATGCGGCCAGTGGGAAATTACCACATTCTACATTAACTCCCACCATACTCATACTCCTGCTGAGCTGAAGGACAGCATACACATGCATTCCGCCTGGCTGACCAGCACCACAGGCCCAGCTATGCCAGTATACCTGCTGGACTGTGATATACAGTGTATGCCTTGACAGCTCTTCGATCACCAATGTCACCCACATGCATTGTTAAAGCAGCTCCAGGTCAGGAAATGTAGTAATGTGCAGGAGGAATATATGTCACCACGGAGCAGGCAGACCAACAGTAAAAGGGGAGGTTTATTTACAGGGAGAATATCTGGTGAACATATAATATAACAGAGAAAATGCTGTAACAGGTAATATCAGAGACTGAAAAAATAACAGAAGTGCAAAACAACAGACAGTTATTCTCATATGGGGATGAAATTTATCAGTTCCTAGAGATCTTGCTTGTAGAGATCACTCTTCTCCCACGTAGGCACCCAGGCACCAGGGGTGCTTGATGTCGTCTGTCTCTGGGGTCCTAGGTATAGTCCAACTGGCGTATGGGGGGTTAACGTGAGAGCTCAATGGGTATGCGGATGGCGGTATCCTCCTGTATGCAAGGTTCTTCCCTCTGCTGCGGCAGCGGCGTTCCCTCACCAGGGTCAGGGGCTCTGCCTGGGACAGTCTCTCTTGGCAGGTCGGTGTCACGTTACAGTATGCTCCTCAGTCACAGGGAAGTGTCTCAGGATAAAGCAGGGTCTCACTGCAGGGGAGCGTCTTAAGGTGCGCAGTCTGTCGGTGTGACAAGTCTCTAACAGGAGGGGAGCGACCAGCCCTCCAGGCGGTGCAGTGACAGGCTTTTTGCACTCAGTGCTCACCGCCTGTGTCTGTGGTCCCTCAGTGTTCAGTCACTGTGCCTGTCTCCTGTCCTCTCCTCTGTCAGCGTCCTCTTTGCTTCCGTCCCTGCGCTGCTCTGCTGAAAGCGTGCCCAATTCTCCCGCTCTCCGTCCTGCCCTCTTCCTGTTCCTGGTGCTCGCGCAGTCCACTAAAGCATCCCCTGGGGAACCTAATGCCCTGCTAGATGGTTCCGGACACGGAGCTAGGAAGGCAACTCCCCCTAGGCTCCTTCGGTGCTTCACCCCCTTACAGATGTATTAGGTGCAAAGTTAATCTGAAACAAAAAAGAATCTTCCCCAAACTTTTCCCACAAAGTTGAAAGCATACAATTGTCCAAACTGTATTAGAAGGCTGAAGCAGTAAGACTCCCTTCACTGGAACTAAGGGGCATAGGCCACTCATCAGTGAACTTTTTAAAACACTCATTATTTCACAAATGTTTATAGAGGGAGACTGCTGGATTAGGAACTGGATTGTATATACATGTGGCAATGGGACGGAATAAGGAACTAGAATTCAGTGATTTAAGACGTGTCCCAATATTTTTGTCCATTTTTATAACACCTTATTGGCAGTAACTGGATTGTTCTTACATTTTACAGTTTTAAACAGTTGATCTATCTTTATTTTATGAACCATCAATGATTTGTTGCTCAGAATCATGGTTTGATATCTCTGTCTTAAAACCTCCAGAAGCACAACATGTGGTAGCAAGAATAAGCAACTGATATGACTTGTGTATAGGTATTCTTCTTGAAGGCACCAATGTACAGTTTTCCTCTCCACTGATTTTCAAGATGAAACAGCAAAAATTGTAATTGCCATACAAGAATACCTATTTCTCACAGATATAGCTAGGCCGATTACAAGCTCACAAATTGGATGTTGCTGCTGCCGATGAGACAGTCATGTGGTAGCAAATATATTGTGAGATGGACTAGATCTGTGTGCTCATAAGCAATGAGAGATGCTAGACGATGCATGATGTCTAGTGCCAGTATGCATTAATAAGTGAGCAGCACGAAAAACGACAAAGCTTTACCCATGGTTGTTTTTTGTGGAGTGTGGGAGGGAAGGGTACTTTGTCTGGCAGTGACAATTTGTCTTGTAGTAGCTGGAAAAAAAAACATTACAATGACATGAACAACAGTATAATAGAAATACTCCACATACAGTGAAGAAAATAAGCATTTGAAGTACTGCCAATTTTTGCAAGCTATCCCATCTACAAAAAATGGAGAGCTCTATAACTTTTATCGTAGATATGAGAGACAGAATCTTTAAAAAAAAATCCAGAAAATCAAATTGCATGATTTTTAAATAATTAAATTGCTGTTTCTTACATGAAATAAGTAATTAATCACCGGCCAACCAGCAAGAATTCTGTCACCCACAGACCTGTTAGTTTTTCTTTAAGAAACCCTCCTACTCTGCACTCATTACCTGTATTAATTGCACCTGTTTGAAATTGTTACCTGTATAAAAGAAACCTGTCCACACATTCAATAAATCACACTTCAATCTATCTACCATGACCAAGACCAAATAGCTGTCTGAGGACACCAGGAACAAAATAGTAGACCTGCACAAGGCTGGGATGGGCTACAGGACAATAGGCAAGCAGCTTGGTGAGGAGGTAACAACTGTTGGCACAATTATTAGAAAATGGAAGAAACACAAGATGACTGTCAATCTTCCTCTGGTTGGGGCTCCATGCAAGATCTCGCCTCATGGGGTAAGGATGATTCCGAGAAAGGTCAGGAATCAGCCCAGAACACTTAATTGTATTGTGTGCTGGACTCTTGGTTAAATAGATTGTGTAATGGACTGTGCAATCGATGGGATTTCTTAATAGGATACACAATGTAGCAGTTTATGTGGTGGATAAAGGTAATGAATGGGTAGGACAATAGATGGATTGCATGCTTCTAAGCAGACAGATTTGCTAGCAAAAGATATAACATGTAATGCCAATATGCAGTGACAGTGTGTTACAAATTTATAGTGTCCTAGAAAATCATTACCCGTTTTTATTTTCGTACGAGCGGCGGAAGGAAGGGTACTTTGTATATCTGGGGAAATTTGGCTTGTAGTAGCTGCAGAAATATTAAAAAAGAGCATTAAAGAATATCCAGTGCATGGACACAAAAAATATTGTATGGACTAAAAAACACATAATGCATTTGCTTCCATTCAAACTATAGATACACTGAAGATCTTTTCTAGACTTTTTGTGTAACATGCGAAATGTACCACAACAGTGACCACATATATACAGTATCGGATTTACACCTAATGAACTAGTGGCCAAAAAATGCTGTGCATTATCCATGTATAAATAGGCTTATATGTATTTTATATTACTGCAAAATAGACTCCAAGCACATGATAAAATAAAAAGATAACTGCATCAAATATGTATATTAGTTTTTCAAACAATTGCTAAACATCAGCTGACCTTTACCGTAACTCAGCAAATGCTGTTTTTAAGTGCTTGACTATTGCGCTAATGAAAAGCTCATCACTTCCAATAGCCAAGTAAACCAGATTCAAAGTGTGCGTGTGTCAGTCTGATACTGCAGTACAGACATGATGACGGTAGAATCACTAGCCAGCGCACGCAACGCCCTGTGGTCGGCGCTCATAGCAAGTCATTTCTGCTACAGAGAGCAGGGCTGCAGCCCTGCTGTGCGTAGCACAAGCCATCAGATGATCGCAGCTTCTAGACTCCAATGGAGACTATTGAAGCAAGTAAAAAATATAGTTTTTAAACTTATTAAAAAAATAAAGTTTAAATCACTCCCCATTCACCACATTCAAAATAAAACTATAAAAAAAGAAAAATATGCATATTCAGAATCACCCTATCAATATATAAAAAGAAATAATACGATTGCTAAACGACGTAACTCAAAAAAAATGAAAATGCCAGAATTATGTTTGTTTTTTTGCAGCAACATTGCATTAAAATGCAATAACGGGTGATCAAAACAACATAGATACCCCCAAATGGAGATAATAAAAATGTCAGCTCGGTACACTAAAAATAAGCTCTCACCCAGTCCCAGATCCCGAAAAATGGAGACGCTACAGGTCTCAGAAAATGGCAACTTTTTTTTTTTTTTATAAAGTTTGGATTTTTTTTCACCACTTAAATAAAAAAGAACCTATATGTGAACTCATAATGATCTGAGGAATCATAATGGCAAGTCAATTTTAACATTTAGTGAACATGGTAAAAACAAAATTGTAGAATTGCACTTTTTTTGCAATTTCAGCGCAATTTGAATTTTTTTCCCAATTTCCAGCACATTATTTGGTAAAACAATCTTGTCACTCAAAAGTACAACTCGTCCCACAAAAAAAGAAGCCCTCACATGGCGATATTGATGGAAAAATAAAAAAATTATGGTTCTGGGAAGAAGGGGAGCAAAAAAACGGAGTTGCAAAAATGGAAACACCCCTGGTCCTTAAGGGGTTAATACAAAATATTTTCTGCAAGACATAATGAAAGACTATAAAAATCAGAAATTGTATTTATTTATATTTATTTATGTAAAATGATACATTTTGCAAATAAAAATTTTGGGGCAAGTAAAATAATTTAAGCAAAAATTATTTACATAAATGGACCCTTAAAGTACATACCGTATATACTCATGTATAAGCCGAGATTTTCACCACTTTTTTTGTGCTGAAAACACCCCCCCTCGGCTTATACATGAGTCAGATATCAATACTCACCCTCCATCGCTGGATTTCCATCTCTGCATCTCCGTTGTCCCGGCATCGTCAGCTTCTTCCTGTGAATGAATATGCACACGTTTCCACTCCCATAGGCGCGGAGCGCATATTCATTACCTTAATGAGCGATACCATGTGACCGCTCTGCACAGGAAGAAGCTGCCGGCCCCGGGACAACGGAAAAGCAGAGAAGTGCAGAGACCACGCCAGAAGGGGGTGAGTATGATGCCGTAGGACGGGGGAGCCAAGCCGAGCCGAGCCATGCATACAAGGGGGAGGACGGGGAGCCATACATACACGGGGGAGAACAAGGTAGCCATGCCAAGGGAGCCATGCATACACGGGGCAGTACGGGGAAGCCATGCATACACGGGGGAGTACGGGGGAGCCATGCATACATGGGGGAGTATGGGGGAACCAAGCATACATGGGGAAGTACGGGGGAGCCATGCATAAAAGGGGGAGGACGGTGGAGCTATACATACAAGGGGGAGGACGGGGGAGCCATGCATACACAGGGAAGTAAGGGGGAGCCATGCATAAAAGGGGAGGATGGGGGAGCCATACATACAATGGGGAGTACGGGGGAGCCATGCATACATGGGGGAGTATGGAGGAGCCATGTGAGGATGGGGGAGGACACGAGCCACGCATACAAGGGGGAGGATGGGGGAGCCATACATACAATGGGGAGTACGGGGGAGCCATGCATACATGGGGGAGTATGGAGGCGCCATGCGAGGATGGGGGAGGACACGAGCCATGCATACAAGGGGGAGGATGGGGGAGCCATACATACAACAGGGTGAGCCACACATAGCAGGACAGGACAGGGGAAGCCATACATAGAAGGACAGGGGGAGCCACACAGAGCAGGACAGGACAGGGGGAGCCACACATAGCAGGACAGGACAGGGGAAGCCATACATAGAAGGACAGGGGGAGCCACACATAGCAGGACAGGATAGGGGGAGCCACACATAGCAGGACAGGGATGATGGGACAATGCATACCCAGCTTATACTCAAGTCAATAAGCTTACCCATTTTTCTGAGGCAAAATTAGGTGCCTCAGCATATACTCGGGTCATCTTATACTCGAGTATATACGGTAAGTGTCAGCCTATACATGCTAACACTACAACATTTGTGATCCCATTTTTACTATCATTGCCTCCGCATGTTTTTTGTATAGTTTTATGTGTTTTGCACCTTTTTTAAGTCTATTTTATATGTGTTCGCCTGTTTTTATTGGATTTTCCTTTGTGGTGGAGTTTAGTGATTCCAGATGTTTTCACCTGATTCATCAATTTCAACTTTTTAAAAAGCCACAAAATTTGGTGCAACTCCTCTCTAGTCTCCACCTGGTGTATTTTTGAGTAATGCAGTATTGTGGTGCAATTTTTGCTCCATTTTGAAAAATGTCAGACTTTGGAACTAATAAGTAGCAAAAACAGCTAAAGAAAGAAAAAAATGCTTAGACTTTGCATCAGTTTTCATGTTTGCAGAATTTGGCACCAAAAATGGCAACAAATACTGGGGGACAAAAAGGAAAAAATAATTTAAAAAAAAGTAATGAATCGGGGCAAGAATGATTTAGCATTAAGCTATATTGGAAAATGTTAAATTGAACTATACCAGATACAGAATGATGAACTTCAGTCCTAGCAATACTTCCATATGTAGTCGGAATATGCTGACCTCCTGTGAATGCTTAATGAAAAATAACAAATAAAACATTTCATATACCTTTGAAATGAAGAAGCGGGTACAAGCTTATGCTGGTTAAAAACATAAACATTAGAATCCATTGAGGCAGATGCATCATCGTAGACCAGCGATAGTTTTTTTCCTGCTCCATCAAATACTACTTTATACCTCATCAGTTGTGATCACAATTTGCAATTTTTTATTATTCTGGTCTAAAACTCCTTTAGAATCTCCCAGTGACATTATTTTGAGAGCTTGCAAAGTATTTATCTCTGCCTCAAAGCCTCTAGCAGCACAATGTAAACAGGCAAAAGAAGCAGCAAGGTTTATGTGTGTATAGGTACAGTGGGTACGGAAAGTATTCAGACCCCTTTAAATTTTTCACTCTTTGTTTCATTGCAGCTATTTGGTAAATCCAAAAAAGCTCATTTTTTTTTCATTAATGTACATTCTGCACCCCATCTAGACTGAAAAAAACAGCAATGTAGAAATTTTTGCAAATTTATTAAAAAAGAAAAACTGAAATATCACATGGCCATAAGTATTCAGACCCTTTGCTCAGACACTCATACAGTATTTAAGTCACATGCTGTATATTTCCTTGTGATCCTCCTTGAGATGGTTCTACTCCTTCATTGGAGTCCAGCTGTGCTTAATTAAACTGATAGGACTTGATTTTTAAAGGCACACACCTGTCTATATAAGACCTCACAGCTCACAGTGCATGTCAGACCAAATGAGAACCTTGAAGTCAAAGGAACTGGCCAAGGAGCGCAGAGACAGAATTGTGGCAAGGCACAGATCTGGCCAAGGTTACAAAAGAATTTCTGCAGTACTCAAGGTTCCTAAGAGCACAGTGACCTCCATATTCCTAAGATGGAAAAAGTTTGGGACCACCAGAAGTCTTCCTAGGCCTGGCTGTCCAGCCAAACTGAGCAATCGTGGGAGAAGAGACTTGATAATAGAGGTAAAGAAGAACCCCAAGATCACTGTGGCTGAGCTCCACAGATGCAGTAGGGACATGGAGGAAAGTTCCACAAAGTCAACTATCACTGCAGCCCTTCACCAGTCGGACCTTTATGGCAGAGTGACCTGACGGAAGCCTCTCCTCAGTGCCAGACATATGAAAGCCCGCATAGAGTTTGCTAAAATACACATGAAGGACTCCCAGACTATGAGAAATAAGATTCTCTGGCCTGATGAGATGAAGATAGAACTTTTTGGTGATAATTCTACCAGGTATGTCTGGAGAAAACCAGGCACTGCTCATCACCTGCCCAATGCAATCCCAATAGTGAAACATGGTGGTGGCATCATGCTATGGGGGTGTTTTTCAGCTGTAGGGATAGTACGACTAGTTTCCATTGAAGGAAACATGAATGTGGCCAAATACAGATATCCTGGATGAAAACCTCTTCCAGAGTGCTCTAGACCTCAGACTTGGCCAAAGGTTTACCTTCCAACAAGGCTATGACCCTAAGCACACAGCTAAAATAACAAAGGAGTGGCTTCAGAACAACTCTGTGACCATTCTTGACAGGCCTAGCCAGAGCACTGGCCTAAACCCAATTGAGCATCTCAGGAGAGACCTGAAAATGGCTTTTTTGAATTTACCAAATGGCTGCAATGAAACAAAGAGTGAAAAATTTAAAAGGGTCTGAATACTTTCCGTACCCACTGTATTTTCACCTATAACTTCTATGTTAGTAGATCAGTTCACTAGGAACCAAAAATTCTAATAAGTCATAGAAAAAACCTAGCTAGGGGCAGGCGAAATGGATGGCCATACAGTGACTGCTGCTGGAAAAGCGAGGAGTGGTGTTGTAGCATTTTTGATTTGTGAAATGACTTATAAGCAGGCGAGATTTTGTAATGGTTAAGATCCTGTGCCTTTAGAGGGAACCTTTCATCATGAAAATGCAGTCTAATCTTCAGGCACCATATTAAAACACAGGGGGAATTGAGTAGGTATATAATTTTGTGAGAAAAGATTCGTTATAACCAGTGTTTTCATAATGGAAACCTCATATATTATTTGTACATATATTATTTGCACTATTTTTGAGTGTGCATCCCAGCCCAGCATTTTTGGCCTTGTAAACTAGAGTGTCTCTTCTCATGGGATGCATTTAGATGCTTCGCAGCCCGCTTAATCTTAGGCTAAGTGCACACGTTGCAGAAAATTTCTGCACAAAAACCTGAATCCCTTCCCAGAAACCGCACCTATTTTTCCGCGGCGGTTTTGATGCGTTTTTGATGCGTTTTTTACCGCAGCGGTTTCTAAACGCATGGGAGAAGCCAAAACCGCGGAAAAATCCGCAAAATTAATGAGCATGCTGCGTTTTTTACCGCGATGCGTTTTTTTCGCGGTAAAAAACGCATCAATGTGCACAAAAAGTGCAAAATGCATAGAAATGACTGTGCAGCTTATTTTTAGCGGTTTTATAGCGGTTTTATAGTGAAAACCGTGGTAAAAACTGCTAAAAAAACACTGTGTGTGAACACAGCCTAATAGTATGGGGGTCAATAATAGACTGTAAGCCAGACACTGTGCATTACCTGTGTGTGACCAGTGCCCTATAGAAGATGATGCCTTTGCGCAATCTAATACTAAGCACAGAACAGAGCAGAACAGACATGATCTTGGTCAGATTTGACATCATTTGCAGTGTGACATCTTTCAAAGTGTTACATCAGAAATATACCAGATTGATAAACCATGGTATATTCTCCATCATGCTGCCTTGTCCTGATCCATCTGCTTTCATCCACAGGTAGGTCTGAACCCGCTTAATCCAGAATACCCTCTGCACCCCTGAACCCCTATGCATCCCTCACCCTCTGTTTTTCAATTGGTACGTCTGAACCCGCTTAATCCAGAATACCCACTGCACCCCCGAACCTCCATGCATTTCTCACCCTCTGTTTTTCAATTGGTATGTCTGTACTCTGTTTTTCCCCTGACTTTAATTCCATGTATCATACTTCAAACCTATTGTATGCATATTGATATGCCCATACTCCTCACACCTAGTATTATCCTTCCATCTTATTCTGACTCTTTTTCCAGCTTTGATGCTAGTCAAATGTCTTATTAACTGCAAACTGTTAATTGCTCCCTGGTGTGAACTGTCCTCCAGCCCCCTTTTCCTCCTCCTTCTCTCCCTCACTTGGCTTTATTTCATGGACATTTGAATGGTATAAGTTGAACAAAGCAGGTCAGATATGACCTTGGTCAGATTTGACATCATTTGAAGTGTGACATCTTTTAAAGTGTTACATCAGAAATATACCAGAAATAGTCCAGAAATCGGTCAGAAGGTAAGAATAACCACTACTTTCTAATTTTATTTGCCTTTCTTTTCTTACCCTGCTCTTTAACCATGCTCACATTTGCCATCACCATTTTAGCTCCACTAATCTTCACTCTCCTTCGCTATCCCCAAATCCCTGCACCCTTTAACCAAATAACTATCCCCCTCTCTCTTACCCCCCTACCTTGCTTCATCTGCAGACATATTCCTTAACCTCAGACCTCTCCAACTAAAATACAATACAAGATGTTCACTCTCCCTCACCCACCTGCTTTCCCTTTCTCTGCTTCTTCTCACTGATGGTGACATATCCCCGAATCCTGGCCCGCCCCCGCCTCATACATCCCACTAATACTCACCCCTATCTTTCTCACACTAATAGTAACTACCGTAATCCCTCACACTTAAAACCTGTGCCACTGACCCCCACCCTACCGCACCCTCTCTGGAGCACTCTGGAATGCTCACTCCGTCTGCTACAAGCTCCACGTGATCCATGACCTCTTTACCTCCCGCAACCTTTCCTTCCTGGCCCTCACTGAGACCTGGCTGACACGCCCTGACACTGCCTCCCCGGCCGCACTGAGTTATGGCGGCCTCCACTTCACCCACACTCCTCGCCCTGGCAACAGACATGGTGGAGTAGTGGGTTTCCTCCTTTCTAAAAACTGCTCCTTCAACCCTATCCACCCCCTACCCTCCCTTATCCTTCCTTCTTTCGAGGTTCACTCTGTCCATATCTACTCTCCCTCTAATCTCCAAATGGCTGTCATATACCGACCATTGGGCTCAGCCACTGCCTTCATCGACCAATTCTCCACCTGGCTTCTCCACTTTCTCTCTGCTGACATCCCCACATCATCATGGGGGACTTCAACATCCCCATTGACACCCACCAGCCAGCAGCCTCCAAACTCCTATCACTTACCTCATCCTTTGGACTTACTCAGTGGTCCTCCACAACCACCCACACAGATGAACATACATTAGACCTAATCTTCACCCGCCTCTGCTCCCTACCCAATCTCACAACCTCTCCTTTCCCCCTGTCTGACCACCATCTACTCACTTTCTCATCCTTGTCCTTCTCACCTGTCCAGCCACTAGCACATCCTTGCAGAAACCTTGCACACCTAGAAACTCACAGACTCTCATACTATCTTCTACCTCTGTCCTCCATATCTTCACTCCATGACACGGACAGTGCCACCGCTTTCTACAATGCCACCCTCCATCAGCCATAGACTCAGTCGCCCCTTTCATGCATGGCAAAGTGCGACAAATCAATAGACAACCCTGGAACAACAACTTCACCAAAAAACTTTGACAAGGATCCAGTGTTGCGGAGCGGCGTTGGAAGAAAACACGCCGGCCAGATGACTTCACTGCTTTCAAACAAGCTACACTTGCCTTCAAATCAGCCCTCACCTCTGCTAAACAGACCTATTTCACAAACCTTGTAACTTCATTATCCTAAAGCCCAAGACAACTGTTCAGCACATTTAACTCTCTCCTCCTCCCACCACTGCCACCTCCAACTCCCCTCATCTCTGCTGAGGACTTTGCCACCTACTTCAAAAACAAGATTGACCAAACAAGGCAAACCTTTACTGTTCCATCACCCCAACCACTCCACATACCAGACCTCTGCCCTTCCCTAATAACCTCCCTCTCCAACATCACTGAAGGAGAGCTTACTCATCTCCTTTCCAAAACACACCTCACCACCTGTGCACTTGACCTCATCCCTTCCGACCTGCTCCCCAACCTCACTAACATGATCATTCCAGCCCTAACCCATCTTTTCAACCTATCCCTATCTTCTGGTGCCTTCCCCTCTGCCTTCAAACATGCCACCATAACACCCATCCTCAAAAAATCAAACCTTGTCCCAACTGCTATGCCGAGCTATCACCCCATATCACTGCTCCCGTTTGCTTCCAAACTCCTTCAACAGCATGTCCATGCTCAACTTTCCTCCCACCTCACATCTAACTCCCTCCTTGACATCCTCCAATCTGGCTTCCGCCCCCACCACTTCACTGAAACTGCCCTGACCAAAATTACTAATGACTTACTCACAGCCAAAGCTAACAGGCAGTTCTCCATCCTCCTCCATCTCGACCTGTCCTCTGCCTTCGACACAGTCGACCACTGCCTACTGCTACAGATTCTTTCATCCCTTGGCATCAAAGACCTTGCCCTGTCCTGGATGGCCTCATACCTTTCTGACCGCACATTCAGCGTTTACCACTCACACACTACCTCCTCATCCCGCCCTCTCTCTGTTGGAGTCCCCCAAGGCTCTGTACTGGGGCCCCTACTTTTTTTCATCTATACTCTTGGCCTAGGACAAATCATAAAGTCCCATGGCTTCCAGTACCACCTGTATGTTGATGACACTCAGATCTACCTCTCTGGCCCAGATGTCACCTCTCTGTTGTCCAGAATCCCAGAGTGTCTATCAGCCATATCCTCCTTTTTCACCTCTCGCTTCCTAAACTGAACTCATTATCTTTCCTCCATCTCATGTATCTTCCCTACCTGATCTATCTATTATGGTAAACGACATCACGCTCTCTACGGCACCTGAAATCCGCTGCCTCAGAGTAACTCTCGACTCTGCCCTGTCCTTCAAACCACACGTCCAAACTCTTGTCACCTCCTGTCGCCTCCAACTCAAAAATATTTCCAGAATCTGTCCCTTCCTCAGCCCTCAATCTACTAAAACTCTATTACATGCCCTCATTATCTCCCGCCTTGACTACTGCAACACTCTCCTCTGTCGCCTCCCTGCTAACTCTCTTGCAACACTCCAGTCTGTCCTCAACTCTGCTGCCCGACTAATCCAACTATCTCCTTGCTACTCCCCTGTCTCTCCCCTCTGCAAATCCCTCCACTGGCTCCCAATTCATCAACGAATCCAGTTCAAACTACTATCACTGACCTACAAAGCCATCCACAACCTGTCCCCTCCCTATATCTCTGAACTAATCTCCCAATATCTTCCCTCATGTAATCTTCGATCCTCCCAAGACCTCCTACTCTCCTCCACACTTATTCGTTCCTGACACAACCAACTCCAGGATTTCTCCCGAATATCCCCTATCTTCTGGAATTCCATGCCTCAACACGTCCGATTATCCACCACCCTCGGATCCTTCAAACGGAACCTGAAAACCCATCTTTTCAGAAAAGCTTACAGCCTGCAATAAACATTCTGCCACCTCACCACCGCCTGAGCTGCCGCCTCAAAACCACCAGAGCTGCTGCACCCCTGACCTTCTGTCTCTTCCCCACTATCCCGTAGAATGTAAGTCCGCAAGGACAGGGTCCTCTCCCCTCTGTACCAGTCTGTCATTGTAAATTTGTTTAATGATGTCTATAACTTTGTATGTAACCCCCTTCTCATGTACAGCACCATGGCATTAATGGTGCTTTATAAATAAATAACAATAATAATAATAATAATAATCAGTCACCCCCTCCATGAATTGGTAGGTTGTGAGTAGTTGTCTCATCAGTATTTTTGCACCTGTGTTGCCGCCTTCATTATTACATCTGAGACCTTGGCAGGTAAGCACTTCTGCCCCTTTTTTGCTGTATTAATTCTTGAAGTTTTGGAGGAATTTTAGTCCTCTATTTGTGGCTTTGCTATTAAGTTTAACATCAAAAACTTGCCAAAAGCTCATCCTGGGAACGTAGTCCAAATTTTAGAAGAACAGGTTATACTCAATCTTGTCTTACAAATCTATTAAATTACTCAGCTTCTTCTGCTCTATAACATGGTTCCTATAGATTGGACTGCATTTTCATGATCACTGGTTCCCTTTATGCAACGCTTGAGTATTTGTTGAATTTTTTACGCTGCAAGTCTTAGAAAGAATGCAAGTAACCTATTTACTTAATGGGTGCATAAATGGTGCAGAAAATCTGCAGCATTAAAAAGTCACCAAAAGCTAGCCTTAACCAGAAAGATATGCTAAATAAGGCGTAACATCTAATACCATGCTGCAATGATAATACAGTAGGATAAGCTGCTAAGCTTTACCGGTGGTTGCTTTTGTTTGAATACGAGGGCGCCTTGTTCTTTGTTTGGCTGGAAGAAATTTAGGTGTAGTAGCTGGGGAAATAGTAAACCTAGCTGTTTAATAGTACAACAGAAATACAGTTTTATATGATAAATCAATGCCAGCACAATAGAAGAAACAAAACACATACACACTAAACACAGCATTAAAAACCTATTTTCTCCCACAAACTCAAATGTAATTATTTTTAATCTCTAAATACGGAAAATAAAACTTGGCAAAATATTTGTAAGCAAGTGCATAATGTGCATGCCTAAGGTTTTACTGAAGTGAAAAAGGGATGATCCTTTATAAGAAGAGGGAGTATAAGCACTGAATTTAAAATATTGTAAAAATGGTGAAATATACCAGACACAGAATATGGCTCTTCAGTCCTAGCAATACTTTCATATGTAGTATGAATATTCTGAGCTCCTGCGAGTGCTGAAAAAAATTCCCAAAAAATAAAGGTTGAACCTATACTGAAGTGATGATACGAGCCTCATGCTTCAATGTGAAAATGAAAATAACATGAATATTTAGAGTACATTGAGTCAGATTTATCAAAGCAATATAGACTATCACAAATAGTGCTTTCTTCATGTCAAATGACAAAAAAATTACAAATAGCATACCACGTACACTATATGGACAAATATATTGAGACACCTACATGTTACACCTACATCTCATTTAGAATCCAAAGGCATTACTATGCATTTGATCCCTGCTTTGCAGATAAAACTCATTCCACTTTTCTGGCTTTCTACAAGATCTTGTGTCTATGGGAATTTTGGGAATTTTTGCCCATTCATCCAGAAGAACATTTGTGAGGTTAGTCAAAAATGTTGGATGAGAGAGCCAAGCATGCAATTTCTGTTTTAGTTCACCCCAAAGCTTTAAGATAGGATTGAGGATAGGGCACCACACCAAACTCACTCAACTGTGCCTTTATGTATTTTTGTTGTGTGCACTGCAGCTATTACATCCCTACCTGGACCTTCTCCAGCAGTGTCTGCCTCTGTCACCATGCACCACCATATTTAACCCTATGGCAACACTGGTGGTAGAAGAGATGTCACAAATAGTATGATTGGGAGGTTCAGATACTACCCTGCCAGGAATACTACTGTGGCTGGGGTCAGTCAGGCAGAATGGGTGTGTGTACTGTCCAGAAGCTCTGCAGGAGTAGTTCCTTGATGTGGCCAGTGGGAAATTACCACATTCTACAATAACTCCCACCATACTCATGCTCCTGCTGAGCTGAAGGACAGCATACTCATCCATTCCGCTTGGCTGACCAGCACCACAGGCCCAGCTATGCCAGTATACCTGCTGGACTGTGATATACAGTGTATGCCTTGACAGCTCTTCGATCACCAATGTCACCCACATGCATTGTTAAAGAAGGTCTAGGTCAGGATGTATCAGGTGCAAAGTTAGTCTGAAACAAAAAAGAATCTTCCCCAAACTGGTCCCGCAAAGTTGAAAGCATACAATTGTCCAAACTGTACTAGCATGCTGAAGCCGCAAGACTCCCTTCACTGGAACTAAGGGGCATAGGCCACTCATCAGTGAACTTTTTATAACACTCATTATTTCACAAATGTTTATAGAGGCAGACTGCAGAACTAGGAGCTGGATTATATACACATGTGGCAATGGGATGAAATAAAGAACTAGAATTCAGTGATTTAAGAGGTGTCCCAATATTTTTGTCCATCTTTACAACACCTTATTGGCAGTAACTAGATTGTTCTTACATTTTACAGTTTTACACAGTTGATCTGACTTTATTTTATGAACCATCAATGATTTGTTGCTCACAATCATGGTTTGATATCTCTGTCTCAAAACCTCCAGAAGCACAACATGTGGTAGCAAGAATAAGCAACTGATATGACTAGTGTATAGGTATTCTTCTTGAATACACCAATGTACATTTTTCGTCTCCACCAATTTTCATGATGAAACAGCAAAAATTGTAATTGCCATACAAGAATACCTATTTCTCACAGATATAGCTAGGCCGATTACATGCTCACAAAGTGGATGTTGCTACTGCCGATGAGACAGTCATGTGGTAGCAAATATATTGTGAGATGGACTAGATCTGTGTGCTCATAAGCAATGAGAGATGCTAGACAATGCATGATGTCTAGTGCCAGTATGCATTAATAAGTGAGCAGCACGAGAAACGACAAAGCTTTACCCATGGTTGTTTTTTGTGGAGTGTGGGAGGGCAGGGTACTTTGTCTGGCAGTGACAATTTGTCTTGTAGTAGCTGCAAAACACATTACAATGACGTGAACAACAGTATAATAGAAATATATATTTTTAAAATTTTCTAACAAATTTTCTGTATATACAACAGCACAGTAAAGAAATATGCAGAAATACTCCACATACAGTGAAGAAAATAAGCATTTGAAGTACTGCCGATTTTTGCAATCTTTCCCACCTACAAAAAATGGAGAGCTCTGTAATTTTTATCGTAGATAAAATTCAACAATGAGAGACAGAATCTTTAAAAAAAATCCAGAAAATCAAATTGTATGATTTTTAAATTATTAAATTGCAGTTTCTTACATGAAATAAGTAATTAATCACCGGCCAACCAGCAAGAATTCTGTCTCTCACAGACCTGCTAGTTTTTCCTTTAAGAAACCCTCCTACTCTGGACTTATTACCTGCATTAATTGCACCTGTTTGAAATTGTTACCTGTATAAAAGACACCTGTCCACACACTCAATGAATCACACTTCAACCTATCTACCATGTCCAAGACCAAAGAGCTGTCTGAGGACACCAGGGACAAAATAGTAGACCTGCACAAGGTTGGGGTGGGCTACAGGACAATAGGCAAGCAGCTTGGTGAGAAGGCAACAACTGTTGGCACAATTATTAGAAAATGGAAAAAAAAAAAGTTGACTGTCAATCTTCCTCTGGTTGGGGCTCCATGCAAGATCTAGCCTCATGGGGTAAGGATGATTTCGAGAAAGGTCAGGAATCAGCCCAGAACACTTAATTGTATTGTGTGCTGGACTCTTGGTTAAATAGATTGTGTAATGGACTGTGCAATCGATGAGATTTCTTCCTAGGATACACAATGTAGCAGTTTATGTGGTAGATAAAGTTAATGAATGGGTAGGACAATAGATGGATTGCATGCTTCAAAGCAGACAGATTTGCTAGCAAAAGATATAACATGTAATGCCAATATACAGTGACAGTGTGTTACAAATTTATAGTGTCTTAGAAAAACATTACCCGTTTTTATTTTCGTACGAGCGGGGGAAGGAAGGGTACTTTGTATATCTGGGGAAATTTGGCTTGTAGTAGCTGCAGAAATATTAAAAAAGAGCATTAAAGAATATCCAGTGCATGGACACAAAAAATATTGTATGGACTAAAAAACACATAATGCATTTGCTTCCATTCAAACTATAGATACACTGAAGATCTTTTCTAGACTTTTTGCGTAACATGCGAAATGTACCACAACAGTGACCACATATATACAGTATCGGATTTACACCTAATGAACTAGTGGCCAAAAAATGCTGTGCATTATCCATGTATAAATAGGCTTATATGTATTTTATATTACTGCAAAATAGACTCCAAGCACATGATAAAATAAAAAGATAACTGCATCAAATATGTATATTAGTTTTTCAAACAATTGCTAAACATCAGCTGACCTTTACCGTAACTCAGCAAATGCTGTTTTTAAGTGATTGACTATTGCGCTAATGAAAAGCTCATCACTTCCAATAGCCAAGTAAACCAGATTCAAAGTGTGCGTGTGTCAGTCTGATACTACAGTACAGACATGATGACGATATAATCACTAGCCAGCAGCACGCTTACTGCAGATGGACACAAAATGGCTTAGAAACAACTGAAATCTTATATGAACCCAAAATAAAATAATGACATTTAACCCATTAACACCCAATACATGAAGTGTCCGTCATAGGTTGCCTCCTTTTCAGGCACATGACAGCTGATCGGATCAGCGGTTATGTGCACCTAACAGCCGATGGTGGAATTGCGACCCACCTGCAGCTGTTAACATGTTAAATGTCACTGTCAATCTCTGACAGCGGCATTTTATATGCACGCTCAGTAAAAGCGTCACACACCATACTCATCAGCGCCCATTTCACATGACTACGGGTTGCTGATGGGTTGGCATGACAACCCGTGGAGGAGAGCTGCAGGAGACTCCTGTGGTTGCCATTTCCGCATAGTTATGAGCAACGCCCTGAGGTCGGCGCTCATAGCAAGTGAGCATTTCTGCTACAGAGAGCAGGGCTGCAGCCCTGCTATGTGTAGCACAAGCCATCAGATGATCTCAGCTTCTAGACTCCAATGGAAACTGTTGAAGCAAGTAAAAAAATAGTTTTTAAACTTATTAAAAAAATAAATAAAAGTTTAAATCACTCCCCATTCACCCCATTCAAAATAAAACCATAAACAAATGAAAAATATGCATATTCAGAATCACCCTATCAATATATAAAAATTATTAATAAGATTCTTAAACAACGAAACTTCTTAAAAAATTAAAACGCCATAATTACGTTTGTTTGGTTGCCGCAACATTGCATTAAAATGCAATAACGGTTTTTTTCACCACTTAAATAAAAAAGAACTTATATGTGAACTCATAATGAGGAATCATAATGGCAGGTCAATTTTAACATTTAGTGAACATGGTAAAAAAATTGTAGAATTGCACTTTTTTTTGCAATTTCAGCGCACTTTGAATTTTTTCCCGATCACCAGCACATTATTTGGCAAAACAATCTTGTCACTCAAAAGTACAACTCGTCCCACAAAAAAAGAAGCCCTCACATGGCCATATTGATGGAAAAATTAAAAAGTTATGGTTCTGGGAAGAGGGGGAGCAAAAAACGGAGATGCAAAAATGGAAACACCTCTGGACCTTGAAGGGTTAATACAGAATATTTTCTGCAAGACATAATGAAAGACTATAAAAAACAGAAATTGTATTTATTTGTATTTATTTATGTGAAATGATTCATTTTGCAAATAAAAATTTTGGGGCAAGTAAAATAATTTAAGCAAATCTTATTTACATATATGGACCCTTAAAGTACATATACCGTATATACTCATGTATAAGCCGAGATTTTAAGCACATTTTTTGTGTGCTGAAAATGCCCTCCTCGGCTTATACATGAGTCAGACATCAATACTCACCCTCCGTCGCTGGATTTCCATCCCTGCATCTCCATTGTCCCGGCACCAGCAGCTTCTTCCTGTGCAGACCTATCACGTGGCACCGCTCATTCAGGTAATGACTATCCACGCGTTTCCACTCCCATAGGTGTGGAGTGCATATTCATTACCTTAATGAGCGGTACCACATCACTGCTCTGCACAGGAAGCAGCTGCTGGCCACGACACAACGGAGAAGCAGGGAAGTGCACAGACCGCACCAGAAGGGGGTGAGTATGACGGGGGAGGAGGGGGAGGCAAGCCGAGCTGAGCCATGCATTCAAGGGGGAGGACAGGGGAGCCATGCATACACGGGGCAATACGGGGAAGCCATGCATACACAGGGAAATACAGGGAGCCATGTATACACGGGGGAGTACGGGGGAGCCATGCATACACGGGGAAGTACGGGGGTAGCCATGCATAAAAGGGGGAGGACAGGGGAGCCATACATACAAGGGAGAGTACAGGGGAACCATGCATACACGGGGGAGTGCAGGGGAAACATGCATACAAGGGGGAGGAAGGCGGAGCCATGCGAGGATGGGGGAGGATGCGAGCCATGCATACAACAGTGGAGCCACACATAGCAGGACAGGACAGGGGGAGCCACACACAGCAGGACAGGGATGAGGGGACAGTGCATACCTGGCTTATACTTGAGTCAATAAGCTTACCCAGTTTTCTGAGGCAAAATTAGGTGCCTCGGCTTATACTCGGGTCATCTTATACTTGAGTATATATGGTGTCAGCCTATACATGTTAACACTACAACATTTGTGATCCCATTTTTACTATCATTGCCTTTGCATCTCTTTTTTTTGTCTAGTTTTATGTATTTTGCACTTTGTTTTTTTTGCACCCAACTCATTATTCTGTTTGCACCTTTTTTAAGTCTATTTTATATGTGTTCGCCTGTTTTTATTGGATTTCACTTTGTGGTGGAGTTTAGTGATTCTAGATGTTTTCACCTGATTCATCAATTTCAACTTTTTAAAAAGCCACGAAATTTGGTGCAACTCCTCTCTAGTCCACACCTGGTGTATTTTTGAGTAATGAAGTATTGTGGTGCAATTTTTGCTCCATTTTGAAATTGTCAGACTTTGGAACTAATAAGTAGCAAAAACAGAAAAAAGAAAAAAATGCTTAGACTTTGCATAAATTTCATGAATTGTGTGAGCCATTTTTGCAGCATTTGGCAACAAAAATGGCAACAAATACCGGGAGACAAAAAAGTAAAAAGTCATTTAAAAAAAGTAATGAATTGGGACCAGAATGATTTAGCATTAAGCTATATTGGAAAATGATAAATTGAACTATACCAGATACAGAATGATGAACTTCAGTCCTAGCAATACTTCCATATGTAGTGGGAATATGATGACCTCCTGTGAATGCTTAAAGAAAAATAACAAATAAAACATTTCATATACCTTTGAAATGATGAAGCAGGTACAAGCTTATGCTGGTTAAAAGCATAAACATTTAGTATCCATTGAGGCAGATGCATCATTGTAGACCAGCAATAGTTTTTCCAGCTCTATCAAATACTACTTTATACGTCATCAGTTGTGATCACAATTTACAATTTTTTATTATTCTGGTCTAAAACTCCTTTAGAATCTCCCAGTGATATTACTGTATTTTGAGAGCTTGCAATGTATATATCTCTGCCTCAAAGTTTCTAGCAGTGCAATGTAAAGAGGCAAAAGAAACAGCAAGGTTCATGTGTGTATAGGTACAGTGGATACGGAAAATATTTAGACCCCTTTAAATTTTTCTCTTTATTTCATTGCAGCAATATGGTAAATTCAAAAAAAGCTCATTTTTATCATTAATGTACACTCTGCACCCCATCTAGACTGAAAAAAACAGAAATGTAGAAATGTTTGCAAATCTGTAAAAAAAGAAAAACTGAAATATCACATGGTCATAAGTATTAAGACCCTTTGCTCAGACACTCATATTTAAGTCACATGCTGTCCATTTCCATGTGATCCTCTTTGAGATGGTTCTACTCCTTCATTGGAGTCCAGCTGTGTTTAACTAAACTGATAGGACTTGATTTGTAAAGGCACACACGTGTCTGCTATATATAAGACCTCACAGCTCACAGTACATGTCAGACCAAATGAGAATCATGAGGTCAAAGGAACTGGCCAAGGAGCTCAGAGACAGAATTGTGGCAAGGCACAGATTTGGCCAAGGTTACAAAAGAATTTCTGCAGTAATCAAGGTTCCTCTCTTGGTGAGAGAGGTAAAGAAGAACCCCAAGATCACTGTGGCTGAGCTCCACAGATGCAGTAGGGAGATGGGAGAAAGTTCCAGAAAGTCAACTATCACTGCAGCCCTCCACCAGTCAGACCTTTATGGCAGAGTGGCCCAATGGAAGCATCTCCTCAGTGCCAGACATATGTAAGCCCGCATAGAGTTTGCTAAAAAACACATGAAGGACTCCCAGACTATGATAAATAAGATTCTGTGGTCTGATGAGATGAAGATAGAAGTTTTTGGTGATAATTCTACCAGGTATGTGTGGCGAAAACCAGGCACTGCTCATCACGTGCCCAATGCAATCCCGACAGTGAAACATGGTGGTGGCATCATGCTATGGGGGTGTTTTTCAGCTGTAGGGACAGTATGACTGGTTGCCATTGAAGGAGACATGAATATGGCCAAAAACTGACATATCCTGGATGAAAAACTCTTCCAAAGTGCTCTAGACCTCAGACTTGGCCAAACAGTTACCTTCCAACAAGACAATGACCCTAAGCACACAGCTAAAATAACAAAGGAGTGGCTTCAGAACAACTCTGTGACCATTCTTGACTGGCCCAGCCAGAGCCCTGACCTAAAACCAATTGAGCATCTCAGGAGAGACCTGAAAATGGCTGTCCACCAACAATCACCATCCAACCTAACGAAACTGGAGAGGATCTGCAAGGAAAAATGGCAGAGGATCCCCAAATCCAGATGTGAAAAACTTTTTGCATCATTCCTAAGAAGACTCATGGCTGTACTAGCTTGAAAGGGTGCTTCTACTCAATACTGAGCAAAGCGTCTGAATACTTATGACCACGTGATATTTCAGTTTTTCTTTTTTAATAAATTTGCAAAAATTTCTACATTAATGTTTTTTTCAGTCAAGATGGGGTGCAGAGTATACATTAATGAGAAGAAAATGAGATTTTTTGTATTTACCAAATGGCTGCAATGAAACAAAGAGTGAAAAATTTAAAGGGGTCTGAATACTTTCCGGACCCACTGTATTTTCACCTATAACTTCTATGTTAGTAGGAACCAAAAATTCTAATAAGTCATGGGAAAAAAACCTAGTTAGGGGAAGGCGAAACGGATAGCCATACAGTGACTGCTGCTGGAAAAGCGAGGAGTGGTGTCGTAGCATTTATGATTTGTGAAATGACTTATAAGCAGGTGAGATTTTGTAATGGTTAAGATCCTGTGCCTTTAGAGGGAACCTGTCACCATGAAAATCCAGTCTAATCTGCAGGCACCATGTTAAAACACAGGGGGAGTTGAGTAGGTATATAATTTTGTGAGAAAAGATTTGTTATAACCTGTGTTTTCATAATGGAGACCTCATATATTATTTGTACACATATTTTTTGCACTATTTTTGAGGGTGCAGCCCAGCCAAGCATTTTTGGCCTTGTAAACTAGAGTGTCTGTTCTCATGGGATGCATTTAGATGCTGGGCAGCCCGTATAATCTAATAGTATGGGGGTCACTAATAGACTGTAAGCCAGACACTGTGCATTACCTGTGTGTGACCAGTGCCCTATAGAAGATGCTTTTGCACAATCTAATACTAAACAGTCACCCCCTCCATGAATTGGTAGGTTGTGAGTGGTTGTCTCATCAGTATTTTTGCACCTGTGTTGCCGCCTTCATTACTACATGGGTTTGCTGTGTCCTAAGAGTGCATTAGTTCTGAGACCTTGACAGGTAAGCACTTCTGTCCCTTTTTTCTGTGCTAATTCTTGAAGTTTTGGAGGATGTTTAGTCATCTTTTTGTGGCTTTGCTATTAAGTTTAACATCAAAAACTCGCCAAAAGCTCATCCTGGGAACGTAGTCTAAATTTTAGAAGAACAGGTTATACTGAATCTTGCCTTACAAATCTAATTTACTCAATTCTTCTGCTCTATAACATGGTTCCTATACTGTAGATTGGACTGCATTTTCATGATCACTGGTTCCCTTTATGCAACGCTTGAGCTTTTCTTGAATTTTTTACGCTGCAAATTTTAGAAAGAATGCAAGTAACCTATTTTACTTGGGTGTATAAATGGTGCAGAAAATCTGCAACATCAAAAACTCACCAAAAGAAGCAGAAAGATATGCTATATAAGGCGTAACATCGAATACCATTCTGCAATGAAAATACAGTAGGATAAGCTGCTAAGCTTTACCGGTGGTTGTTTTTGTTTGAATAGGAGGGTGCCATGTTCTTTGTTTGGCTGGAAGAAATTTAGGTGCAGTAGCTGGGGAAATAATAAACCTAGCTGTTTAATAGTACAACAGAAATACAGTTTTATATGATAAATCAATGCCAGCACAATAAAAGACACAAAACACATATACACTAAACACAGCATTAAAAACCTATTTTCTCCCACAAACTCAAATGTAATTATTTTTAATCTCTAAATAAGGAAAATAAAACTTGGCAAAATAATTGTAAGCGCATGCATCATGTGCATGTTTAAGGTTTTATTGAAGTGAAAAAGGGATGGTCCTTTATAAGAAGAGGGACTATAAGCACTGAATTCGAAATATTGTAAAAATGGTGAAATATACCAGACACAGAATATGGCTCTTCAGTCCTAGCAATAGTCTCATATGTAGTATGAATATTCTGAGCTCCTGCGAATGCTGAAAAAATCCCAAAAATAAAGGTTGAACCTTTACTGAAGTGATGATACGAGCCTCATGCTTCAATGTGAAAATGAAAATAACATGAATATTTAGAGTACATTGAGTCAGAGTTATCAAAGCAATATAGACTATCACAAATAGTGTTTTCTTCATGTCAAATGACAACAAAATTACAAATAGCATGACACGTACACTAAATGGACAAATATATTGAGACACCTACATGTTACACCTACCTATTTAGAATCCAAAGGCATTACTATGCATTTGATCCCTGCTTTTCAGATAAAACTCATTCCACTTTTCTGTCTTTCTACAAGATTTTTTGTCTATGGCAACTTTGGGAATTTGTGCCCATACATCCAGAAGAACATTTGTGAGGTTAGTCAAAAATGTTGGATGAGAGAGTCTAGCATGCAATTTCTGTTTTAGTTCACCCCAAAGTTTTGAGATAGGATTGAAGATAGGGCTCTGTGGGAACCAATCATATTCTTCCACACCAAACTCACCCAACCGTGCCTTTATGGAGTTTTGCTTTGTTCACTGCCGCTGCTACATCCCTACCTGGACCTTCTCCAGCAGTGTCTGCCTCTGTCATCATGTACCACCATAGTTAACCCTGTGGTAACACTGGTGGTAGAAGAGATGTCACAAATAGTATCATTGGGAAGTTCGGATACTACCCAGCCAGGAATACTACTGTGGCTGGGGTCAGTCAGGCAGAATGGGTGTGTGTACTGTCCAGCAGCTCTGCAGGAGTAGCTCCTTGATGTGGCCAGTGGGAAATTACCACATTCTACATTAACTCCCACAATACTCATACTCCTGCTGAGCTGAAGGACAGCATATGCATAAATTCTGCCTGGCTGACCAGCACCATGGGCCCAGCTACATCAGTATACCTGCTGAATTGTGATATCCAGTGTATGCCTTGACATCACCAATGTCACCTACAAAGATTGTGGGCGGCACAGTGGCTCAGTGGTTAGCATTGCAGCGCTGGGGTCCCACCAAGGACAATAAATGCAAGGAGTTTGTAAGTTCTCCCCATGTTTGTGTGGGTTTCCTCCAGGTTCTCTGGTTTCCTCCCACATTCCAAAGACATACTGATAGGATATTTAGATTGTGAGCCCCATTGGGGATGGTGCCAATAATGTCTGTAAAGTGCTGTGGAATTAATGGCGCAATATAAATGAGTGAAATAAATAAATAAAAACAAAGCAGGTCCAGGTCAGGATGTATCAGGTGCAAAGTTAATCTGAAACAGAAAAGAATCTTCCCCAAACCGGTCCCACAAAGTTGAAAGCATACAATTGTCCAAACTGTATTAGAAGGCTGAAGCAGTGAGACTCCTTTCACTGGAACTAAGGGGCATAGGCCACTCATCAGTGAACTTTTTAAAACACTCATTATTTCACAAATGTTTATAGAGGCAGACTGCAGAACTCGGAGCTGGATTATATACATATGAGGCAATGGGACAGAATAAAGAACTTGAATTCAGTGATTTAAGACGTGTCCCAATATTTTTGTCCATCTTTACAACACCTTATTGGCAGTAACTAGATTGTTCTTACATTTTACAGTTTTACACAGTTGATCTGACTTTATTTTATGAACCATCAATGATTTGTTGCTCAGAATCATGGTTTGATATCTCTGTCTCAAAACCTCCAGAAGCACAACATGTGGTAGCAAGAATAAGCAACTGATATGACTTGTGTATAGGTATTCTTCTTGAATACACCAATGTACAATTTTCGTCTCCACCGATTTTCAAGATGAAACCGCAAAAATTGTAATTGCCATACAAGAATACCTATTTCTCACAGATATAGCTAGGCCGATTACATGCTCAACAAAGTGGATGTTGCTGCTGCCGATGAGACAGTCATGTGGTAGCAAATATATTGTGAGATGGACTAGATCTGTGTGCTCATAAGCAATGAGAGATGCTAGACAATGCATGATGTCTAGTGCCAGTATGCATTCATAAGTGAGCAGCACGAGAAACGACAAAGCTTTACCCATGGTTGTTTTTTGTGGAGTGTGGGAGGGCAGGGTGTTTTGTCTGGCAGTGACAATTTGTCTTGTAGTAGCTGCAAAAAACATTACAATGATGTGAACAACAGTATAATAGAAATATATATTTTTAACATTTTCTAAAAAATTTTCTGTATTCACAACAGAACGGTATTGTAAAGAAATATGCAGAAGTACTCCACATACTGTGAAGAAAATAAGTACCGTATCTGATACACTGCCGATTTTTGCAAGTTTTCCAACCTACAAAAAAATTGAGAGCTCTATAATTTTTATCGTAGGTAAAATTCAACTATGAGAAACAGAATCTTAAAAAAATCCAGAAAATCAAATTGTATGATTTTTAAATAATTAAATTGCATTTTCTTGCATGAAATAAGTAGTTAATTACCTACCAACCAGCAAGAATTCTGTCTTTCACAGACCTGTTAGTTTTTCTTTAAGAAACCCTCATACACTGCACTCATTACTTGTATTAATTGCACCTGTTTGAAATTGTTACCTGTATAAAAGACACCTGTCCACACACTCAATGAATCACACTTCAGCCTATCCACCATGGCCAAGACCAAAGAGCTGTCTATGGACACCAGGGACAAAATAGTAGACCTGCACAAGGCTAGGATGGGCTACAGGACAATAGGCAAGCAGCTTGGTGAGAAGACAACAACTGTTGGCACAATTATTAGAAAATGGAAGAAACGCAAGATGACTGTCAATCTTCCTCAGTCTGGGTCTCCGTGCAAGGTCTCGCTTCATGGGGTAAGGATGATTCCAAGAAAGGTCAGGAATCAACCCAGAACTACACAGGAGGACCTGGTCAATGACCTGAAGAAATCTGGGCTGACAGTCTCAAACATTAACTTTAGTAACACACTACTCTGTCATGGATGAAAATCTTGCAGGTCACGGAAGCTCCTCCTGCTCATGTCAGCACATGTCCAGGCCTGTTTGAAGTTCACCAGTGACCATCTGGATGACCCAGAGGAGGCATAGGAGAAGGTCATGTGGTCAGTTGAGACCAAAATGGAACTATAGTACAGACCTGTGCCCAATAGAAAATCTTTGGAGGGAGTTGAAACTCAATGTTGCCCAGCGACAGCCTCAAAACCCGAAAGATCTGGAGAAGATCTATATGGAGGAGAGGGCCAAAACCCCAGCTGCAGTGTATGCAAACTTGGTCAAGAACTACAGGAAACGTCTGACCTCTGTATTTGCAAACAAAGGTTTCTGTACCAAATATTAAGTTCTGTTTTTCTATTGTATAAAATACTTATTTCATGAAATAAAATACAAAATAATTATGTAAAAATTACACAATGTGATTTTCTGGATTTTTTTTTAAAGATTCTGTCTCTCATAGTTGAAGTATACGATAAAAATGATAGACCTCTTCATTCTTTGTAGGTGGGAAAACGGTCAAAATCAGCAGTGTATCAAATATTTATTTTCCCCTCTGTACAAGTATTTTCCTAAAATACATCATTTATTTAAAAATATGGTTTGGTAGTCTTGTGCAACTAAGAGTAAAATTAAAGGGGTACTTGGGGAGAAAATATTTTGCACTGTTCCTGCCCTCATACACTATAAAGATGAGATGCCCAGTGCACTTCTGCTATCTTTGTAATCCCATGTAACAAGATCTACTCCTCACTGCTCCCCCCCACCATCTGGGACATTACGTCCCACACCAGTGTGCCACTATCCACTGTGACTAAAGGGGGTTTTACACATAGCGATATCGCTAGCAATATCGCTAAAACGTTACTGATTTTGTGACGTTATAGCGATATTGCTAGCGATATCACTATGTGTGATACTTACCTCCGACCGGCTCCCCCGCTGTCCATCGCTGATCGCGCGAGATCGGGCGGCTCCATTTATCGTCGTCAGTTTCCTGCTGGGGCTTCCTGCTGTGACGACGAGCGACGCTGGACGCGGGCGGGCGGACGTCAGGATAGCTGTGTGTGAAAGGTGAGTATCGTGCTCTGCGTCGCTGCTGCATCGCTGTGAGATCTTTCTGTGTGAAAGCTCACTAGCGATCATTTAGCGATACACCAGCAATCCTGACCGGGTCGTATCGCTGGTCGGATCGCTGGTGCATCGCTAAATGTAAAAGGGCCTTAACAGCCAGTTTCCTCATAGTAGCAGGGGGAGTGGCCTGCGTTAGGCCGCCCACCCCCAATATCTGTCTCTCTTTAGTCCAAGAACAGGGGGTGAGGCAGGGCCGTGGCCTATGGTACACTGTTTCTACCTGCCATCTCATATCTGTCTCTATTCACTCCAAGAACAGGGGGCGTGACTTATAATTAATTAGAAAGATAATTAGAAAAAAATAGATGAAAGTCAAATCATTACATTTCTAAATCTTTAAATTGAGCCCTCCCATCCCACCTTAATGTCCCGCTTCCCCATCAAAGGTTGTCTACTTTGCCCAACACTCTTCCTGACCCAGAATGTAAGAAAGTTCTACTGTGTGATTATGGAGCACACGAGCCTGCAGCATTTTTTGGAATCATTAATATGAAGAACTTAGGCTACTTTCACACATCAGTTTTTTGCTGTCAGGCAGGATACGGCTATTTTTATAAAAACCGGATCCAGCGAAATCAGGCGTCGGATCGGTTTTTCTCTCATTGAATTGTATTAGCGCCGGATCACGCCGCATGGCCTTCCGTTTCTTCCGGTTTTTGCTGGATCCGGCAAAAATTTTGATTCCGGCATCTGGAAAAAACGTCTCTAGTAACGTTTTTTGTCTGCGGCGAAAAACCGGACAGCGCCGGATCCGACGCTTCCGGCTTTTTGTCACAAAGAAAGTCTATGGGCGCCGAAATGCGCCGGATCCGGAAAAAGACGGATCCGGCCACCGGATACGTTTTTTTAAGTCTGCACAGATATAACCTGCTAGACGGATCCGGCAGAAAAACAAATCCGTTTCTTCAGTTCTCCAAAATTTACGCCGAATCTGTTTTTTCTAAAAATAGCCGGATCCTGCCTGACGGCAAAAACCTGATGTGTGAAAGTAGCCTTAGGCTGTTTCTGGGCACATGGGTCCCATAAAGTGCCAAAAAGGTGCATCTTATAAAGGTACCAGTGAATGTATGTTTCAGTCTAGTCGAATGCTTTACTATAATTCCTTACTTTGCGTACACACAGAGTTGAATTTAACATTTGCAGTACGTAAAACGCACACCTAGACTCAAACAAGCCTCTGCTACCTCTTAAACAGTAGTGAAAGACAAATTAAATAACACTATTAATATTAGGCAATGATTAAATATCAATCAGTCTAGTTCTCAATAATCGATTATCTGCATCAGTAACCAGTCAAATGGATTTTTTTTGTAATTTCTCTTTCCAAAAACTGAATGAGAAGAATGAAAACGTGGAATTACGTAAAAATCCATTAGATTTACAGGCCGTGGACTGATGTACTTGTCATCACTTACTCCAAGCCTAATATATCAATAGTGTTACAAAAATATAAAATGCCCAAACAGTGGTAGTTTTACCTAAAGGTGTCATGAATTGTTTTAGAGGAAAGAGAGGGCTCACTTGTGGTACATCAGTGGTTACTGGATACACTGGTGAAAAATAAAAACTAAATTAGAAGAGAAAATGACTCCAGCCAAACAAACTCAAAATCACGTGGAAGCAGATCTAATCATATCAGCAAATATTATTATTGAGATAAGACACCGTGGAAACATCTTCAGTGCTACATCCAGAGCAGCTAAGCATAGTCAAATTGAGGACAAAGATATAACATTTTTACAAGTTATAATTTTTCTTAAAGGGATTCTGTCAAAAGCTGTTTATTCTGCCCTGCAATACAATACGCACGTGTCAAACACAATGTCTGCATTCTTTTTTCTACAAATGTGTATGATTGCATGATATTGTTTCATGATTGCAATGCGCTGCCAGAACTGTGCGAGAATTCCAATGTATTCATGATGTATGGTCTTCATATACAAATGGGCATAAACACCTCCAAATAACATACTTTAAATGGAACCTACCAATACATTCATGCAGCCCAAAGCACGCTTTATTTGGCATTTTTTTTTTAAAAAGTACAAAGCTTGTTGATCGAGATTTATAAACCCTAGCAACATGTAGCAGAAAAAACTCTGGATTTGATGTGGTTTGTATAATCCACAGCATGTAAATAATGAAGTACGAAGTTTTCAAAGTGGATTTTATCCTTGCATAGGGTAATTTGCATAAAAAAACACAGCAAATTGGATGGGTAAAGTAACATAGGTACAATTTGCAGTTAAGTAGTATTAGATTTTTTCTATAATATGTGGTAAAGAAAGACTGCCAGAGATGTACTTTCATTGCAAATCCATAAATCAGTAGAGCAGGAAACTTTGTAGTATATCTTAGCAGAGACTTTTGCTTCTGTCTCCAGTAATGAACCACTTCTTGCCTTCCCCCCTGCCTTTTAAATCACCATTTACTCTGAACAAACGGCTGAAAACCATCTTGCTCAAGAAAAGACAGATTGCCGACACAGCATAGTGTCAGGATACACAAGATATGGCAGTCTATGGAGAGGGGAAGGAGAGAAAGAGAGGGGCACAGCCAGGTACTGCACAGAAACATATAGAGCTGCAGTTTTTTTGCCAGAGCTGAATTCACAACTACAATGCTAAGTACTGCTGAGTAATTTCCTCCATGCCACTGCTGCTTTTGTCGCTTTCTGTATGTGTACAGTAATGTATGGAAAATATCACAAGAGATAAATCTCCATCCACTCTGAGTCAATTCCAAGTTTGAGCTAGAGCCTGAAGAAGGTAAAATATTACATATTATGACCAGAGATATTCTTTTCCACATATACATACACATTCAGAAATATAAGAAGGAAAAGGAGTCAAACAAGTCTACTTGTTTGACTCCTTTTCCTTCTCATGTTTATGCATATTTATCGGAGTGTTCTGTCGCTTTATGGTAATTTTGAAGTGGCCACTTGGCCCTGTAATATATCTAATACAACAAATTTTACTCTGGATTATGTATTCATGTACATACACATTGCAGCATTTTCTGTTAAATTACTAGAAAGTATAGCTGTCCTTTAAAAGCAACATGAGATCTGAACTGTGCGCTCTCCCTTGCTGCAAGTAGGGGTGGCTTCACCTCTGCAAGCATTGTATAAGTGCATGGAGACTCCAGTGGGTACTCTGCATTTTACCCATTTAATTAGATGAGACAACCACTTTCACAGAGCTAGAGAAAACAGTCAAGCACAATGAAACCTGATAAAAATCAATGGCTTTACCAGAAGTTGTTTTGATTATTCTTGGAGGTAACATAGTACCTTGCTGGGATATTGGTGGGGTTTCTGTTAAGAACAAAGCCGTAAAAAAATGACTTAAAAATAATAGAAGCAAAACAGTGTCATTGAGTGACATTTTTAAAGATGTGTTTTCATTTACAGTATCATGCACAAAGCAAATTATAATATTTCACATGCATAAAAAGTCTTTTATATTTATTGTACAGAATATAATGAAATTTTATTCTATTGCATAGGGGAATTCATTAAAAACACTTAAGACATGGACAAGCTTTCTATGAGAATGTGCATAAACATACTCTACATTTTACACAAATGTAAAGGGATTAATGTCTCCAGGCCTGCCAAATTCAATAGGGTGTGGTAAATCTCAAGAGAGCACACTGAAACAAAGACCTGCAGAGGGTTGTGACAAGGCGGGATGCAGGGCGTGTCTTTACTTTTATGCAGCTTTTAGTATGGTATGCCCATATTCATGAACAGTGTAAATAAATAAGAATTTTAATTTCTTCATTGGAGGGTTTTGGAAATTACATGCCTGTATATGTCTTTAGAAGGAACCTGTCATGTGGAAAAAAAGCTAACCTGCAGATATGGTCCTGCCTGGTGCCAGCACTTAGACCCCACCTGCCGGGAGGAAATTAACTTTATTCCTCTCTGTAACATTCGGGTTTTGATCTCTGGGGTGGCACTGACGTGGGTTCAGTCAGCCCTCTGTGTATTGAGAGCAGCGGCTGTAACCACACCTCGGCTGGGTCAGTGTGGGGAGTGCGATTACAGCCACCCCTCTTTATTCAAAGAGCGTTGACTGAACCCGTGTCAGCGCTACCCAGTGACTGAAACCTGAATGTTACTGGGGGTCTAAGTGCTAGCGCCGTGCTGGTTCAGAACACTATAAACCTGCAGATTCACCCCATATCTGCAGGTGTATAGCCTATTTTTACGACAGGCTGTCTTTAATTCTCATCAATGTCATAAAATTAATCCAAGAAACTTTAAAATTGAAGTTAGTTAGTTAGAACTGCTCCAACACCCTTACTTCCCTTGTCTGCCAATACTTAATGGTGCTCTGAGGGTATGTGGACATGGCGTCTTTTAGATGTCGGTGTACCTGCTGAGTTTTTTCAGCAAAAGATGCTTCAGGAAAACTCCTTTGGTGTTTTTCCCGAAACATCTTTTTTTACGTCTTCCCTGACACCAGCATTTTGCTTTGTAATTGTTTCCAAGCGGAAGCTGCCAGAAAAATGGTCAGGTCACTTATTTTAATAGTTCTGCTACTTTGGATGTCTGAAACTTTTAAAAGAAGTTCAAACAGACTGAACAGATGCAATGTAAAAAACAACTTGAATTTTTTTTTAGCCCTTTTTCAGGCATGTTCCAAGCAGAATCTGCCTTAAAAAGATGTCATGTGAATATACCCTAAGGAGCAGATAAATAATGACACAGAATTCCGGTACACGCGCAAAGTGCAACATTTAGTAAGGATTTTAGACACTTGGTATGTGTCACTAGAAACTTTTATAAAATGCCTAAAAAAGGCAGCATAGCTAAGTGTATTTGTACAATACATTAACGTTAATATTAGACTTCAACAATTTTTGGCTTAAGGATTGGTCTAAAGGTACGCCATCCAAGAAGTGGGGTAAAGCTACATAAGATGTCTGGATGCACAAAATTTATCATCCCTGCAGCAGCCGCTTTGATCAATTTGTTGTCTTCTAAGATTGTCTACTGTAGAGTCACACTGTATAACTATTACACAGGATTACAAAATCTTCACCCATTTTTTCCTTTTTCTATCAGTGCATTATTTTGACATGTGGCTTTGTTAGACTTTGCCTAATGCAGAAGAATTTATACTTTTTTGTCACTGTTTGAGGATTGCTGTAAATTACTGTGTAATTTATGAAAAAAAAAATTCTGTGTTTATTTTCTTAAACTAAATTAATAAAATGTATCTAATTTTAATCTTTTAATTACATTTTAATCCAATAAGTGTTTGTTATTGGTGGGATCAATTATTTTCTTCGTTCTACATTTACTTGACAATATATAGCTAATGATAATGAGTGATGCTCTGTAATCCCATTAGTTGTGCATGAAAAATAGAGTTGGTACATGGCAGAAAAGATTACACAGGTCTGCAAGAGTAATATTGCTTGGAAAGTAAGAGGTGATCTTTATATACTTTTGATCTCTGAACTCAATAAAAATATTGAAAAAATTCCATCACATACAGTTTGTCTTTTATAAATTCTATAGACTTTTTCTTGCATCATACTTTGACCCCTTTGTGTAACCTTTGGTGTCATTAAATTAACTAGAAATTAATGGATGATGTGCTGCGATTGGCTTCATAACAGTGTGGTGGTGTCCATAGCTGCCAATCATACCATATTTTTCATTTTACCTCAGCAGTAAACGAAATGAAAGCCGCGCTGTGGTTGGTTGTTATCGGGAGTAATGACAGGATGTTTTTTAAGTCACAGTTCATAACATTGTGGCGATGTCTGCAGCAATGAATCAGAGCACAGCTTTCATTTTACCTCAGCATTATAAGACCTGAATGCTGTGCTGTGATTGGTTGCTATGGGGAGCATAGGCAGATTTTCTGTTAGAGAGTTTACAATAGTGTGGTGGTGGATGTGGTGGATTAAACTCATGTATCTAACAATGTGATTGAAATGGCTACAAGGGATTGTTGTAATTCACCATACAACTTTTGTTACATTTGCGGTCGTTTTGGAGTGAAGAAATAACAAAGGAACACTACAGACTTAATTGGAAAAGTGCATTTTGCTTACTTTTGTGTAAAGCTAAGTGATCAGGAAATGTCGTGGGCTCCACATATAGTGTGTTCTGTTTGTGTAGAAGAACTACGACAGTGGTCAAAAGGGAAAAAAAGCTTTCGTTTTGGTATGCCTATGATCTGGAGGGAACCAAGAAATCATAGTGATGACTGCTACTTGCTACTGTACATGTGATGTGGAGGGATTCAACCTTAAAAGAAGGAAATCATAGAGAGTTCAGGTGAGAAAATCCAGCACCATGTGTTTGCCTTAATTATCCAATATTATCCAGTGCAATGCTTCACAACAACAGGGATCTTAGGTGCCATTCAAAAACAGGCAAAATTGCACTATTAAAATACCTTAAAATCTCCTTTTTATTTGAAAAGGTTAAAACATGATGGCAGATAGAGACTGTGACTGAGTGTGGATGACGGCCGTTTCGCGCTACACATACTGTACATTTGCTATACATTTTTGGCTACAATACAGATTTTTCTAGTTCATCTTACTTGTACATAAATTCATGTGCACTTTGTTCAAAATCCATAGGTGATAATTAATAATAGAAGTGATTTTTGATATCAGGGCATAAGAAAACATAAGAATCAGTTATTGGATTTGTAAAAAAAAATTCATAAAGCAAAATTTTGCACACCTGTGTTATGAATAGCAATGAACAATCTATTAATCCAACATGCAGGTAAAAATTTGGGGACAAATTAAATTATTAAATTATCGTATTTTTCGGACTATAAGACGCACTGGTCTATAAGACGCACCCAGGTTTTAGGCTGGTTTCACACTTGCGTTTTTTTTCGCGGTATTTTAACGCTAAAAAACGCATGCGATTTTTTTTCCTATACTTTGCATGGGATGCGCTTATGTGCGCATACACATGCGTTTGTATGCGTTTTTGCGCGCATGCGTTTTTTGCGGTATGCGCTCGGGCGCACAAAATGCATCCTGTTGCATTTTTTGGGCGTCCGACTTGCCTCAAAAAAACGCATGCGCGCGCAATGCGTTTTTTTTACAGCAAGACACCCATTATAAGTCTATGGGTGCGCATATGTGCGCATTGGCATGCTTATGTATGCGTTTTTTTGCACATGCGTTTTTTTTTGTTAACCATGGAATTTAGGGGTTTGGGTTAGAGTTAGGGTTAGTTAAGGGGGTTTAGGGTCAGGGTTAGGGTCAGGGTCAGGGTTTGGGTTAGGGTCAGGGTTAGGGTTAGTTAGGGTTTAGGGTTTGGGTTAGGGTTAGTATGGTTTGGTTAAGGGTTAGGGTCAGGGTTAGGGTCAGGGTTAGGGTTAGGGTCAGGGATAGGGTTAGGGTCAGGGTTAGGGTCAGGGTCAGGGTTAGGGTCAGGGATAGGGTTAGGGTTAGGGTCAGGGTTAGGGTTAGGGTTAGGGTCAGGGTCAGGGTTAGGGTTAGTAAAGTCATGGTTTGGGTTAGTGTGAGGGGCCACCTAATGTTTGGAAAAAACGCAAACGCGGTAAAAACGCACTAAAAACGCATACAAACGCATAAAAACGCTGCGTTTTTTTCATGCATGCTCATAAAAATGCTTGAAAAAAACGCAGCAGTTGTATGCGTTTGTATGCATTTTTTCAATGCGTTTTTTTGCGGGAAAAACGCGCTGCAAAAAAAAGCAAGTGTGAAATTAGCCTTAGAGGTGGAAATTAGGGAAAAATATATTTGAACCAAAAAAAGTGGTAAAATATTTAATAACATAAATAACATAAAATTATATGTGGTGTTATTATATATAATAGTATGTTAATATGTTGGAAGCTACGGGTAGAAGATGGTGCTGCATGACCAATCTGGTGTCTGTTAAGTACAATATGAAGACGCTGGAGGGTGAGTATAGAATGAGGGCACAGGGCTTATATTTAAAGCACCAATCCAGCACTGAAAAATAACACCGGGGTGCTGCTTTAAGATCCCAAGGGAGAACTATAACTCTCACCATGTCATCCAGATCATATTTCATGCTGAGAGTTATAGTTCACCACAGGATGGCAAAGTGATTTTTATGTGCTGCAATTACTAACCTTTTAATTAATTCTTTCTTGTACAGGCTGCTGCTCACATCAGTGTAAGTCCTGCAGCCAAAAAGCCACATTGTGGTGAGGTCATGCAGCATCACATGGCCACACAGAGCCCTCCCTCTTATGACTTCACCACAGATCATATAAGAGGAAGTCTGCAGGACCTGTGATGACATCATGAAGAGGCAGAGCTTTGTGCGGTAATGTGATGCTACAGTCCGCCCTCTTCATGACCTCACTACAGGTCCTCCACAGGAGCATTCAGCATGGCATCAGCACAGCCAGGGCTGTGCTGCCTGTCAGGTATGCTATCCTTCCTGCTGCACTCTGCTCCTGCCCCCTCTTCTACCAGACACAGATCTCCCCAGCTGCTGCAGGAATCGGCGCTGGGGAAACGATGTGGGTCTGTCCTTTGCTGATCCCCGCTCACTGCTCAGCTGATAGGAGAGGGGAAAAGCGGCTCATGAATATTCACTTCACTTTAAGTATCGGGACCACGTGGTTTCCCCGGCGCTGGATTCCTGCAGCAGGCAACATTTTCCTGCCTCCTGCAATCTCAGTGTGATCCCACACACCGCTGCCCCTCCCCACATGCTACATTCTGACCATAAGACGCACCCACACTTTCCTCCCAAATTTGGAGGAAAAAAAGTGCGTCTTATGGTCCGAAAAATACGGTATGTAAAATTTGGAATATTACAATTTTCACAGTTTTTCTTTTATGAATTCTGTATTCATTTGTAAAAAATTGGTGACACATAAACCTACTGAATAGGTCTATATGTAGGCTCACAATAATACAGTTTGCATACATACTGGGTTATGGGTGCCATATTATGGATCTATTTCTCACAGATCCATAAATTATGGGTATTGTACATGAGGTCTACATTTTACATTAAGAGCATGCATTGTATGTACATTTACATTTTTCCTAAATAAGTCTCAGTACTGAGAATATATCTTTAACATTTTGGCATTATGTATACACAGTATTTTATGTAAAAAAAAATAGTGTTGTAAATTGTAACATAATACACTTATCTCTGGCAGGCAAATCATTACTATTTTTACGCAGTGTGGACTTTTACTGTTCACAAGCCAATTAGATACTGATTTGTGGGCATCCACAGATACAGTTTCAGTTATATAATAAACTTTAAGTAATTATTATTACCATATATACTCATGTATAAGCCGAGATTTTCAGCCCATTTTTTTGGGCTGAAAGTCCCCCTCTCGGCTTATACACGGGTCATATACCTGGGGGTTGGCAGGGGAGGGGGAGCGGGGGTGTCACAGATCATACTTACCTGCCCTGCCGCGGTCTCTGCAGCCTTGCTCCCTTCTCCACTGTCTTCCTTCCTGTCTTCAGCAGCCACGTGGTGCCGCTCATTACCCACTCATGAGTATGCACATATTCATGAGTGGTAATGAGCGGTACCATGTGACCGCTGAAGACAGGAAAGGAAGGGAGACAGTGGAGAAGTGAGCAAGGCTGCAGAGACCGTGGCAGGATGGGTGAGTATAGCGATATTCACCTGTCCCCCGGTCCATCGCTGCTCACCGCTGTCTCTGCTGCATCCTGTGTCAGTGACGTTTAGGCAGCAGGGGGTGCGGTGACGTGATTAGTGCGCACTGCCCCTCTGCTGGCTGAACAGTCACTGACACAAGAAGCGGCAGACAGCGGCGATGGACCCAGGAGAGGTGAGTATGGCTTTTTTTGCAGCATATGGGGGCATATTCTATGAAGCAGCATATGGGGGCATATTCTATGGAGCAGCATATAGGGGCATAGTCTATGGAGCAGCATATGGGGCATATTCTATGGGGCAGCATATGGGGGCATAGTCTATGGAGCAGTATATGGGGGCATAGTCTATGGAGCAGTATATGGTGGCATATTCTATGGAGCAGTATATGGGGGCATATTCTATGGAGCAGTATATTGGGGCATATTCTATGGAGCAGCATATGGTGCATAGTCTATGGGGCAGCATATGGGGCATAAACTATGGAGAAGCATATGGGGGCATAATCTATGGAGCAACATATAGGGGGAATATTCTATGGAGCAGCATATGGGGCATATTCTATGGAGCAGCATATGGGGGCATAAACTATGGATTCCTCCCTCGGCTTATACACGAGTTAATAAGTTTTCCCAGTTTTTGTGGCAAAATTAGGGGGGTCGGCTTATACACGGGTCGGCTTGTACACGAGTATATAAGGTACTTAAGCTGAGAATTCAAATCAGTTATTTTAAAAAGGCATTATCCAAATAGATAATCCTTAACCTCCCTAAAGTTATAAAATTCTGGCTGCCATTAGAGACTGCTTAAATAGTACCCATCATTTAATTTTTTAAAATTATAGTTGCTACCAGATTTTTGGGGCTCGTGGTCCTGAGATCTTCACTCAGAAAGTTGTTCCGCAGCGTGCCACCCAGCAGATAAGAGTGTTAGGCTGGGGTCACACTTGCGAGTGCAATGCGAAAAACTTGCGCAAGTCTCTCGCATCAATACCTGGCACTGCCACTGTCACTCGGGACCAGCGTGTGCAGCTGCATGTCTTTCAATACCCGGCGGCAGCGCCAGGTATTGAGGTGAGAGACTCGCGTGAGTTTCTCTCATTGCACTCGCAAGTGTGACCATGGCCTTATGCGTCTGCCCTTTCTTTAATGCATACATAGAAATAGTAATATCAAAGTGACCTCAACATACACTCATTAACATTAAAATTGCAAAAGCAAAAAGCAAAGAAGGCAAAGTCGCGGAATTATGAGAAACACAGGATTGATGCACATGTCAATGATATGCAAATTATGAAAAAATGCAAACAACATACATGCCTTGGCATTTTATTAATGAGTATAATAATGGTTCTGTCATGATCTGAAGTGATCTGACAGTTTTAAATCACTGGGTGAATTTTTTTTACTTTGGAAAGTTCCAAGGTGTCTTGACTGTCCCCAGTGGTGGTTTTGATATTGCACTTTAGGTTTTGTGCATTTAATCATGTATCCGGTGTTACACCCTATAAAGGTGTGCTAGAGGTGTGCAATCACTGCCCGTGATATTGTGAGTTTGTGTTCACTCTGAGTTTGGAGAGCCTGGATGAAGGATAGAGCTGGTGAGGAGTCCTGCGCAGCTTAGCCAGGGGGGAAGAGTGTCAGCTATGGTGTCTGGACGAAGGGCTGGCATGGCGTGGTGGAGTCGCAGTGATGGTGTCAGCGGGAAGTGTCTGCATGGGCTGGTGGAGTGGCAACTATGGAGAGTGGCACTCACCATGTGGGACTTGGCCGCTGAGCTGGACTCAAGCATGCTCGACTTCGTGTCAGCAGCTGAACTCATCCTTGGGACTCTGGTTCTAAGCAGCTGCAACTGGTGTTGGACTCTGCTCCAAGGTTGCACTAAGGTGAAGGATCCTGTTATGGTGATGGATCCGGGTGGAGAAGATGCACTCAGGTGGAGGGCTCTGTTGCTAGGAGCGCACGCAACAGAGCAAAGCTAAGTGGTGTTTCCCCTGTATTGTCTCTTTCCTCATGTGTGTTATTAGTGCAGTGGTGGGATTAGTTTCCGCACCGACCTATTCCCTAGTGAGGGTTTAGGGTCAGGGCGAGCTAGGGCGTTGAGGTACGCGTGCGGCGCCCGGTGCGAAACCGGCATAGGGAACGTTAGGAGTGCAGGGACACTGGCTCAGGGGAGCTCAGGAGGTCTCCAATTCCCTTTTCCCTATTGCAGGGCCCACCATTGTTAAAGTTACCCAGGTTCCCCCCTTTATTATTTAAATGCGCCTTACTGGAGGCGGTGTTTCCAGATATTGTATGTATAACGTGTAATACCTAAATTCGCCAGGTGGAGGCGGCGTATCCACCTGCACGTCTTTATTATTTAAATGCGCCCCACTGGAGGCGGTGTATCCAGGGTCACGTGTGTTATGGGTTCGCCTTGCGGCATCATCTGCGTCCTGACACACGTGACCATGACATTATCACAGGCCCTACAGTTTTTTTTGTCTGGTGAGCTTTGGCCATGTGGAGACCGCTGAGTATTGCTGCCGGGCCTCACTGATGTGAGTGGGGAGCGGCAAGGTGTGTTAGAGCCGCTGCAGCAGCAGTTATCACGGTCTGGGGCCTCTGCTCAGATAACCAGAGGAAAAAAAAAAATGGCGGCTTTGGCAAATTGCGGGTCTGGCAAAAGCCCCTGGAGTCGCTGCTGGGGAGCGGGACTTGCTCATGCACGTGGGCGTACCCAGGCAGGTGGGAGGAATGGTGCCCCACGGAGCTGCTTGGTGTTCCCCGAGGTGAAGGGGTGCGTTCCAGTGATGAGCGGACTGATGTAGAGTCTGCGGGGTTTACGCCAAAATCTTCAAATACCACCGTAGAAGCCGCCCCTCCTGGCCGTGTGGAGGCGGCCAGTGAGTGTATATTTCCTCCATATGCGTTCCTTCTCCTCCTGGTGTGAGCAGCTGGTGTGCTGCGGGGGAGTAGGGACAAATCTCTACCCTCGCCATTAACCAACCCTAGGAGGCGCAGTCCTCATGGTGAAAGGGTTGGAGGGTGGTGATCCCTTGCTGAATAGCGGGGGTGTGAGTGTGGTGACACAGGGGGACGCCTCTGTGATCAGGTCCTGAATGAGTTCACCAATTTTTGACAAACTAATGTGTGTAATAAACGTTCAGGTCCGGACCTGTGTGTGAACGAGCGTGTATGTGTGCCACCAAAAAACATCTTGTGGAAGTGTGTTGTGGAGCCTGATCAGCTCATAACAAACAAACATACACATACATAAACTCGTTCCCCAGGTCGGCGCTGTGGAGATGAGTGGTGCCTCCAAAATGAACTTTATTGCCAATACCAGCGGTGCGTTTGTCATAAACCTGAAGTGTCAGGTAATGGTGGGGTGAACTCAGGGTCTGGGCGTCCCCGCTGTAGGTGTTTCCCTAATGAGGGGTGGTCTTGAGGGTCCAGAGGCCCCTCATTAAGGAGGGGGTACTGTCATGATCTGAAGTGATCTGACAGTTTTAAATCACTGGGTGAATTTTTTTTACTTTGGAAAGTTCCAAGGTGTCTTGACTGTCCCCGGTGGTGGTTTTGATATTGCACTTTAGGTTTTGTGCACTTAATCATGTATCCGGTGTTACACCCTATAAAGGTGTGCTAGAGGTGTGCAATCACTGCCTGTGATATTGTGAGTTTGTGTTCACTCTGAGTTTGGAGAGCCTGGATGAAGGATGGAGCTGGTGAGGAGTCCTGCGCAGCTTAGCCAGGGGGGAAGAGTGTCAGCTATGGTGTCTGGACGAAGGGCTGGCATGGCGTGGTGGAGTCGCAGTGATGGTGTCAGCGGGAAGTGTCTGCATGGGCTGGTGGAGTGGCGACTATGGAGAGTGGCACTCACCATGTGGGACTTGGCCGCTGAGCTGGACTCAAGCATGCTCGACTTCGTGTCAGCAGCTGAACTCATCCTTGGGACTCTGGTTCTAAGCAGCTGCAACTGGTGTTGGACTCTGCTCCAAGGTTGCACTAAGGTGAAGGATCCTGTTATGGTGATGGATCCGGGTGGAGGAGAAGATGCACTCAGGTGGAGGGCTCTGTTGCTAGGAGCGCACGCAACAGAGCAAAGCTAAGTGGTGTTTCCCCTGTATTGTCTCTTTCCTCATGTGTGTTATTAGTGCAGTGGTGGGATTAGTTTCCGCACCGACCTATTCCCTAGTGAGGGTTTAGGGTCAGGGCGAGCTAGGGCGTTGAGGTACGCGTGCGGCGCCCGGTGCGAAACCGGCATAGGGAACGTTAGGAGTGCAGGGACACTGGCTCAGGGGAGCTCAGGAGGTCTCCAATTCCCTTTTCCCTATTGCAGGGCCCACCATTGTTAAAGTTACCCAGGTTCCCCCCTTTATTATTTAAATGCGCCTTACTGGAGGCGGTGTTTCCAGATATTGTATGTATAACGTGTAATACCTAAATTCGCCAGGTGGAGGCGGCGTATCCACCTGCACGTCTTTATTATTTAAATGCGCCCCACTGGAGGCGGTGTATCCAGGGTCACGTGTGTTATGGGTTCGCCTTGCGGCATCATCTGCGTCCTGACACACGTGACCATGACATTATCACAGGCCCTACAGTTTTTTTTGTCTGGTGAGCTTTGGCCATGTGGAGACCGCTGAGTATTGCTGCCGGGCCTCACTGATGTGAGTGGGGAGCGGCAAGGTGTGTTAGAGCCGCTGCAGCAGCAGTTATCACGGTCTGGGGCCTCTGCTCAGATAACCAGAGGAAAAAAAAAAATGGCGGCTTTGGCAAATTGCGGGTCTGGCAAAAGCCCCTGGAGTCGCTGCTGGGGAGCGGGACTTGCTCATGCACGTGGGCGTACCCAGGCAGGTGGGAGGAATGGTGCCCCACGGAGCTGCTTGGTGTTCCCCGAGGTGAAGGGGTGCGTTCCAGTGATGAGCGGACTGATGTAGAGTCTGCGGGGTTTACGCCAAAATCTTCAAATACCACCGTAGAAGCCGCCCCTCCTGGCCGTGTGGAGGCGGCCAGTGAGTGTATATTTCCTCCATATGCGTTCCTTCTCCTCCTGGTGTGAGCAGCTGGTGTGCTGCGGGGGAGTAGGGACAAATCTCTACCCTCGCCATTAACCAACCCTAGGAGGCGCAGTCCTCATGGTGAAAGGGTTGGAGGGTGGTGATCCCTTGCTGAATAGCGGGGGTGTGAGTGTGGTGACACAGGGGGACGCCTCTGTGATCAGGTCCTGAATGAGTTCACCAATTTTTGACAAACTAATGTGTGTAATAAACGTTCAGGTCCGGACCTGTGTGTGAACGAGCGTGTATGTGTGCCACCAAAAAACATCTTGTGGAAGTGTGTTGTGGAGCCTGATCAGCTCATAACAAACAAACATACACATACATAAACTCGTTCCCCAGGTCGGCGCTGTGGAGATGAGTGGTGCCTCCAAAATGAACTTTATTGCCAATACCAGCGGTGCGTTTGTCATAAACCTGAAGTGTCAGGTAATGGTGGGGTGAACTCAGGGTCTGGGCGTCCCCGCTGTAGGTGTTTCCCTAATGAGGGGTGGTCTTGAGGGTCCAGAGGCCCCTCATTAAGGAGGGGGTACTGTCATGATCTGAAGTGATCTGACAGTTTTAAATCACTGGGTGAATTTTTTTTACTTTGGAAAGTTCCAAGGTGTCTTGACTGTCCCCGGTGGTGGTTTTGATATTGCACTTTAGGTTTTGTGCACTTAATCATGTATCCGGTGTTACACCCTATAAAGGTGTGCTAGAGGTGTGCAATCACTGCCTGTGATATTGTGAGTTTGTGTTCACTCTGAGTTTGGAGAGCCTGGATGAAGGATGGAGCTGGTGAGGAGTCCTGCGCAGCTTAGCCAGGGGGGAAGAGTGTCAGCTATGGTGTCTGGACGAAGGGCTGGCATGGCGTGGTGGAGTCGCAGTGATGGTGTCAGCGGGAAGTGTCTGCATGGGCTGGTGGAGTGGCGACTATGGAGAGTGGCACTCACCATGTGGGACTTGGCCGCTGAGCTGGACTCAAGCATGTTCGACTTCGTGTCAGCAGCTGAACTCATCCTTGGGACTCTGGTTCTAAGCAGCTGCAACTGGTGTTGGACTCTGCTCCAAGGTTGCACTAAGGTGAAGGATCCTGTTATGGTGATGGATCCGGGTGGAGGAGAAGATGCACTCAGGTGGAGGGCTCTGTTGCTAGGAGCGCACGCAACAGAGCAAAGCTAAGTGGTGTTTCCCCTGTATTGTCTCTTTCCTCATGTGTGTTATTAGTGCAGTGGTGGGATTAGTTTCCGCACCGACCTATTCCCTAGTGAGGGTTTAGGGTCAGGGCGAGCTAGGGCGTTGAGGTACGCGTGCGGCGCCCGGTGCGAAACCGGCATAGGGAACGTTAGGAGTGCAGGGACACTGGCTCAGGGGAGCTCAGGAGGTCTCCAATTCCCTTTTCCCTATTGCAGGGTCCACCATTGTTAAAGTTACCCAGGTTCCCCCCTTTATTATTTAAATGCTCCTTACTGGAGGCGGTGTTTCCAGATATTGTATGTATAACGTGTAATACCTAAATTCGCCAGGTGGAGGCGGCGTATCCACCTGCACGTCTTTATTATTTAAAAACCAGGGGAAGAGTCTTGAGGAGATCATTTGCATATTCCCAGTGTCTTCTGGGATAAGTGAAGAGTCTCCGCGAGCTCAACGATCACTGGGTTTTGGCCGTTGCAGCTGAAAAGAGGAAATCAAAAAACCAGGGGAAGAGTCTTGAGGAGATCATTTGCATATTCCCAGTGTCTTCTGGGATAAGTGAAGAGTCTCCGCGAGCTCAACGATCACTGGGTTTTGGCCGTTGCAGCTGAAAAGAGGAAATCAAAAAACCAGGGGAAGAGTCTTGAGGAGATCATTTGCATATTCCCAGTGCCTTCTGGGATAAGTGAAGAGTCTCCGCGAGCTCAACGATCACTGGGTTTTGGCCGTTGCAGCTGAAAAGAGGAAATCGGAAAACCAGGGGAAGAGTCTTGAGGAGATCATTTGCATATTCCCAGTGCCTTCTGGGATAAGTGAAGAGTCTCCGCGAGCTCAACGATCACTGGGTTTTGGCCGTTGCAGCTGAAAAGAGGAAATCGGAAAAACCAGGGGAAGAGTCTTGAGGAGATCATTTGCATATTCCCAGTGCCTTCTGGGATAAGTGAAGAGTCTCCGCGAGCTCAACGATCACTGGGTTTTGGCCGTTGCAGCTGAAAAGAGGAAATCGGAAAAACCAGGGGAAGAGTCTTGAGGAGATCATTTGCATATTCCCAGTGCCTTCTGGGATAAGTGAAGAGTCTCCGCGAGCTCAACGATCACTGGGTTTTGGCCGTTGCAGCTGAAAAGAGGAAATCGGAAAAACCAGGGGAAGAGTCTTGAGGAGATCATTTGCATATTCCCAGTGCCTTCTGGGATAAGTGAAGAGTCTCCGCGAGCTCAACGATCACTGGGTTTTGGCCGTTGCAGCTGAAAAGAGGAAATCGGAAAAACCAGGGGAAGAGTCTTGAGGAGATCATTTGCATATTCCCAGTGCCTTCTGGGATAAGTGAAGAGTCTCCGCGAGCTCAACGATCACTGGGTTTTGGCCGTTGCAGCTGAAAAGAGGAAATCGGAAAACCAGGGGAAGAGTCTTGAGGAGATCATTTGCATATTCCCAGTGCCTTCTGGGATAAGTGAAGAGTCTCCGCGAGCTCAACGATCACTGGGTTTTGGCCGTTGCAGCTGAAAAGAGGAAATCGGAAAAACCAGGGGAAGAGTCTTGAGGAGATCATTTGCATATTCCCAGTGCCTTCTGGGATAAGTGAAGAGTCTCCGCGAGCTCAACGATCACTGGGTTTTGGCCGTTGCAGCTGAAAAGAGGAAATCGGAAAAACCAGGGGAAGAGTCTTGAGGAGATCATTTGCATATTCCCAGTGCCTTCTGGGATAAGTGAAGAGTCTCCGCGAGCTCAACGATCACTGGGTTTTGGCCGTTGCAGCTGAAAAGAGGAAATCGGAAAAACCAGGGGAAGAGTCTTGAGGAGATCATTTGCATATTCCCAGTGCCTTCTGGGATAAGTGAAGAGTCTCCGCGAGCTCAACGATCACTGGGTTTTGGCCGTTGCAGCTGAAAAGAGGAAATCGGAAAAACCAGGGGAAGAGTCTTGAGGAGATCATTTGCATATTCCCAGTGCCTTCTGGGATAAGTGAAGAGTCTCCGCGAGCTCAACGATCACTGGGTTTTGGCCGTTGCAGCTGAAAAGAGGAAATCGGAAAAACCAGGGGAAGAGTCTTGAGGAGATCATTTGCATATTCCCAGTGCCTTCTGGGATAAGTGAAGAGTCTCCGCGAGCTCAACGATCACTGGGTTTTGGCCGTTGCAGCTGAAAAGAGGAAATCGGAAAAACCAGGGGAAGAGTCTTGAGGAGATCATTTGCATATTCCCAGTGCCTTCTGGGATAAGTGAAGAGTCTCCGCGAGCTCAACGATCACTGGGTTTTGGCCGTTGCAGCTGAAAAGAGGAAATCGGAAAAACCAGGGGAAGAGTCTTGAGGAGATCATTTGCATATTCCCAGTGCCTTCTGGGATAAGTGAAGAGTCTCCGCGAGCTCAACGATCACTGGGTTTTGGCCGTTGCAGCTGAAAAGAGGAAATCGGAAAAACCAGGGGAAGAGTCTTGAGGAGATCATTTGCATATTCCCAGTGCCTTCTGGGATAAGTGAAGAGTCTCCGCGAGCTCAACGATCACTGGGTTTTGGCCGTTGCAGCTGAAAAGAGGAAATCGGAAAAACCAGGGGAAGAGTCTTGAGGAGATCATTTGCATATTCCCAGTGCCTTCTGGGATAAGTGAAGAGTCTCCGCGAGCTCAACGATCACTGGGTTTTGGCCGTTGCAGCTGAAAAGAGGAAATCGGAAAAACCAGGGGAAGAGTCTTGAGGAGATCATTTGCATATTCCCAGTGCCTTCTGGGATAAGTGAAGAGTCTCCGCGAGCTCAACGATCACTGGGTTTTGGCCGTTGCAGCTGAAAAGAGGAAATCGGAAAAACCAGGGGAAGAGTCTTGAGGAGATCATTTGCATATTCCCAGTGCCTTCTGGGATAAGTGAAGAGTCTCCGCGAGCTCAACGATCACTGGGTTTTGGCCGTTGCAGCTGAAAAGAGGAAATCGGAAAACCAGGGGAAGAGTCTTGAGGAGATCATTTGCATATTCCCAGTGCCTTCTGGGATAAGTGAAGAGTCTCCGCGAGCTCAACGATCACTGGGTTTTGGCCGTTGCAGCTGAAAAGAGGAAATCGGAAAAACCAGGGGAAGAGTCTTGAGGAGATCATTTGCATATTCCCAGTGCCTTCTGGGATAAGTGAAGAGTCTCCGCGAGCTCAACGATCACTGGGTTTTGGCCGTTGCAGCTGAAAAGAGGAAATCGGAAAAACCAGGGGAAGAGTCTTGAGGAGATCATTTGCATATTCCCAGTGCCTTCTGGGATAAGTGAAGAGTCTCCGCGAGCTCAACGATCACTGGGTTTTGGCCGTTGCAGCTGAAAAGAGGAAATCGGAAAAACCAGGGGAAGAGTCTTGAGGAGATCATTTGCATATTCCCAGTGCCTTCTGGGATAAGTGAAGAGTCTCCGCGAGCTCAACGATCACTGGGTTTTGGCCGTTGCAGCTGAAAAGAGGAAATCGGAAAAACCAGGGGAAGAGTCTTGAGGAGATCATTTGCATATTCCCAGTGCCTTCTGGGATAAGTGAAGAGTCTCCGCGAGCTCAACGATCACTGGGTTTTGGCCGTTGCAGCTGAAAAGAGGAAATCGGAAAAACCAGGGGAAGAGTCTTGAGGAGATCATTTGCATATTCCCAGTGCCTTCTGGGATAAGTGAAGAGTCTCCGCGAGCTCAACGATCACTGGGTTTTGGCCGTTGCAGCTGAAAAGAGGAAATCGGAAAAACCAGGGGAAGAGTCTTGAGGAGATCATTTGCATATTCCCAGTGCCTTCTGGGATAAGTGAAGAGTCTCCGCGAGCTCAACGATCACTGGGTTTTGGCCGTTGCAGCTGAAAAGAGGAAATCGGAAAAACCAGGGGAAGAGTCTTGAGGAGATCATTTGCATATTCCCAGTGCCTTCTGGGATAAGTGAAGAGTCTCCGCGAGCTCAACGATCACTGGGTTTTGGCCGTTGCAGCTGAAAAGAGGAAATCGGAAAAACCAGGGGAAGAGTCTTGAGGAGATCATTTGCATATTCCCAGTGCCTTCTGGGATAAGTGAAGAGTCTCCGCGAGCTCAACGATCACTGGGTTTTGGCCGTTGCAGCTGAAAAGAGGAAATCGGAAAAACCAGGGGAAGAGTCTTGAGGAGATCATTTGCATATTCCCAGTGCCTTCTGGGATAAGTGAAGAGTCTCCGCGAGCTCAACGATCACTGGGTTTTGGCCGTTGCAGCTGAAAAGAGGAAATCGGAAAAACCAGGGGAAGAGTCTTGAGGAGATCATTTGCATATTCCCAGTGCCTTCTGGGATAAGTGAAGAGTCTCCGCGAGCTCAACGATCACTGGGTTTTGGCCGTTGCAGCTGAAAAGAGGAAATCGGAAAAACCAGGGGAAGAGTCTTGAGGAGATCATTTGCATATTCCCAGTGCCTTCTGGGATAAGTGAAGAGTCTCCGCGAGCTCAACGATCACTGGGTTTTGGCCGTTGCAGCTGAAAAGAGGAAATCGGAAAAACCAGGGGAAGAGTCTTGAGGAGATCATTTGCATATTCCCAGTGCCTTCTGGGATAAGTGAAGAGTCTCCGCGAGCTCAACGATCACTGGGTTTTGGCCGTTGCAGCTGAAAAGAGGAAATCGGAAAAACCAGGGGAAGAGTCTTGAGGAGATCATTTGCATATTCCCAGTGCCTTCTGGGATAAGTGAAGAGTCTCCGCGAGCTCAACGATCACTGGGTTTTGGCCGTTGCAGCTGAAAAGAGGAAATCGGAAAAACCGCGCGCCTATCGGCGCGCGAATTTGGGCTCATCCTTCATCGTTTTTAAGAAATCTCAAGATGGAAGAGGCCAGGAGCCATTTGGTGAGCTGCATTTCTTGCTACATGTTCACAGATTTACCAGTGGAAAAGCCAAACTTCACATGCCACAAATGCAAGCTTGTGTCCCTGTTGGAGGAAAAGTTGCAAAATCTCGAAGAGAGGTTAGCTACGTTGAAGATCATTAAGGAAGGTGAAGAGTTCTTGGACAGAGCAGAATTATCTCTTCATGTTACAGAAAGAGAAGAAATTCGAAGTGCACCTGAAGAAACAGAGGAATGGAGACATGTGACCCAGAGAAGCAGGAGGATCAGGAGGCAGTCAGCACCCATACTGCTCAGAAACCAGTACCAGGCTCTCACGCAGGAAAACGATGAAGAAATACATCAGGATAAGACTTTGCCAACAAACAGCAACCTTGTACGCCTTCAGAGTCCTCCTGGATGGAGAAAGAAAAATGTTGTGAAGAAGAAACGGAGAGTGGTGGTCATGGGGGATTCCCTGTTGAGAGGAACAGAGGCCGCTATCTGCAGACCGGATATAACTTCAAGAGAAATGTGTTGTCTTCCAGGTGCAAAAATTAAAGATGTGTCTGACAGGATATCAGGACTCTTCAGACCTACAGATGACTACCCATTCCTGCTACTACATGTGGGGACAAATGACACTGCAAGAAACGACCTGGAAACCATCTGCAGAGACTTTGAAGACTTAGGCAAGAAAGTGAAAGAACTGGGAGCGCAGGTGGTCTTCTCTTCCATCCTCCCAGTGGATGGCCATGGAACAAGGAGGTGGAATAAGATTCTGCAGGTGAACAACTGGCTACGTCGATGGTGCCGTCAGCAACGATTTGGATTTCTGGATCACGGAGTGAACTACTTATACGATGGACTACTTGCTAGAGATGGGGTGCACCTTACGAAGACTGGAAAGCATGTATTTGGAAGTCGCCTTGCTACACTTGTAAGGAGAGCTTTAAACTAGAACAACATGGGAAGGGAAGCAAAAGACCAGAAAAAGCCATACACCTGACAAATGCTATTGAGAACTCTGCTATTAGAAGTGGAAAGGAAGAACAAAGACGAAAGAATCTAATTAATAAAAATATTGGAGAAAGAGAAACCAATCACAAACTAAAATGTTTCTATACTAATGCACAAAGCATGGGCAACAAACAAGGAGAATTGGAACTACTAACACAGGAAAAGAAATATGATGTCATTGGAATCACTGAAACTTGGTGGGACAATACACATGATTGGAATACAAGACTAGAAGGATACAACTTATTTGCAAGAAACAGACTTGATAAACGAGGAGGGGGTGTCGCATTGTATGTTAGAAACGCGTATATCTGCACAGAGATTGAAGCTTCAGAGACTGGGAGTTCTGTGGAAACTGTTTGGGTAAGAATACAAGGACAGAACAATGGAAAGGACACCATTGTAGGCATTTACTACAGGCCGCCTGTGCAAGCTGAAGATATGGATGAACTCTTTATGCATCAAATGGCCAAGTTCTCCAAAAAATATGACATAGTTGTCATGGGAGATTTCAACTATCCAGACATTTGTTGGGAATCTCTCTCAGGCAAAACTAACAGGTCAAGGAAATTCTTATCCTCTCTTGCTGACAACTTTATCTTCCAAAAGGTAAGGGAGAAAACAAGGGGAACTGCTACCTTGGATCTAATCCTTATAAACAGGGAGGAAATGGTTGAGGAGGTAAAAGTGGCTGGGACCCTAGGAGGTAGCGACCATGCTATTTTAGAATTTTGGATAACTAGAGGCGGAAGACCTGTGAAGACTCAGACGTCAAGGTTAGATTTCAGAAAGGCAGATTTTAAGGGATTCAGAAAGAGAATTGGAGGGATCCAATGGCTGGATATCCTTAAAGACAAAAATGTCCAGGAAGGATGGGAAATCTTGAAAAATGAAATTCTCAAAGCACAGTTGTTAACAATTCCGAAAAGAGGGAAGAATAGGAAGCAGTTAAGGAAACCAGGATGGATGAACACAGAACTTAAGCACATGCTAAAAAGGAAGAAAAAAATGTTTATAAAATGGAAAGAGGGAGGCATATCTAAAGAAGAATATAATGCTGTCTGCAGAACCTGCAGGGCACAAATCAGATTAGCTAAAGCTGAAAATGAATTGAGGCTTGCAAGAGATGTCAAAAGCAATAATAAAGGATTTTGGGGATATGTCAAAAGTAAAAGAAAAGTCAAAGATGCTATAGGATTTTTACAGGATGAAAATGATGAAATGGTAAGACAGGATGTTGAGAAGGCTGAACTTTTAAATTCCTATTTTGCATCTGTTTTCTCTCAGAAAGGAAATGTAACATCAACTGTTATTCACTGTCCTATTAAGGGAATAGAAGAATCCAGGATATCTATAAACAGAAAGATAGTGAGGAAACACTTAGCTAGCCTAAATGAATTCAAGTCTCCAGGTCCAGATGAATTACACCCCAGAGTACTGAAGGAGATAGCAGAAGAAATTTTTGAACCCCTCTCTATAATCTTTGAAAATTCTTGGAGAACAGGAGAAGTGCCAGAAGACTGGAGAAGAGCAAATGTTGTTCCTATCTTCAAAAAGGGGAAGAAGGTGGACCCAGGTAACTATAGGCCGGTGAGTCTGACTTCTATACCAGGAAAGATCTTTGAACAAATTATTAAACAACATGTATGTCAATACCTGGATAAGAATGAAGTGATTAAACAGAGTCAGCATGGGTTTTTAACTAATAAGTCATGTCAGACTAACTTAATTTCCTTCTATGACGGTATCACTGATTGGGTGGATCAAGGAAATGCTGTAGATATAGTATATCTTGACTTCAGCAAAGCATTTGACAAAGTCTCTCATACAATCCTTATTGAAAAAATGATTAAGTATGGAATGGACAAGGCAACTGTTAGGTGGATTCATAACTGGCTTAGTGATCGGACCCAAAGAGTGGTCGTAAATGGCTGCACATCCAGTTGGAAGAATGTCTCAAGTGGGGTACCACAGGGCTCTGTCCTGGGCCCTGTATTGTTCAACATCTTTATCAACGATTTAGATGAAGGAATTGAGGGTAAACTGATTAAATTTGCTGATGACACAAAGCTAGGAGGGATAGCTAATACTAGAGAAGAGAGAGAGAGGATTCAAAAAGATTTAAATAAACTGGAGAAGTGGGCAGCAACTAACAGAATGGTTTTTAACAGGGAGAAATGCAAAGTACTACATCTGGGCAATAAAAATGGAAAAAGCATATATAGAATGGGAGGAATAGGGCTAAGTGACAGCACATGTGAAAAAGACTTGGGTATACTAATAGATCACAGACTGAATATGAGTCAACAGTGTGATGCAGCAGCAAAAAAGGCAAATGCAATTCTAGGATGTATTAACAGAAGCATACAGTCTAGATCACGTGAAGTCATTATTTCCCTCTACTCCTCTTTGGTCAGACCTCATCTGGAATATTGTGTCCAATTTTGGGCACCACATTTTAAAAAAGACATCAACAAACTGGAGCAAGTTCAGAAAAGAGCGACCAGAATGGTGACCGGTCTGCAAACCCTGTCTTATGAGGAAAGGTTGCAGGATTTGGGAATGTTTAGTTTGCAAAAGAGAAGACTGAGAGGAGACTTAATAGCTGTCTACAAATATCTAAAGGGCTGTCACATTGTAGAAGGATCAACTTTATTCTCATTTGCACAAGGAAAGACTAGAAGCAATGGGATGAAACTGAATGGGAGGAGACACAGATTAGATATTAGAAAAAACTTTTTGACAGTTAGAGTGATCAATGAGTGGAACAGGCTGCCACGAGAAGTGGTGAGTTCTCCTTCAATGGAAGTCTTCAAACAGAGGCTGGACAGACATCTGACTGGGATGATTTAGCGAATCCTGCTTTGAGCAGGGGGTTGGACCAGATGGCCCAGGAGGTCCCTTCCAACTCTACAATTCTATGATTCTATGATTCTATGATTCTATGAAATGCGCCCCACTGGAGGCGGTGTATCCAGGGTCACGTGTGTTATGGGTTCGCCTTGCGGCATCATCTGCGTCCTGACACACGTGACCATGACAGGTTGTCTGTAGAATGTTCGGCCATATTGAATGCATTTGGGCATGAAAATCATCAAGATCCACAGTTGCCGACCAATTGCATCTTGGCATTGCAATTTCACTGCTGAGGAGTGTATATTGGATATAGATCATAAAATAGTAGTAGTTGAATTTACCTTGGCACAGGTACAGAAAGTACTTATGAGATATCTCTAATTATCAAGAAAAATAATATGGCAGTTGATATCAACATTGGAAATCAAATTGTTTTAGTTAGAACTTCTTTCTAATTATACAATAAGCGAACAATGTTAAATTCCAAGCTAAGTTTGGAGATATTTTCATATAAAAGTTAACATGATGCAGCAAATCAACAGCTATTTTCTTCTATGGGAAACACATGAACTTATGGGATGGTGAATGGATTAAAGCATAATGAACAAAAATGATGGAAACTTTGTGGTCTTAGCTTTGTAGGTCATGCATTCCACGCTACTCTGAAATTGTTCCAGATGACTTGTGACTTTTGTATTAAGGCCTGAGTCTTGAAAACTGCTAAATGACATTTTAATATTTTTCATCTTATAATTACAGCACTTCATATTTCAAAAGAACAATTCTAAAAATATATTTTTATAAATATACTTTTTCAAATGCATTTTGTTGATGCACAAGCTGTAATACTCATATGACACAGCTTTTCACACATTGCAGGTTAAATTACTTGTGGTTGCATTGTATAGTGGAGTACTTCAGCAAGTACCGTAAGCTCCCAAGGCCAAACATAAATAATTGCATTTTACATAATATGCCGTAATATCTTCCCTGCTTTTCCTTACAATTCACCATACTTAAAGAAGCAACCAATGCACATGCTACCTAATTAGCGTATACTTAGCTATGTGTTTTTATTTGTCTATTATAATCAGCAATTTTTTTTAATCAAGCCATTGTTTTATGATCCTTTAGCTATTCACAACAATTAGATATATAATTGTATAAGTCTTTTTTTGAGTAACATCCATCAACAACTTTTATTCTGAAGACACTACTCTTCAACAAATGCTTCAGATATTGATGGTCACAATTTTATTCAAGAAGCTAAACTTCAAGAGTTTTTGTGCAGTCTTAAGCAAATCTCAGACAGATGAAGGATTTCACCTAGACAAAAAGAGACTAGCTTGTACAAGATCATCTGTATGTAAACTGAAGAATTAGTCGATGTCTTGTGTTTTTGAGCCACAAATCATCTAAATGTTGATTATCTTTAGGTATATACCAAACTTCTTTTTATAACTGTTAGTAGCTGCAAAGATCATAGGTCATCAGCACAAATAATTTTGAATGACAAGAATCTATATGGCAACGTAGGGAAAATAAATAGTTCTCCTTATGGTTTGTGCACACGTTTGTTTAAATCGGATGAATGCTATCCATTGTTCTTACTCGTACCCATGTTTCTATAGTGCTGTGCACTTGTACAATTTTTTCCTTGGTCTACTGTCCATGAAAAAAAGTCTATGGGTCCGAGAAAAAAAATCGGACTGCACTCAGACAAAATTCGAGTGTGGTCCGATTTTTACGAACTGACATAATGGAGAAGGTGGAGAAACTTTTTTTTCTTTTCACATCCAAGAAAAACTGATCCCACTCTGCTCAAACTCTGATCAGAGTCTAATTAGCATAAAAGGATCACTTTTCTGGGATGAGAGAAAACAGTCTTGTGACCCTTGCCAAAGGGGTACTTAACACTAAGCGAGATCGCTAGCGAGATCATTAATGAGTCACCGATTTTGTGACGCAACAGCGATCTTGCCAGCGATCTCGCTGTGTGTGACATGTATCAGCGACCGCCCCCCCGCTGGGTATCGCTGATCCTGCAGGAAGGTCCAGGCCATTTTTGATCATTGGTCTACCGCTAGCCAGCACACATTGCTGCATGTGGCAGCGGGAGACCATCGATCAGCGAGCTCCCAGCACTGTAAGCAAATGCTGGGAGCTAGTATCCAAGGTAAACAGCGGATAACTAAGCGTGCGCGTCGCTTAGTTACCCGCTGTGTACCCTGGATACCAGTGTGCTCGCGCTGGGAGCTGGTATCCAAGGTAAACAGCAGGTAGCTAAGCACCGTGCTCTTAATTACCAGCTGTTTACCTTGGATACCAGCTCCCAGCGCGAGCACGAAGGTATCCAGGGTACACAGCGGGTAACTAAGCGACGCGTGGCTTAGTTACCCGCGTCGTCGCTGGTCCTGATCGCTGGTAAGATCTGCCTGTTTGACAGCTCACCAGCGATCATGTAGCGACACACCAGCGATCCTGATCAGGTCATATCGTTGGGATCGCTGGTGCGTCGCTTAGTGGAATGGGACCCAATTGGGTGTGGAGTCTTATTGGCAAAACTCCATGGGAGGAAAGTATGCACATTAGTCCTCTAGCAGAATGAGAAGAGGTAGGAGTAGCATGAATCTATATGAAAGTTGAGATCACAATATACTTATACCTATAAACAAAGAATTAGATATTTAAAAGATACTAAAAGTTCACAATGGACCATTCCACCATCAGATGTACTTTGAACACTTGCGCCTACTTTATCTACAGACACAACATGATTGTGAAGATCATTCTGAAGAATTCTACTAAAACTTCATAAATTTATTTTACAAAATATGTACAGAGCAATGATGAGGATAGTAGATAACTGCAAGTGTATGTTCTTTGTCTATAGAAAAGTTTCCAATTTCTCCATAATTTTGTCATTATGTCAGAAGAACCCTATTAGCTCTGTTTAGTCTTACTTCAAATTTCATATTTCAAAGTTCATTTCCAGTAAAATTAAATTAAATGCTTTAGCAGGATGTTTAGTATACATATCCTCAATGAAATAAAATAAACAAAGTTATTACTCAATCATATCGAGGTTTGGAAACTATTTATTGGCTACAAAAAAGAGGGAGAACAAGACAGCAGATTTATAAATTGGTTGGAAAAAACTACAAGGGAATCAAACGTACCCTAAGGCATCTAGTGAAAGAAACTACACTTGTAGGAAATTGCAGAGATTAAGCAACAGCTTTGTCTCCCAACTGTGCCCTGCCCACCTTGATGTAGTCGCAATATTCCATTTAGATTTGTTTAATGCCCTGTCAATTCTACTTTATTCAGCACTTATGCTACTATTCAGAGTTCTAAAACTAGAGCAAAGAAAAAACTGGAGACATTGTCCACAGCTTCCAATCTGGCTCAAGGAATTTTTATTTTCTAGTGTCGGAAAACATAGGTAGTTGACTGGCATATTTCTATCTGTCCACTTAGCTTGTAAAATGATACCAAGCGCCATAACATTTTTACTTATTGGCCTACATAATCATAAAAACTTTTTTTTATAAGTTGTTATTTTATATGACACCATTCATTTTACAAACTAGAAAAAAAATCCATTTCTGGAAAAACTTTTACGACGTTCACTTTTTGGTAAAAATGACCTTGTAATCTTGTAATTCTGTTCTATGGGTCAGTATCATTATGGTAAGACCAAATTTCTATAGTTTATAATATTGTTTATCTAGTATACAGTATATATTTTTTATTTTACTCCTTATAAAAATGAAAATCTTGCAAAAAAATTTGACTGCAGTTTTTTTTAATCTTTCAATGGATAGAGTTGTATAAGGGCTTGTATTTTTGTGAAGTGAGATATAGCTTTTATTTTCATGCAACTCTCTGATTTCTTCATACTACATTTTGTTGGTGAGACTAAGAAACAGTCGATAACAAGGAAAGTGATGGACATCAGCAATAACTCCACTGCTTTCCTTACCTCTTAAATGTTGCTGGTATTACTGACAGTGGCATTTAACAGATTTACCTGTTTCAATAAGAATTAGTTCCAAAAGCAGCAGTGTAATCTCAAAAGTTCGCTGCATACTGGCCAGCAACCACGTTATAAGGAGCAGGCTCAGCTCCTGAGCCCACTATATACAGTAAGTGTACAAATTTGCTGTAAGTGTACAGCAGATGATGCTAAAGGCTCAATAACTTTTTTCTACTGTATCAGGTCAGCAAAGTCAAAATGAGCTTATGTCTAGGCCACAAAACAATTGTAATTTAGCGCACTTGCTTACAAACCCACATGATTGCCCAAATGCATACTCTTAATCCACTGTCATCAGCTCTTATTACTGTGCTAACATTTTTCTGGAATGAAAAATATGATTACACTAATGAGTCCTTTTTCTCTAAAAAAGTTATAATAAAGCACTTTTATATGTTAGCATTGCAAAAAAAGTTCTGGAAATTACACAATAGTTTATATGTACTTCAAAGCAGGGAAAAAAAATAATACAAGCCTTATACAGCCAAGTCAGTGAAAAAATAAAATGCTAGAAACACAAAAAAGTGGATGGTCATTAGAGAGGCTTTCCTCTTTTAAATTTATTCCTAAAATCTTAATTCCTGTATTAAAAATAAAAAAACATTCACATTACCCAACCCTCCCCTGAATGCTGCCACTCTGCCATGATGTCACCACTGTAGCCTGTAAACCATCTCAAGGAGCAATGGCAGATACATAGCATTGGAGCAGGGGAAAGTGAGTAATCTGAATTTTATAATTTTTAACAAAGACGGTGTGAAGAAAGTTTAAGGGGTAAAACCCCATTGAAGGGTGAGCCCAAAATGTTTTGTGATGCACAGTATATATAATATTCATTATGTAAACTAGGGGGCAGGAGACATACACAGGTCGCCTCCAGTACGGACATATCATTATCTCAAAACTGAAAATAAAGATTAAACAACAGCCACAAGATGGATTTCATCAACCAAGGTATCATTTTAACCAGTATAACGGCACCGACCTAACACTGTCTTTAGGTTACTGTGCACAATCCTGCTGACAGGTTCCATTTAAATATCCATTCTATCTATATCATATCTATTAAGTAAAGAGCTTGATACACCTGTAGGAATATACTTCTCTTGCTCAGTACTCAGTGTGGCAATGTCTTAATTCTGAAAAATATTAAAAACTAGGACAAAATCTGGATTTTCAAACTGATGTGAACTTGTAATTTATTGAATCAAGGACTCAATATAATAGATGCTCTCCCAAAGAGATATTATGAGAACATCCCTTTAATGATACAACACCAATGTACAAATGTCTTATTTTATATGTTATGCTCTTTTGTTAGTCATTCATTTGTAATCTTTCTTGATGAAAGGGTCTGTTAGGTGCCGGGATTCTCCCGCTGCACAGGGTAGATCCCAAGCCTTGTCTGCCTCTGCGGTCTCACATTCTGCTTCGGCCACAGTGGATGCTGCTCAGCAAAGACGTCGGTCTCAGCGTCTTGCTCAGACCCATGTGATTCGTTTGGTTACTGCTGGCTTTCCAGCCAAAGCTATGGTAACCAGCAATAAGCTGCGGCTAACAGATGCTCCCGAGGCTAAGTCCAGAAATAACTCTACTGAGCATGCTCGTGAGGTGGCCACCTCTCATTGGTGGTCGGTTGTCAGCTGCTCAGGTGATGTGGCAGTTCTGGATTGGTACACAAGCAAGGTCCTGTCTGACTGGACTTAAGCAGAGCATATAAAAGAATCTTTGGGGTGCATGTTGGCACGCTAAGATCCTCTATGCTTTATGTGTGTCAGTGGATATGTTACCACTCTGTGTGCATGTGTGCCGCCGCTAGCATGGTGATTGTATGTCTAGGCAGGCAGTGTAGAGTGGGAACTCCCGCTTGGCTTAGCATCTGACTCTGGGCGTCCTAAGTCGCATGTGCTGTTTAGCACAACTGAGTGTCAGAGCAAGCACAACCACCAGCCTAGACTTTCCTGGGGGGTAGCTATAGGGACCCCAACTAGCGTCATTACTTACTATACTCCCGTGAAGTCTAACAGGGTATAGCTTTGAGTGATCTGTTATTTTACCGCTCTGTGGAACAACTGAGTGGGTACTTTTGCACTCTTTCCACACCGAGTGACCTTTATCTCTGTGTGTTTATGGTGCTTGCATGCAGCATCGCTCCGCCATTGTTTACTGGCTGTGGTTCCTCCATCACCGCACGGTGGACCCTGGGTTGCGATCGCACCTCCTCATAATTTATATTTGGTGTGATCCGCAAACCCTAACAAGGTCTCTGTGCTCTGAAAGCTTGCAAATATAATTATTTTGGTTAGCTAATAAAACTATCACTCCTACAATATTTTATTTCTTTATCATTATTATTATAATACATTTTTATAGCGCCATTTACTCCATGGCGCTTTACATGTGAAAGGGGCAAATATAGACATTTTCATTGAAAAATACTACAAATTCATAGACATACTTAAGTCAAGTTAACGTTGCAAATTAATATGGTTAATAAAACTAGTGTGTCTAGATCTAATAAACATTTCATTACCTAAGAAAAGTTGTATACATTTGGAATGAAAGCTACAATAACACCAGTAAATAGTGAAGCTTGTATATATATTTTTGAGCACTGATCCAGACTAGGTTAGAGTACTGTATAACTGTCATGCCAGACCTGAACACAGAAATGCCATATATTTCATAGTCTCGGCAGGCTGAAAAACATACCAATAGTTCTATGGTTTATTTCTGTAATCAATTTTGACAGTCACAGATTACAGTATTCATAAAGAATTTGGGTGCGGTCCCAGCAAAATGTTCAGCAGTGTTGTCTCAAGGGTCTCTATAACTACAATATGCCACCTAGGGCAAGAATTCACAGAATGCCACAACATAGCTGTCAAGAACTTTCCGGTCTGTGAAAGAATACAAATCCATTCTTCAAACAGAAAATGTTTACCTAAAATATAATTTAATGAAATAGAACAAAAAATTCTAAAACATTTAATTGCTCTTTTGGAAACCACTAGATGTTTTAAGAAACTGCAAACTCCACCCAAACATCCAATTTAAATGTTAAAATATTTATTTGAACATTATGTGAATATCCATTAAGGTAGATCCACATGGGATGGACATGTTGTGTATTTTACCAGTAGATTTACACAGTACTAAGCATGTGGATGAGATTTAACAAATCTCATTCACGTGCTGTTGAATTTTTCCATAAGGAAATATACCTGTGGCATGTTAATTTTTATCCACAGTAAATCCACTGCAAAATCAGCATATTATACATATATATTTTGTAGCAAATTGCTACTGAAATCTGCACATGGATTTGTGGCATAACAATGGGATCCTACCATGGTGGCAAATATTTTGCAGTTATTTAAATACAGTATTTTCAATGGGGTCAGTATTATGCTGTTTTTGAGTGTTTGATGCTGCGTATTTTTGTGCATCAAAACATAGTGTACTAAAGTTCCAACAAAGTGGATGGGATTTATAGAAATCTCATGCCTACAGACTTACATGAGATGAAGAAAATCCGCAAGTAAAAAAAGCACAGTTTTAGCATGATTCAAAATTGCATATGATCCACACATGACTATATTAAAGTTTTTTCACAGCCAAATACCAGGAAGTATTCAAAACCAAGTAGCTTTATTTATAACATTACATACTAACAAGAAACAAAAACACAGCGCCATAAAAATGGATGTAAAAAAAAAATCACTAAAAAATGCAATGAAAAATGCAAGTAACCTACCGTATTTTTCGCTTTATAAGACGCACTTTTGTTCCCCCAAATTTTGGGGGAAAGTAGGGGGTGCGTCTTATAATCCGAATATACGGGGGAGGGTGTGTATATATATATATATGTACTGCAGGGTCCAGGGGAGGTGGGGGCAGCTTTGGAGCGGTGCTGTGAGCTGGTAAAAGCTGCCGAAGGGAGCCTTTGATCTCCTGCTCCCGCTCATATAATATGCACTGCCGCTGTCCATCACCATGGTGCTGAAACCGCACCACGGTGACTGGCTGGGGGAGCGGTGCATATTATAGCTGCCTGCGCCCTCCTTTGATCGCACATGATCCCCTGTGTTAGATATCGCCCCCATGCTGCTGCCCATAGTAAAATAAAAAACTCTTTCCTTACCTCCTCCAGCGCTGATCTCCCGGTGTCTCTGCTGCTGCTGTCATCAGCACTCTGCTGTGCTGATCACATGACCGGCTCTGAGAACCAGGAAGTGGAGGAGGAGCTCAACCACACTGAGGGAGACACGAGGAGGGACAGCGCTGAGAAGGTAAGGAAAGAGTTTATTTTACTAAAAGCAGCAGCATGGAGGCGATATCTAACACAGGGTGATGTGTGCCAGCCACAGGGGGGCCAGTGTGCCAGCCACAGGGTGATGTGTGCCAGCCACAGGGTGATGTGTGCCAGCCACAGGGGCCAGTGTGCCAGCCACAGGGTGATGTGTGCCAGCCACAGGGTGATGTGTGCCAGCCACAGGGGCCAGTGTGCCAGCCACAGGGTGATGTGTGCCAGCCACAGGGGGGCCAGTGTGCCAGCCACAGGGGGGCCAGTGTGCCAGCCACAGGGTGATGTGTGCCAGCCACAGGGGGGCCAGTGTGCCAGCCACAGGGTGATGTGTGCCAGCCACTGGGGGCCGTGTGCCAGCCACAGGGTGATGTGTGCCAGCCACAGGGGGGCCAGTGTGCCAGCCACAGGGTGGCCAGTGTGCCAGCCACAGGGTGATGTGTGCCAGCCACTGGGGGCCGTGTGCCAGCCACAGGATGATGTGTGCCAGCCACAGGGGGGCCAGTGTGCCAGCCACAGGGGGGCCAGTGTGCCAGCCACAGGGTGATGTGTGCCAGCCACAGGGGGGCCAGTGTGCCAGCCACAGGGTGATGTGTGCCAGCCACAGGGGGGCCAGTGTGCCAGCCACAGGGGGGCCAGTGTGCCAGCCACAGGGTGATGTGTGCCAGCCACAGGGGGGCCAGTGTGCCAGCCACAGGGGGGCCAGTGTGCCAGCCACAGGGTGATGTGTGCCAGCCACAGGGGGCCAGTGTGCCAGCCACAGGGTGATGTGTGCCAGCCACAGGGGCCAGTGTGCCAGCCACAGGGTGATGTGTGCCAGCCACAGGGGGCCCGTGTGCCAGCACAAGGGGGCTATATTCAATATAAGGTGGCCATATCCAGATTAAGGGGGCTAATTTTAGGGTGGGGGGGCTATGAGGGACATATACCCTATATGATTTGTTAGACGGACACTGGCATTATAAGACGGACCCCATTTATTAAAAAATTCTCTATTCCTTCACCACATTTGGGGGTGCGTCTTATAATCAGGTGCGTCTTATAAAGCGAAAAATACGGTAATTTACATAATAGGTTTTCATTGTGGGAATGTAGCCTAAAGGTAGGTAATATAAAACAATGTACATGTAGCAGAAACGTTTTTGCACTTTTACTATATTAAAGCTGAAATATACCATATATTCTCTGCTATTTCATATTATGGTGTAAAGTAAAAAAAGTATAAAGTATATGATTTTATTACCATGAGAACCTAGAGTTGACATATGCTACTGTTTAACCAATGTCCTAAATGCAAAGGGCACTTCACATTAATAGTACAACTAATCCTACAAAAATAAATGTAGGAAAAGAAAGAGGTCCCAAATAATAAAACAGCAATTTTTATTTATATCATATTAAAATACATAAAAAAGCAAAAATGCCGTGGGGGACACCACAACATAACCAAATACATACAAAAAGGAGAATTATCTCCATAAACATATCCACTAAAGAACAAATGTTTACTTGAATAAATATGCAAAATATCTATGTAATAACATATAATATATATATTGCATAATATCCTTATATAAGTCCCACAGGAATAAATGATGTAAACCTATATGTCAAAGTAAACCTAAACACACCTCCAACAATAAGAAATTTTGGATCATTTCACCATGTGAAGAGGATTTCTTATTGTTGGAGGTGTGTTTAGGTTTACTTTGACATATAGGTTTACATCATTTATTCCTGTGGGAGTTATTATAAGGATATTATGCAATATATATTATATGTTATTACATAGATATTTTGCATATTTTTTCAAGTAAACCTTTGTTCTTTAGTGGATATGTTTATGGAGATAATTCTCCTTTTTGTATGTATTTGGTTATGTTGTGGTGTCCCCCACGGCATTTTTGCTTTTTTATGTATTTTAATATGATATAAATAAAAATTGCTGTTTTATTATTTGGGACCTCTTTCTTTTCCTACATTTATTTTTGTAGGATTAGTTGTACTATATGCTACTGTTTGTCAGGTGGCTCCCTTACACATTGTAAATCTAGTAAATGCAGTAAATCACATAGAAATAACAAGTGTCACTATGACTCCCCCAATGTTGCTTCGGTGGCCTTCACTGCGCTCCGTTTACTTCTCTGCAGCAGTCATGGCTACCCACATTAACAGTGCAGCCAATCACTGGCCTAAGCAGTCTGCTGCCACTCAACGTTGAGGTAAATGATTAGCCAGAGCCATTTAAGTTATTTTATTGTTTTAGGCCATTTTCATACTATTAGTCAAATTTTTGTCAATCCAGAAAATCCCAGTAAATTGTTTTGGCTATTTATAATTTGATATTTTATTTCGATTTACTATGCAATATGACATTCAGTTGACTTACTATGGAAATTGGAAAAAAAAACTTATATTAGAGGATGCTAATAGTTTTGAGAATACCACCTCAAAACACCATCACTAAGATTTGGATTAAACTGACATTGATTTTGCTAAATGTTTGTGCAATATGGAAAGAAAAACTGTAATAACTAAAACTTGTAAACATATCTCTAAACCCATATGTTTGCATCCCATACAATAGTTGTAATCTCCTCTAGAAGTCACAAGAGCCTTACAAAAAGGGATCCTGCATATTTACATTTTTTTTATCTGCAATATAGTAAAAAATATACTTGAATGCAAAAGCACTAAACAACGGAACAATTAATCATAAAAACAAAACAGAAGGTACTGACATAAATCTGAGTTTTATTTTAAGTAAAACCATATTTATGTATGCTTTAGATCCATATTTTAGTTCTTATTTCACCATAACCATGCTCGAGGCCCTACTGGGAAAGCTGATTAACTGTAAATCAGAAGAAAAGTCATACAGTTCAACATTTCCTTGCTCAACAAATAAATATTTTATTTAATGGCTATGCAAACATATGCTAAAAATACACAGGAAAATCCAAATATTCTGAAAAAAAAAAAGAATTCACTAGTTGTGTAATGTTATGTGTAATAATATAATGAATAATACTAAGGACCAGGGGGCACGCATTACAGGTGGAAGAAAAAGGTGATTTCGGCAGTTAAATAGGAAAGGGTTCTTTACAGTTGGAGCAGTCAGACAGTGGAATGCCCTACCACAAGAGGTAGTAATGGACGACACTATAACAGCTTTTAAAAAAGCAGCAGATGAATTCCTCAGAACACATAACATTGCGGGTTATAGTCAATTTAGTGACAAAATGTATAATTAGCGGTGAAAGGTTGAACTTGATGGGCCTAGGTCTTTTTTCCTTCTATGTAACTATGTACTTTGTACTTTAACAGTTGCAGTGAACAAAAACTATCAAGTTCCAGTATATTACCCAATAAATCCCTTGGAGGATCCACAGTAAGGACAGGTTCCAAAGTTGCTATGCCTTCAGACCCATCTTGTGTGCCATTTGATTTTCTTACAACTAATGACAATTTGTAAAGTAATATAAATAAAAATTAGAAAAAAACACTAAGAATAACTAAAGCAAACAAAAAGTTATACATTTAAGTACCAGCATCAAATGTTTTAATGTCTGTTGATGAGTACTTTAGTGTGCTAGAGCCTGTCACTTTTTTGAAGCACTTAATACTGGAATGCAGAGATGAATGGATCTGATGGGATTCAAATTTGCCAAATCATGTGGATTTTACTGGGAAATTCGAATAGTTGCAAATTTATTCTTTGCAAAATGACTATCCATTATTATGCTCTGCGCTCTGGAGAGACCCAAGGGTATAATAAACTTAAGATATAGAAAAAAAAATCCCAAACAACTAATATTCACTTCACCGCTCACATCTGCTGTTCACTGCTCCATGTATGATCCAAAGTGCATCATCAAATCACCAATTCAGACTGCATTTTCACACTACGCTGTGTCTTCCAGATGTAACCAGGTCTTGGATGACCCTGCGCGTGCTATACGTGTGTGTCATAATATTGACACTACCTTACAACCTGCATGTGCAGAGACATCCCAGGCCTAGTCGTAGACCCTAAGCCAGGACTTCCGGCCATGACTAGGCCTGGGATATCTCTATATCTTTATGACACGCTCTCTAGATCGGATTTCCGACTGAGATTGGCTTGGAAGTTTTGGCTTACTATAAAGGTGCAGTGCACAGCACTGGTAACAATATGCTCTGGGGTCTGTATGGAGAGCGATTGATGAAGTGGGTATTAGTTTGTTTTTTTTATACCTAGAAGAAAACCAGATTTTTGTAAAGTTTCACGACAATAAATTAACCCATCTCTAACTAGAATGTATTTAACTTCTAGCAGTCTGTTCAGTAATATTTAAACAAAGAAATTCAGATCATTATGTCTTGTCACCAAAATACATAGAATATACAGTATATGACTCAAGAGATCTATAGAAAAAAAAACTAAAGTCCCCTACATAACACTAATTTTAAAAAACAAGCAACAAAAAAAATAACAGATGAGAGCAGAATGGCAATATAGCTTACATAATGAAGTAACTAAATGAATGTATTCCTTGATATTCAGAACCTATTTCTAAATCCATACTATTGTAGCTAACAAACATGTGGATAATGTTCCATGTACACTGCATTATTATTATGCAATTGTTCCTAGGAATGCTCGGTTCACAATAATCAAGCAATCTAAACAGGCTGCCGATCACCTGACAAACCTACAAAACCCTCTTGGCAGCACATCATCCTGTGTAAACAGGAGCCGCACTGCTGACAACAATGGCAATCTAAACACACTGAGTGATCTATTACTGCTCATTCAATGTACACATGAGGCGCAGTCAGCCTGGGTAAAAAGAGTATTAAATGACTGCCGATCGATAAGCATTCACCGATTGGCGGTCGTTTAACCTTTTACAATCAGTTAATGTAAACTCACTTTAAGATTCATGCTAAACTACATGGAAGCAAGTGAATTGAAGATTGATATAGTATTACCCAAAGAAGCTGTGTGTTCATCTGTTGTAGAGGATTCAACTGGTAAATTAGTTACTTGGAAAAAAGGATGGGTTACTGTGGGTACAAATAAAGATCCAGTTGGTGCATTTGCATGAAAGAGGCTGCAATAAATGATTGTGATGGAGAAATTGATGAATACTAATGCTAATGCAATGATAGTAGACAGACTGCATATGTGCATGCAATGCGTAGCATCAATTAAATAAAATGCTAAAACATACAGCCAGTAATAGTTAGACATTGCAAATTCTAAAGGGGAATATTTTATACAGCCATAAAAACATCCAATCCAAGCCTTCAAGTTTACTAGCAGAATTTTTTGACATGCTCTATATTAACACAGGTTTAAAAGCAGATTGAAAAAATGCATGCAAAGCCAGACAAAATCAGAGGCCTAACAGTATTAATACTGAACATGTGCAATAAGTGAGTAATAATAGGGTCATAATTGTGTTTACTGAAAATCAGCAACAGCAGGACACTGACATGCCTATCTCTAAGGACCTATCTGAATAGATGGAACTAAACACCAAAGTTTGAGATATTATTTGGCAATGACAATCAGAAAAGAGGAAAATGGAACAGTGGAAATTTAGATGCAGTGCTTCATTGTTTTTAAATAGTTTTCTACGGAAGACACACAAGAATTATTGTGGGTGACTTGGAATGCTATAATAGTTTGGAAACTGGTTATATTTACACAATGTGGTTAGAAATGTGTCATTTAATAGTCCGTGCATACAATCCCTAATATTGCTATAATTTATAAACTGAAAAACAGATTTTTTTTTTTTAGGATTCATTCTGCACAATTGCCAACTGTCATTTTTAGGTAATCCCCCAAGCCCAATAAATTTTGAGCAATTTCTAAAGCAATTAACATTAATGCTATTAAACATTTAAAACAAATATCAGTAATAATCGTGGTCACATTAATGAAGTATTTTCAGGTTTGGAGCTGGATAAGGAATAACATCCTGATCACGTCCTGATCACTGGGCGTTCAACTGCTGTGACACCCACCGATCCAGAGAACTGGATCTCTGTAAGCGCCATTTATGAGTGGAGCCATGTTCGACCATGCGCACTGCAGATCCATTTATTCTTAACGGAACAAGCAGAGGTCTTCGACACTCCCATAAGAATGAATGGGGTGGGCGTGCATGAGGGACCACTGTTCCATTCATATGGGATTCTTTAGTGCTCTGGTTCTTGGGATTGATTGTGGTCACAGCAGTTGGACCCTCAGTAACAGGGGATAACTAACTACCAAACTTTAGAATGCACCTTTAAAGTGCTCAGACGGTAGATGTAGAGTTGCAATATATTTACAATGTGCCACTGCCATTATAAGAACATGTTCCTGAACACTAGCTACACCCTGTGTTCTGGCAGTACATTTAACTGAAACATTTACTGGATTCTGCTAAATGAATGCCTTCACAATTGTGTAGAACAATTTCATCCATCAGCAGTTGATTCTCAATGTAAGAAACCATATAGTAAACATTCTTTAGGCATCCAGCTGTATTAAAAAAATATCCATATATGCAAAGATATAGCAATGTATATTTATCCAAACATATGACAAGCGGAAAGTCTTTGGCTAATGATAGTCTATAGGCTTCTTATCTGTACACATTTTACAGAATTTATTGATGTATAGGACACCATGGTGGCACATTGGTTAGCATAGCAGCACTGGAATCCTGGGATCAAATGCCACCATGGATTTGCACCCAGGACCCCAGAACATACAAACTCTGCAAGGAGCTTGCATATTTTCTCTGTGTTTATGGATTTCCACCTGGCACTCTGCTTTCCGCCCACACGCCAAAGACATACTGATAGGGAATCTAGATAGTGAGCGCCAATGGGGACTATGCTGATAATGTCTGTAAAGTGCTGTGGCATTAATGGCGCTTTATAAGTGAGTAAACTAAAAAAAATAACTATATGCTGAACAGTCCAAATGCTATGTGATATCCTAACATTGGATGGATGTAGTTGTTGCTACTTAGAAGAGAAGATCCTATGGGCATTACTTGCATTCCAAGTTAATAGATATGTTTTAAGAACATTTTTTTAAAAATGGAAATACAATTAGGAAATACACATAATATAATAATGTGCTTTTCCACTATATTGGCACAGACACTCCCCTTGAGAAAGCACATCTGCGAAACGCGAGTCGGGACGTCTGTGGTGCGGTGGATGGGTGGTTCACAGCATTATGGGCAAGATTTATGCTTTATTTGTTTCCATGTGGTCTGTTTAATGTGGGTTGGTACTGCATGCACTTGATTATTATTCCTTATACCCGTGGCCATATGGACTTAATTATACTAACACTACCATTATCTGCAGCCTGATTCCTTTCCGCTTCGCCACCTATGATGACTTGAGTATTCCCTCTATTTTTGGATTCTTCTTCACATGTATCATGTTTATCCGTGATTCATGTTTTCTATCATGTATATTATTTTGTTAATAAAAATTTTGATTATTTTATGATATATCACTATTCTTTTTCTTGAGTGGTGTTTTGTGGATATTCGTTATCTTTCTTTTAGTGTATATTGGCACAGATAATAGCAATAAAGCGATAAATGTGAATCAACCTATTATTGTTAATTTACAAACCCTGTGGTAAAATCCAAATTCTGTTAAGGATCACTGTCTATTTTTTTTTGGAGTGTGTGGTGTGGAATCCTATTTGTTTCGGAGAAAACAAACAATATAGAGAACTTGGGATTTTGAAATAAAGACATAATAAAACAGCACTTGCTTTGTAAAGTTGCCAGCCACAATGCACACAAATAATCTGTAGCTTAAAGCAATGCTTAAATGCTAGAAAGACAAAGCAACTTCCACATGCAGCACAACTTATGTCAGATGAGCTCAGTAGCTGATGAGCTATTTCTAGATGAACAAAGAGAAGAAGTCATGAAAAAATGGAAAAGATTCATATCTGTGGAATGACAATTCAGCCATGGTTTCCTAAAAAGTCAACAATGTAAATTGTTCACTGGAAAATATGAACTTTAGAAAAGAGGGTAATGGTGAGAATCATGGAAGTTATGTTACCCATGGTTGCTCTGACCCATTCTAGGGTACCAGTTGATGAATTTGGAGTAAAAGATTCCACAATAGGTTGGCTTGCAACTGTTACAAAAAATTTGAAGATAGATACACAAAAATATGATTATGAAAAAATAAAATAAATACAAGAAAGCAAATAATTATACAATTAGAAATCCTGTAATAAAGAGTTTATTAATAACACAGAGAAACAGAGAAACAAAACAGACTTGAGTACATAAAAAATACAAATATATCAAATCAAATTACCGGTAGTTTAAAACATGTTCATATTTGCAAAGGTAACATAATTATTGAATATTTCTTTATCTTTTCTTTTTTACAGCTGTAAAGAGATTGTCCCATCTGCAACATTTTTGACATTCAGATAATAAGACCCAAATGTCCAAAAGATGGAGGTCCCTCTGCTGGGACCCGTATTAGTCTCAAAAATGGGGTCCTGTTGTGCTCGACTGTCAGAGGAGAGTTGCCTATGCATGCAAAGCTCTCCATTAATTTGTATGAGGGTATGCGCATGCAGTGTATTTTAGACATCAGCATACCTGTTGAGATTTCCCTTCTAAAATGCTTCAGAAAAAACAGGTGGTATTTTTTTTCGTAAGCATCTTTTGTTATGTCCTATCTGACATGTTTTGTGGAAGATATGCAAATGGCATTTTTTTTACATTCAGATGTTAATAATGAGCGGCTTCTAAGAGGACTATAGAAGAATGGTCAGGTCACTTCTTTTACTGCCCAATTTAAAAAAAAAGAAAAGATCAAATATAAAAAAGTCATTTTTACATTGCCTTACGAATGTGGATTTTCTTTTGCTTTTTTATCACTATTTCAGATGGAATCCTGCAAAAAAATACATCATGTGCTCATACACTAAGTAATCTAAAAATTGCTGAGCACACTTGGCATTTCTCACATAAAAATGAAAAAGAAATCTGCGTTTCGACAGCCATTGTTGCCTGTTCTCAAGATGTGGAACTTGCATATGACAAACATCTGTGGCATATCCAGTAGGTGAGCCATAAATGTCAAAGACTTGAATACCTCTTTAAATGAGCAAGAAAATATTCAGTTATTAAACTCTTCTGAAGAAATATTTTATATGTGTATTTTTTTTATAGAAAACTATACCTGGTTTGAGATCTTCAACAGTTTTTTCTGCAGCTTTAGAGACTGGAGGAGACTCTGTAACTTTGGAAACTAAAACAAAAAAAAATGAAAGCCATGTTAAAAATATTTTTTTCTTGTGATATGCTATTCTTGGATGAACAAGTATTTTCTACAAAAAAGAAGGATGAACTTATAAATAATAACTACGCCAAGCTCTACATATAAGCTGAAAAGAAACAACTGTCACAGAAAGCAGAACAGTCCAATGAGAACAATGTATCTTGGATGCTGCCAATTTTTGCTATGATTGTATTTAAACCCCTTGGGGCGGAAAAATGTCAACACAAAAACTTCAGTGGTAGTAAGGAAAAGTTTTTTGCAATGACAACATGTCACAAGCCTTTAAGGGGTTGTCTGGAACCAACATATTGGTGACCAATTTGTATGATCAGTAGGGTCCTTACTCTTGATACCCCCCAGTGATCAGCTTTTATCAGCTGGGACAGCAGCTGGATGTAAACAGTGTGCAAAGCAGGAACTGTGAGGCTCTGTACATTGCTAATGGCTGCTTTGGGGCACTGCACCTCATCTACTTGATCCTAGGTCATCCCGGAAAAATCGTTACAGTGGGATATATTTTCTTTAGTCCTTTCCAGACAGATTTTTTTTTTGTTTTCCCACTTTTATTTTTTTCCTCATTTTCTTCCAAGAAGTTCTTTTCAAAATAGCCATTTAAGGACTTTTTTGGGGGACAAGTTGTAGTTTTGAATGATAGCATTAATTTTGCCTTGAAATGTACAGAAACATTTTTTTAAAAATCCAAGTTGGGTGAATTGGTGAAAATAACACCATTCTATCAGATCAGTGTTTTTTGGTTACATTTTAGAGCTAAAAAATTGTTTCTTTAACTATTTTATTTTTTCTTTGATGGACCTTTTATGAAGGCTTGTTTTTTGCATGGCAAGCTGTTGTTTTTACTGATTCCAGCTAGAGGTACTTATGAATTTTTTAATAACTTTTATTAAACCTGTTTTTTATGAAGTGTGTTCACCAAAAAATGTGAATTGTTGCTTTTTTTTGAGTCCCTATATGTCACGAAGGAACTAGATATAGACAACTAAAGGGCAAATACCGTGATAATAGCAGGACTTCTCAGAATCGTACTACAATGAATATTTATCTCTTGGCTGCTTTAACTATTTTGTTCTCCAACTGTTTACTCTCTCACTAATACAGATGATTCTGCTTTATATCTCTTGATTTATTCACAAGCCTATAAATACAGGGTGGTCCAAAAGTAGGTGGACGGAAAATAACAACATTTATTTTAATTTATATATAAAATTATATTTACTAACACAAGCATAACATTGACAATTAAATTTTATTCTGAACAATAATGCAAAAGCCATTAAATTTTATCAACGCAGGTGCTCAAACTGTTTTCCATCACAATTTGCACAGCTTTGAAGTCTGCCTCTTACGTTTGACAAACATTTTTGCACAAGTCTCTTTGGATATTAATTTCTTGAAATGCATATCTTATGTAATTTTTCAAATCACTGACACTTTTTGGTTTTTGACTATAAACTTTGTCCTGGAGTACTCCCCAAAAGAAAAAATCCATTAGGGTCAAGTCTGGTGAATGTGCCGGCCAATCAAGTGGGCCTCTTCGGCCAATCCATTATTAGGAAATATTTCATCTAGATACTCGCGGACTACTCTTGAATAATGTGGAGGGGCCCCATCTTGTTGGAAATAAAGGTAATTTGAATTAGGCTGTTGCTGTAACTGGGGAACAACTTGATTCATTAGAATTTCAAGATACTTATCTCCTGTGACCGTCCCATCAAAAAAAAAGGTCCAAAAACACCAAAACTTGAAATACCACCCCAAACATTGACAACAGGCTCATTTAGTTGTTGCGCTAATGTTAAATGCATGTTCTCATTATACCAGTGTGGGGAGGAGGACTCCCAGACAGTGAAAGGACAGGGACCCAGGGAATCGCCATCAGGGTTCCTGAGGGAACGATACTGGGAAGACAGTGAAAGGAAAGACTTGACTGAAGTTGTCAGGGAAATGGGGCAGGACAAGCTTAAAAGGAGCAGGGGCGCACTGAAGTGGCAGTTGACAGAGAGCAGGACAACAGATAGGAAGCCGTGTGAGACAGAGAGGACCGAGGGAGCAGACGGTGTGTTGTGGAGAGACCAACAGGGGCCTGTGAAATGAAAGCTGCGGACTCACCGACTAGTGACACGTGAGAGACTGGCACTGGCGGCCGCTCCCCGCATACAGTCCCATACAGCGACTCCCGCTGCTTCCCACCCTGTTGTGACAAAGCGGCTAGCTCAGGCGACCGCAGCGACGACAGACCATTCCTTTACAGTGGTCAGGACACTGCCCCCCTGCCTTCTCCCACAGCTACGGCCCTGTCATCACCGGCCCCAGGGGGCGCCACCTCGCTACAGGCGGTAGAAGAGGCCCCCATCCGGTTTGCTCAGGGACCCTGAGCAGAGTTTGGTGAACGGTTATATTTTGAGACTTGTTATGAGCTCATTTTCTCCTTCACCTTTGATGTCCGATGAACTCCCTCTGCTGGTGAAAGGAGGTAGTGAAATTGATTTGGATGGGAAAAACCTGTCATCTGAACAGGTGGAGTGTGATTGGACATCCGGAATCTCTGAGTGGATATAAGGCCGCTGACGCCCTGCTGGGTTGCTGGTTATCCTCTCTGCTCTGAGCTCTGGCCTCCAGTTTAGTCCTGTCTACTAAAGCTAAGTTTTTGCTCTGCTATTGTTCCATGAGATTTTGTCTGTTTACTTAGTGTTTGTGTTCAGCCAGCCCTGGTTGGGACTGGCTGAACTCCATTTTTGTCTCTGATCAGTTGATCTCTTTGCTCTGTTTTCAGAATATACCTGAGTGCTGATATAGTGATTTTGAAGTCTAGTGACTTCAGGGCCTTTTCTATCAGACGTGTTGGACATTACTTTTGGCAAGGTTTTTGCGTGATTGCAGACAGTTGCTTTTCTTTCCTGTCCTATCTAGTTAGTGAGGGCCCCATCATTTGCTCAGCCTGTCTTTCTGTCTGTGTTTGTGTTTTCATCTGTTTTCACCGTCAATACATGTTGGGGGCTGTCTATTGCTTTGGGGTCTGCTCTGGGGCAGTTTAGATTTCCCCTTTCTTTCTTTAGTTTTATTTAGTTCTCCGGCTGTGAACGAGGTGTCTAGGACCACCATAGGAACACCCCACGGCTACTGTTAGTTGTTGTGAATAAGATCAGGGGTCTGCAATACGCTAGCTACCAACCTCTCCGGTTTTCTGGACTTAGCTTGTATTTTTGTTTTTTCCTCCTCTGGTGACTCATTCATAACAGAGACTGCTTCATAACCCCGCAGTGAGACGAGAGCCGCAAGGAGACGCCTGTTGTGCCCATCGGCACAGTTTCTTCAGGGCCTGTTGCGCCCCACCGTCACAGTTTCTTCAGGGCCTGTTGTGCCCCACCGTCATTTCTTCCAGGCCTGTTGCGCCCCACCGTCATCGTTTCTTTGGGGCCTGTTGCGCCCAGCTCCATCCCGGAATATCAAGGCGTCAAGGCAGCCGCATCAGTGACCTCTACGCGGCCACGCCTGTGATCCTGACAGACCCCTGGAAGGATAAGTTTATTATAAGAGATAAGGACCCCCCAGTTTGGTCATACGTGGCCTATAGCACCCAGGCCAACCGGGTTAGTCGCATTACCCATAAGAAAGTGTTATTAGGTTTGTTGAGTCCCTGCATGGACTGGTTGCTGTTAATACTTTTTTTGGTTGCTCAATATAGCCCCAGCAGCTACAGTTTATAAAAGTTATTTCCACAAACCACACTCAGTCTCGTGTCTCGTCACTGCATCCTGCGAACCTGCTAGAACCCTACACTAGTAAATACAATTATGTCTGTTAATATGGCCAGATAATTTGAAAGAAGCTTCATCACTCCACATAATGTTATCTAAAATTACTGGATTTTCTTCAATTTTGTTAAGCATAACCTCACTAAATTGCAGCCGCCTATCTGGAACATCCTCCAATAACCCATGAATTAGACGTGGACGATAAGCTTTCCACCCTATAGATTTCAGGATTCACATGATGGAAGCTCGTGAAATTCCCAATTCAAAAGAGGCTCTTCTGGTGGACTTTTTTGGACTCTGAACAACTGTTTCAGCAACAAGTTGTTTATTATTTTCTGTACAGGCTGTTTTGGGTCGACCAGTTTTTGGAGCAGTAAGGATTGAACCAGTGGCATCAAATTTATCACGAATGCGGTAAATGGTTTCTCTTTGGGGCTTGAGTACCAAATGTTTCAACCCAATTTGCTCTATTTCAGCATTTTGAGATTTCCAATACTCTTTTAAAATCCATTTTCATTGATCTGTATTTAAATTATTTTCCATTATGGGTTAGCTGAATTATCTGAAAAAAAAACAGATTTGGGGGAGATTTATCTGTGAAAACTGGGTCTGTGAAACTGACTCAGTTGCCCTTAGCAACCAATCAGATTCCACCTTTCATTTTCCAAAGAGTCTGTGAAGAATGAAAAGAGGAATCTGATTGGTTGCTAAGGGCAACTGAGTCAGTTTCACTTTACACCATGTTTGATAAATCTCCCCCTTCATAAACCTATTACACACACTGTCCACCTACTTTTGGACCACCCTGTAGTTTCATTTGTGCATAAATATGTAACACTAAACATTTTACTTTAAAACATATCTGAAAAATAGACCTATATAGTCTTGAAAGCATCCTATTTGTAATTCATTATCTTTTAAGCCAGCTAATAAAAGGTATCAACTATTGAAGATTCTGAGTTTTTTTTTTCTTTTCTATCTACTGCCTTAGATGATACATATTTTTGCACACACCCTTATTACCTACAGGATAGGTACCCCCTCTCTGGTAGCCTACCACTGATTTTGGATCAATTTTATCTCTAACTGGCATCTATTCCTTGGTGTCCTATCACTAATATTGTATGTTTTCTCTTATAATGGCAACAGATTAAAGATTCCACTTCTTGAACTGAAATATGCTATAACACCTCAATCCAGGAAACATAGACCATAGCGGCAGCTAAATACTTTAGTACTATGACCAATACATGAGTTTGCAGTGCCAGTACAGTAGAACAGCTTATGGAATAAAGGACTGTTAACCTAAGACACCAATGGGATGAAAGCTTAATGCAGACTAGAGTATGGAAAAATATAATAATCAAGAAGGTGATTCCACTGGTCAATTCTTAATAAAATGTTGAATAACTTTGTCAATACTTTCATTATGGTCACTAGGTAGTTTTTTGTCCAGTTATATTCATACAGATTGTTCCATCTTGATCAATCAGCCATGTGTCCTATTAGATCATACAGACAACACAAAGGCAATAATCAAAAACAGTAAAAAAAAGCTCAATATTTTGTACAGATTGTTAAAAAGTGGAATTATGCTTTTGTATACAACTCTTGTGGCCAACTCCACTTCAGTACATCAAGATCCAACACATCCAGATAACAGTAAATTTTTGAGATGCTTTAGGAAATGTCTGAAAAACTACTATAAAAATATCACATTTACAGAAACAATAGAAGGCAGGATAAGTAAAAAGGTTCTTTCCCTGAAGTCTTGTCAGGTGTCACTTTGTAGATATCTGCCTTGGATACAGTTTTTAATCTTTATTTGGAATAAAGTCAGAACAATTTTTACCAGGAGCTGGAATTTTTCTTCATGTTTTCTCAAATTGATTTCATTATTAACATTGGCTGGGTAAGTGACCCAATTTTTATAATAATTTCTATTATAGCAACAAACAGACTGGAAAACATGTGGAAGTGCTGCATGAGACAATGCTGGCATCACATATTGGAACAAGGATGTGATAGATTTTATATGTCATGGATTCTATTAACCTCTTAAGGACATCGCCTGTTTTGGCCTTCATATAGTTCTCACAACTTTCTTGTATTTATCGTATAGCCGTACAATTTGGGGTAACTTGTTGATTAACTTTCCTTCATTTTTTGATTGCGATAATAATTCAGCCATTTTTAAGTTTTTTTTTATTAGTGATGAGCAAGTGTTCTCGCCACTGCTCGATACTCCATCAACCTTTGGGGTGCTCGGGTATACTCGTTACTTGATAAAGTATTGCAGGTGCTTGAGCTCCATGCTTGAGTTCCCACCCCACATGTTTTGTGGCTGACAGAGAGACAATGAACATGCAAGGATTACCTATCATACACGGTAATGCCGTAGCTATGTTGGCTACTGGCCTTACTGAAATTTGCTGGCCGTATTGCGTTATCGGGTCTTTTATAAGACCCAGTGATACGGTGCTCGGCACAATCTACTCTGGGAGCTGTCCAGGGAGAGTTGATTTAGGAGGAAGAGCTTAGATTAGAGCAGGCATATATGCAGTATTTAATTTGCATTGTATTACTTGCATACCATTGCTGCACCAAGTCCTTTCAGGGCAATATACTGTCTTTTCTCTAGTAAAACAGTTGTTACCTGCATTCAGTGTAGGGATAACTGGTGCAGGAGGGATAGCTTTGGATTAGAGGCATATAGGCAAGGTTTATTGCCTTACAGTCCTTCTATAGCTATACTGCTGCTGCTGCTGCAACCTAAAAAGAAAAGTCTTTATTGTCAAGCACCCCTTCCAAGCCAAAAAAGAGTACTGTATACTGTTCATGGTTTCTTCTTTTTCTTGTTCTTCTCCTCTACCATATCAACAGGATCATCATGCGGCCCTTGCTCATAATTTTTAGAAGGTCATCATGTGGCCCTCACTCATACTTTTTAGAGGGTCATAAGGTGGCCCTCACTAATAATTTTTAAAGAGTCATCATGTGGCCCTCAACCATAATTTTTAAAGGGTAAACAGGCAGCTCTCGCTCACAATTTTTAGATGTTCATCAGGTGGCCCTCGCTCATAATTTTTAGAAGGTAAACATAAGGCCCTCGCTTATAATTTTTACAAGGTTAACAGGCAGCCCTCACTCATAATGTTTAGAGGGTTATCAGGCGATTCTCATAATTTTTAGAGGGTAAAAAGGCAGTCCTTGCTTGTAATTTTTAGAGGGTCATCAGGCGGCCCTCACTCATAATTTGTAGAGGGTAAACAGGCGGCACTCATTCATAATTTTTAGAGGGTCATCATGCAACCCTAACTTAATTTCTCCATGGTGTGTAGGATTCTCTCCTTCATAGCTTTTACAGGATGTGTATAAGGCCTACCTCTACAATTCTCTTACATATAAATATGTATACCACTCAGGGGTAAATGTTTATCAGCCCTTGCATTTAGTGCTTAGGCTTTACCAGTATATGAGCCCCACACCTTAAAACTGGGAAAAAATGTTTTCTGAGACCCTCCGCTATGTGTCTTGCAGGGTGTATCGCAGTCTCTCCTTCTAATTTTTGGCAGCCCATGAACTTAGTACACAGGCTTTATAAGTCTAGGAGTCTCACTACCTAACAATTTTAACATAATGTGTATAAGGCCCTCCTTTATGTTTAATACAGGGTGTATCAGAGTCCATCTTCCTTCTAATTTTTGGCAGTTCTTTTATTGTCCACATAGACTTTGTGAGTTTCAGAGCTCCTCCTTCATAAACAGGATGTGTCAGACCAGGTCATACACCACATGCCCAGATAAGGTAGTAAAGATGTTAAAATTACATTTACCATTGATTTTCGGTGGGTGTAGTTTTACTTGCTCCTCTACTATGTTATCTATTGTAGTCATAGGCAACGAGGAAATATAGTGAGAGATGGTCCGGCTACTAACCCCTTTCTGACATTGAACGTAATATTCAATCCCTGTGACCTGGGCCTATTTGACCAGAGATGGAATATTATGCCATCACAATCGCTTGTGCACACAGGGGTGGGCGATCGCCGCCAGGTGTCAGCTGATTCTGACAGCCCACACCTGGCACTAAGTGACAGGAGTGGTCACAGACCGCTCTCGGCACTTTAACCCCCAAAATGCTGCGATCAAACACGATTGCAGCATTCCAGAAGCCAGCAGAGGGCTGACAGTCCCTCTGCCTTTGGACTGGAGACTCCGCAGCATGACGCGGGGTGCCAATTGTTTGCCATGGTGACCCAATCTCGTCATGATGACATCCGGGTCACCAGAGCTAGTAAACTTGCTGATCATGCCCAGTGCATGATGAGCAAATTTGTCTGTCAGAGCAGAGCTGACAGTTTCTGCAGCATGGGGATGCTGATTCATCTCCATGCTGCAGAATCGATAAGCATGTAAAAAATTATTGTCCCATATTGGGACAAAGTAAAAAAGTTAGAACAAAATTTTTAAATAATTGTAAGAATATTTTTAAAAAAAATCAAAAATAATAATGAAAAAATCTCTCTAAATAATTTTTTGAATCAATAAAAATAATAAAAAGTACACATATTTGGTATCACTGTGTACGCAACAACCCATCCTATAAAACTGTCCCATCAGTTAATCCCTTTAGTGAACACCATAAAAATTAAATAAAAAACAAGGCAAAAAACAATGCTTTATCATCATACTGCCAAACAAAAAGTGCAATAAATCGCGATCAAAAAGACAGATATAAATAAACATGGTACCACTGAAAACGTCATTTTGTCCCGCAAAAAACAAGCCGCAATACCGCTCCATCAGTGGAAAAATAAAAACGTTATAGGCTTGCACAATAAAGCGATGCAAAAATAATTATTTTCTCTATAAAATATTTTTGATTGTATAAAAGCGCCAAAACATAAAAAATATAAATGAGGTATCGATGTAATTGTACTGTACTGACCCAAAAAAGAAAACTGCCTTATCAATTTTACCACATACAGAATGGCATAAACCTCCCCCATAAAAAATTCCTGAATTGCTGTTTTTGTTCATTCTGCCTCACACAAATCAGAATTGAAAGCGATCAAAAAAAGTCATGTGCCTGAAAATGGTACCAATAAAAACATCAACTCGTCCTGCAAAAAATAAGATCTCCAATGACTCTGTGGGCCAAAATATGGAAAAATTATAGCTCTCAAAATGTGGTGATGCGGTGATGCAAAAACTATTTTTTGCAATAGATGCGTCTTGCAGTGTGTGACTGCAACCAAACATGAAAACCCAATAGAAATCTGGTATCGCTCTAATCCCAACCCGAACAATAAAGTCGCCTAATCACTTATACTGCACGAAGAACGGGGTAATAAATAAAACCAATTCTTCACATGCTGTTGATTTTTTCATTCTGCTTCCCAAAGATCGCAGTAAGGCTCAGCGCACATTTATCCTGCACTCTGCGTTGAGCTCTTACATCAGGGTTTCTGTGTAAATCTCTGAAATGGAACCTTTGGTGGAAGATTTCCTATAATGAGGCAGAGGGAGGCACTGTGGATGTTGTGTGACCTGTGCTCTCCATCTTTTTAGGATTGCATAAAAGTGCAGTCGGCCACAGTTTTGTGCACTTCTGAAAAGAAGAACACCATGGAACAGAGGCCAGACGAAGTCCAGAGTAACTCTGCTGTCTCATTATAGTGAATGGATCCCTCAGGGGTTTCATCTGAATCACGAAACTTGGAGATTTAGATGTAAACCCCAAAGTAAGTGGCTAGCGTATAGCGCTGGATAAATGTGATTTCAAACATTATGTAACATGTTGCCAATAAAAGCTTCACTTTAATCCACAAAAAAAGCAAGCCCTGGCTCAGGTCCGTCATCTGTTAATGTTACTGGTAGCACAAAGGCTTTGGAGAAAGCGAAATGGCTCCTCACGTGCCAAATAAAATTCAGCAAATTCTCGGCTCCCAAATCCAAATGCCCCCCTTCCTTCTAGCCCTACAGTGTAGGTAAAACACATAATGCATCCACATTTGGCATTTCTGAAGCAATGAGAGCCTGCTTAACATATGGATGCATGCCTCCAGAAGCATGGGCTGGGCATAATGTACTGGTGACTGCAACATACTGGTTACTACAGCATACTGGTCACTACAACGGCAGTTAGCAATTTTCATTCTGCAACATTCATTGCTGCTTGTTTCTGGAAAATACCCATGGAGTCAAAATCGTCATGTGGATAATTTCCCCAAGGGGTATAGTTTCCCAAATGGGGTCACTTGAAGGGGAATGCTGCTCTTCTAGCAATTAGGGGCTCTGTGTATGGAGTCTGCTCACTGTTCTAGGAAATAAATAAATAAAAAAATAAAAAATAACCAAAAAGACAAAAAAGCATAGCCATAAAAAGTGTAATTTTTATTAAAGCATGATAGCCAAACCATAAAAACACATAAAAAGAGATTCCGGTCCAAAACACCAATCATAGGTAAGTATACTCGTGTGAGAACAGATGTACCAGTGGGAGATAAAAAATTTAAATCTCTTATTAACATGTCATAATGACTAGTGTTGAGCATTCCGATACCGCAAGTATCGGGTATCGGCCGATACTTGCTGTATCGGAATTCCGATACCGACTTCCGATATTTTTTCAATATCGGAATTCGGCATCGGAATCGGAAGTTCAGTTGATTGACGGCCTGACGTCATCATGATGCGCGGTGTGTGCGGGAATTTCCCACACAGCAATGGCATAAAGTGAGACTAGGGACTTTTTTTTTTTTTAAGTGGCGGAGGAATACAGTGCGGAAGGATACCTACCTTCCGTCATTGGATTCCTGCAGCCCGTAGAGAACGGCAGCATCATCTGATGCTGCAGTTCTCTACCCAAGATCGTCGTGGGACACACTCGTGGACTGCTTCGGATCGTGGGTGAGTATTTTTGTGGTTTGTTATGTTAATATTTATCCCGGAAAAGACAATGGCTTCGGGGAACAATGTGACAAGTATTGGTAAGTATGTTACTCTATGTTATATGTACTGTATGTCTATGTATGTATTGTATGAATGTATTGTATGTATGTAGTATATATGTGGTATGTATGTAGCATGTAGTATGTATGTAGCATGCATGTAGTATGTATGTAGCATGCATGTAGTATATATGTAGTATGTATGTAGCATGCATGTAGCATGCATGTAGTATGTATGTAGTATATATGTAGTATGTATGTAGCATGTATGTAGTATGTATGTAGCATGCATGTAGCATGCAGTATGTATGTAGCATGCATGTAGTATATATGTAGTATGTATGTAGCATGTAGTATGTAGCATGCATGTAGTATATATGTAGTATGTAGCATGTAGTATGTATGTAGCATGCATGTAGTATATATGTGTTATGTATGTAGCATGTAGCATGCATGTAGCATGCATGTAGTATGTATGTAGTATATATGTGGTATGTATGTAGCATGCAGTATGTATGTAGCATGCATGTAGTATATATGTAGTATGTATGTTGCATGTAGTATTTATGTAGTATGAATGTAGCATGTATGTAGTATGTAGTATGAATGTAGCATGTATGTAGTATGCATGTTGTATGTATGTAGCATGTAATTTTTTTTTTATTTTTTTTTTTTACATTTAACACATTAGCCGGATGATGGGACTACTACTGTCCCATCATTGGCTAATGTGTCAATCACTGTCATGGTAGCAGGCATCGCCCGATGGGACTTGTAGTCCCATCGGACGATGCCTGCACAGACCCCCGGAGCCTGCACAGACCACCGGCAGGCCGGCACAGCCCCCCGGCAGGCCGGCACAGCCCCCCGGAGCCTGCACAGCCCCCCGGCAGGCCGGCACAGCCCCCCGGCAGCCGGCACAGCCCCCCGGCAGGCCGGCACAGCCCCCCGGCAGGCCGGCACAGACCACCGGAGCCTGCACAGACCCCCTGGCAGGCCGGCACAGCCCCCCGAAAGGCCCGTACAGACCCCAGAGAGGCTGTACAAGGGCAGGAAAGGGTTTTTCTTATTCCGATACCGGAAGTCCCATAGACTTGAATGGGACTTCCGGTATCGGAATCGGCGATACCGATACTTTTTTTAAAGATCGGCCGATACCATCCGATACGATACTTTGAAGTATCGGACGGTATCGCTCAACTCTAATAATGACTATTGAAAAACCTCCCACCATGGTTCACACTCTCCTCTCTGCACAAACAAGTATAAATGTAAAAAATGCTACAGTACATATATATGTGTACTGCTGTGACTGCACCTATTCAGTATGTGCACAGTATTGTACCTCCTGTGCAATCGCCATAACCCCTATATTTATACCAATGGATATACTGAGTAATCAGTGTGCAAAAGTATGCAAATAAACGGCACATATAGGGGGTGTGTGCTAGATCACCTTATATAGGTACATTAAATCTAGGTATACATGTGGCAGTGTGTAAGATATGAGCCCATAGTGCTCTAGAAAATGCCAGCAGCAGCTAGTAGGGACACTGCACACAAATATATACATCTATGCATACCAAATGGATTACAATAACGCTAAAATAGCAGGCTAAGGGAAGAAAAATACAAAATAAAGTGCAGAGTGCATGAGAGAAATATACAACCTTGTTGGTCACTATCCCCGGGGATAGTGACCAACAAGGTTGTATATTTCTTTTCCGTTTTTTTGGACCGGAATCTCCTATTATGTGTTTTTATGGTTTGTCTATCATGCTTTAATAAAAATTACACTTTTTATGGCTATGCTTTTTTGTCTTTTTGGATATTTGTTGTTCTGAAGTGCCATTATTGATAGGCTTGATATTTTGGATATATATGTTCTAGGAAAATCTGCGCTCCAGGAGGCAAATAGCGATCCATTGCTCTCGAGTCTCTCTGTACGGCTTAGTAGTACTGTACAGCCACTTATGTGGTATTGCCACATTCAGTAGAAATTGTGGGACAAATTTTGGTGTAATTCTGGATCATCCTCATTGATATGCTGCAGCAACTGGATTTTGTAAGGGTGCCATTTGTAAGTAGCTAATATCCACTGAAGGGATGTCTGACTGATGAAAGATCGGCACGCTGAATTTGCAGAATGGGCAAAACAAAAATTGGAACAGGACCCTCCGTTTACACAGAACATTATGTTCAGTGATGAAGCAAACTTTTTTGGGTGGGCCATTTATATGGATACACCTAAATCAAATGGGAATGGTGACAGTTTTCTTGCGTAGGGTGTCTTGCATTGAAATCTGCTGCAATGACCTGGGTACTGTGTTCACCAGACATCAACACAATTTCTATCCGCTCCTCACGTGTTAACCTCTGTGACATGTCAATGGCTGTAAACAAAGAGAAACTTGTAAATAACTCATGAAAGAATAAAGTTACATTAAAACCAAGCACACCATTGTTTTTCTTGTGAAATTCTCAATAAGTTTGATGTGTCAAATGACCCTTTTACCATTGGAAAAAATAAAGTTGGATCCAAAATGGCTGACTTAAAAATGGCCGCCATGGTCACCACCCATCTTGAAACGTTTTCCCCCTCCCATATACTAATGTGCCACAAAAAACAGGAAGTTGATATCACCAACCATTCCCATTTTATTTAGGTGTATCCATGGCCCACCCTGTATCTATCTATCTATCTATCTATATATAAATATAAAGGTCAGCTCACATAGCTGCTTCCCAGGTTAAAGTCTCTGTGTGGTTTATTGTATCATAACCTCCCAAAAAAGAAATGATGACAGAAAAACAGCTTTTCTGGCTCAAAAGAAAATAAACAGTTCATACACGGTCCTGCCCAGCACTTCTGGGTCAACACATATGACAGCTCTCACAAGTGCTTCAGTATGGAGACCTTCCTTGACTCCACACAACACAGATCGAAAAAAGAAAAACTGGCTGGACATTTATTTCCCAAGCCACACCCTTGAGGTGGCAATATGGTGAATAGGCATCCTGCCCATCTCTTTACCTACTCACCTAAAAACCCACCCATAACTTGGCCGCTTAACTCCTTCATAATGTGTATATTCTTGGGGGATTTTATGTGATATACCAACACAAAGTGAACAAGTATTTGGGAAGTGAAAAGAAAATTCTTTATGGTTTTCTAATTATTTTAAAAATGTTGATCTGAAGATTGTGACATGTATTGACATGTATTTGTATTTAGTCCCCTGTAGCCCTAAGTATAATCCTAAGCAACCAATCACCTTCAAAAGTCACATAATTAGTCAATTGAGTCCACCTGTGTGTAATTTATTCTCAGTATAACTACAGCTGTTCTTTGAACACCTCAGAGGTTGTTTGAAAAGAGGGATCAAACAGCATCATGAAAGCCAAGGAACATACCAGACAGATGAGGGATAAAGTTGTGGAGAAGAACGATTAGGTTCTAAAAAAATAGCCCAAGCTTTGCACATCTCACGGAGCACTGTTCAATTCAGCATCCAAAAATGGAAGAAGTAGAACAACGACCTTAAACATACTGCACAGCTACGATGGAATGGTCTAGATCAAAGCATATTTATGTGTGTTTGAATGGCCCATTCAAAGTCCAGACCTAAATCCAATAGAGAATATGTTTCAAGACTTGAAAATTGCTGCTTACAGATGCTCTCCAATCCATTTAATCTCACTGAGGTAGAGCTAGTTTACAAAGAAAAATAGGAAAAAATGTCAGTCTCTAGATGTGCCAAGATGTTAGAGACATACCCCAAAAGACTAGCAACAGTAACTGCAGCAAAAGCTCGTCCTACAAAGTATCGACTCAGGGGGGCTGAATACAAATGCACATCATAATTTTCACATTTATATTTGTTTAAATATTTAGCAAACCATGTATCATTTCCTTTACACTTCTCAAATACTTGTGACTTTGTGTTGGTATATCATATAAAATCCAAAGAAAATACATTTTAAGTTTGAGCGTGTAATGGGAAAAACTTCACGCAGTATTAACACTTTTTTAGGCATGGTATTTACATCTGGAATTGAACTATTGTATGTGTATATACAAGTAAATGCATATGAGTCAAAAGGATTTTTCTGTAATCTCAGAATCTCAAAGGAGCAATACTCTTGAACATTATTTATCCTCAGGTTAGGCTGTAGTATGCCACATTCCAAAATAAGCAACAACCTACTTGATGAGTTAATGACACAGACCAAAATGTCAACACCCTCGACTTTGGTGATTTCTATTAAAGATCCGGGTTTTGTACAGATGTATAATGCCTAAAGTACATAGTGTGAGTGTGATCACTTGTGCATTTGTGAGACAATGGAATACCAGATTCGTTCAGCTACAAAGCTAGTTGTTGTTTCAGAAAAGAATAGAAATGTGTAGGCTTTCAAAGCAGTGGAAATATGTTAATATTCATCCCCCATATTTGATGGAAGCTCTGTTACGTTATGACAACTTGGCTGTATTCTCACATTTTTGTAAAAGAAAACTGTGCTAAATATATCAATTAAAGAGACCCTGTCATCAGGGTTACGCATATTAAACTAAAGGCATTGCCATAATGGCAGTGGTATACTGATTTAATACATACTTTCAGTGAAGAATTCTGTAGCCTATTTTTTGTTTAAATCATCACTCAAAGTTTTGGTCTCCATAAATCAAGGACAGGTTTGTGGAGAGGGACAGTGTATGTGCTGATTGAGCTTTTGGCAATCTTCGAGAAAATGGCGCCGGTGGTGGCGCATGTGCAAGTTGAGATCTCGCTCCTTACCAATACTTGCATATGCTGTTACGGTGCATTTAATTGAAGCCTATTGAGAGATCAATCAGAGCAAGAGCTGTCAGCGGGTAGGATGGTGGTGGTGGGGAATTTAAATAAGGAAGAATGTAGACAGTAGATGGGCAATAGCAGAGTCAAAGACCTTACCCACAGACCTGCCCCGATGCACAAATGCCAAAACCTCTAATGATGATTTTATAAAATCCAGACTATGGATTTCTTAACTGAAAATATCTATTAAATCAGTATACCAGCACTAATAAGGCAATTGCTTTAGTTTAATATGTATAACCCTGATGACAGGTTCTCTTTAATAAGTCATTTTTTCATAGTGCAATAGGCATTTTCACCACACTTGTCCATATAAATACATTTCAGAATGAATTTCCTTCAAATGTTGTTGTACTTATACTTTAATAATATAGAATGCATAATATAGAATGCTTCTCATGTTAAAAAAACATGTCCAGATAAAAAATATATATTTTTTTATGTATAACAAACAACCAGATCACTGAATATGCGCTTCGAATGAATTTGGTCATGTGGCTCAATACAATAAATTCCCCACAGTGTTATAATTAGAATTTATAACCTAACTAGCTGTAGAGCCTGGTGCTGTCCGGGCATAGTAACTAACTGTGGTTAGTTATAACAAATTATAATTATCCTCCATCCCATAGTCCCGTGCCCATATACCCATCATACATATCCACGATCCCATAGGCCCGTGCCCATATACCCATCATACATATCCTCCATCCCATAGTCGAGTGCCCATATACCCATCACACATCCTCCATCCCATAGTCCCATGCCCATATACCCATCACACATATTCTCCATCCCATAGTCCCATGCCCATGTACCCATCATAAATATTCGCCATCCCATAGTCGAGTGCCAATATACCCATCACACATCCTTCATCTCATAGTCCCATGCCCATATACCCATCATACATATCCTCCATCCCATAGTCCCGTGCCCATATACCCATCATAGATATCCGCCATCCCATAGTCCCATGCCCATATACCTGTCATACATATCCTCCATCCCATAGTCCAGTGCCCATATACCCATCACACATCCTCCATCCCATAGTCAACCATTATGACATCATAATGAGCGGCGGGGCTAGCAACCTATGATGACATAAGCGTCACCATGGCAACCATTATGACATCATAATGAGGGGCGGGGCTTGATACACACACACACTTTTTCCCCATTATGTAGATAGGGGCAAAATTGTTTGGTGAATTGGAACGTGCGGGGTTAAAATTTCACCTGACAACATAGCTTAGGACACTCTCGGGGTCCAGACGTGTGACTGTGCCAAATTTTGTGGCTGTAGCTGCGATGGTGCGGATGCCTATCCCGGACATACACACACACACACACATACATACATACATACATACATACATATACATACATACATACACACCCACATTGAGCTTTATATATTAGATTGCAAAATAAGATAAACCCTATAACATAATGGCAGAGAGCTGCAACAACAATATTAGCAGCAATAAAGGTATAAATATTAGTACTATATATCATGAAACTCACAAATTCACATAGTTTTGCTGACTTATAGTTTTAAAGGGCATCTGTCAGCATGCTTACACACCACACACCAAACTATTTACTGTATATTGTGGTACAGTAAAGGGTGTTTTACTGGATGGGAGATACATTTCTCCCAGCAGATTAATGTTTGGCTGGGTTTTTCTCTAACGACAGGACCTGCAATGATGTCATGGTCACGTGATCAGCCCATGTGATGTCTACCTCACCTGTGGGAGGTATTTTGGGCTATGTAATGGAGGTTGGTATTTGGCACATGGTGAGTGTGTGTCTGAAAGTTACAGGAACTTGGCTGGACTTAGCCTGAACTTGTATACATGATACCCGTGCTGCCGAACTATAGCAGCAAGACTCAACAACCCTGGGAATGGCACCTGGCGGATGCCACAGGACCTGGCAGCCGTTTAGTTAAGCCCGTCCCATGCAAGAAATGAGTCTGGGACCAGTGGTTCTCCAAGCTGGAGTACATTTATGTTTTTCCCTTATTTTCTGTTAACCTGCTGTTTGCAAAGTGACATTAAACCACTGAAATTAGACTTTAAGCCTGTGTATTGCAGCGTTACTGCAGGCCTGCCATTACCTACCAGAGCGAATCCATACAATTCGTGGAGAATGCGGGCAAATGCAGTGAGGCCAGGCTGTTTTTTGCTTATTTTTGATCTGTACCCCAGCCTATGTCCTGGGTGAAACAAGTGGCACAGACCCAGGCGGGGAACTTTCCAGAAATGGAGACCATGGTCAAAACGCTCATAAAGGCCATGCGACAGCAGCAGCAGGCTATGCAGCAGCAGGCTACACAGCAGCAGCAGGCTATGCAACAGCAGGAGGCCATGCGGCAGCAGCAGCAGGAGGCCATGCGACAGCAGGCTAGGCAGCAGCAGGCTATGCAGCAGCAGCAGGAAACCAATCAGCTGTTGATACAACATATCACGACAGCACAGACAAAAGGAACTAACTGGGGAATCCATGATGTCTGGAAAGTGGTTCATACAGCGGTTCCCAAAATGGATAAGTCGGACGATGTGGAGGCATACCTGGAGATGCTCGAAGGAGTCGCTGAGAGAGAGGAGCTACCCCGGGACCAGTGGGCAGAAATAATTGCTCCGTTTCTGGCCCCAGGACCTTTGAAAGCATATCAGGACCTTCCCACGGAGCAAAGGGCAGACTACATGATCATCAAGGGTGAGATACTGGAACGTCTTGGGGTAAATGTGTTAGTTCGGGCCCAGCGGGTACACCAGTGAGAGTTTACCCCTTCCAAGCCGGCTCGGTCCCAGTATTATGACCTCTTGCACCTGGTACGTAAGTGGTTACAGCCTAAAGTGTTGTCCCCCACGGCCATGCTGGACCGCATAGTGACTGATAAGTTTTGGAGGGCTTTGCCCCACTCCCTCCAGACATGGGTCGGACAGGCATCCCCTACTAATGCCATGCAAATGATAGACCTCATAGAAAGGTATGGGTCTACCAAAGAGCTACAGGGTGGGACTCCCCGGAAGGTAACAGGAAGGTTCCCTATGTCTCCACCCCTAGTTCAGCGAGTGGAGTCCAGGAAGGCCGCTCAGGAGTTATCTGGGGAAGTAAGGAGACCCATAATCTGCTGGCGGTGCCAGGAACCAGGGCAGATGAGAGCTGATTGCCCCCACCTGGCTGAGCCCATGGACACCAACTTTGGGCACCGCCAGTCTCACCATGCCGAACCGATGTGTGCAATGGGCACCCCAAAATGTCCCAAATATGGAACATTTGTGTCAGGCTGAAGTGGAGGGCACCCCGGCTTTGGCCCTATTGGACTCAGGGAGTCTTGTAACCCTGGTACGAGCCAGCTGGATACAAACCAGCGAGTATACGGGTCAGAAAATTGGGGTGTTGTGTATACATGGGGACTTAAATGACTATCCCACTGCACTTGTGGTGATCAGCACGCCAGCGGGGAGGTGGTGCCACGAGGTGGGGGTTGTGACTAATTTGCATTATGAGGTGATAATTGGAAGAGACTTTCCTTTATTTTCTATGCTATGGCCATCTGTTGTCTCTCCCACAGAGCAACTGTCAGCACCAGAGGCAACCAGGTTACATTCTCCAGAAGTAGGGCATGAACCTGGTGGCCTGGGGGAAGAAGTGCTGGCGGTAGGGGTAACCTTCCCTTCGGTGGACGAGGGGAAGAGTTCTCCCATAGAAGTATTGGCTGGAGAGGTGGAAGACTTGCCGCTGGGACCCGAGTTGTCAGACTTGAATGTGTCAGGTGACAATTTTGGTACGGCGCAACTCGGAGACCCTACTTTGGCCCGGGCCAGAAAAAATGTACTGTTAGTCAATGGGGAACCCCAACAACCTGGGGCAGCTACAGTGCTGCCACGCTTTGAGCTACACCAAGATTTGTTGTACCGAGTGGAGAAAACACGTGGGGAACTGGTAGAACAGTTACCCATACCTCAGACATATCGTAGGCTGGTAATGGACTTAGCGCATGCACTTGGTGGGCATTTGGGCCAAAAGAAAACCCTAGACCGAATTCTGCAGTGGTTCTACTGGCTAGGGGTCCATGAAGAAGTTAACAGTACTGTAGTTCCTGTCCAGTGTGCCAGGTAACGAGTCCCCAGCCTCACTTTCGGAGTCCTTTGGTGCCTTTGCCAATTATAGAGGTACCCTTCGAGAGAGTGGCAATGGATTTGGTGGGGCCTCGCAATAAGTCAGCAAGGGGACACCAACACATCCTGGTAGTTCTAGATTATGCTACCCGATATCCTAAGGCCATTCCTCTGCGCCACACATCAGCTAAGCTTATAGCAAAGGAACTCATGGGTATGTTTTCACGGGTGGGAATTCCGCAAGAGATTTTAACAGACCAGGGAACCCCCTTTATGTAAAAAATTATGAAGCAACTCTGCCGTTACTAAATGTTTAGCAGTTGCGCACATCGGTCTATCATCCCCAAACAGACGGTCTGGTAGAAAGGTTCAATAAGACGCTGAAAAGCATGTTAAAAAAGGCAGTTTCCAAAGATGGGAAGGACTGGGATCTCTTATAGCCATATTTGTTGTTTGCCGTGCGGGAGGTGCCTCAGGCATCTACGGGGTTCTCACCCTTTTAACTATTGTATGGCAGACATCCACGGGGCTTACTCGATATAGCCAAAGAGGCCTGGGAGAACCAACCTACCCCCCACAAAAGTGTGATAGAACATGTTGCCAAAATGCAAGAAAGAATGGAGACAGTCCTACCCTTAGTCCGGGAACATATGGAGGCAGCACAACAGTCACAGAGTCGGGTCTATAACCAGGAGGCTTGGGTAAGAACCTTTAGCCCTGGGGATCGGGTGTTGGTACTTGTGCCTACCGTAGATAGCAAATTCCTTGCAAGGTGGCAGGGACCTACGAGATCATGGAAAAGATGGGGCCAGTAGACTACAAGGTACACCAGCCAGGACGGAGAAAGGCAGAAAAGGTTTACCATGTTAATTTGCTTAAACCATGGAAAGATAGAGAAAACCTTGGTGGGGATAGTCCGCTGCCTGCGTTTCAGATGGAGAAGGCTCCACTACCTCAGGGCAAGGCAGGGGAAGTCCAACCCACAGTCAAAATTGCAGAAACTTTGTTTCCTAGACAGGTTCAGGAGGTCCGGGAGTTCGTTAGCCGAAATACAGATGTTTTTTCGGAGCTCCCCGGACGCACCTCCCTAATCCAACATGACATTGTCACGGAGCCACAGGCCAAAGTCCGACTAAAGCCATATCAGGTGCCTGAGGCCTGGCAACAAGCCATCTCGGAAAAGGGGAAAACTATGCTACAGTTAGGGGTCATAGAAGAGTCCCAAAGTGAGTGGGCCAGCCCAATAGTCCTAATACCCAAGCCTGATGGGTCTCTAAGATTCTGCAATGATTTTAGAAAGCTACCCCATGCCCAGGGTTGACGAGTTGATAGAGCGATTTGGGCAGGCACGGTATTTTACAACTGTGGACCTCACAAAAGGTTATTGGCAGGTACCCCTAACAGAGGCGGCGAAGGAAAAAACGGCTTTTGTAACGCCTGAGGGGCTGTTCCAGTATAAGGTGTTACCCTTTGAATCGCATGGCGCACCAGCAACATTCCAGCGATTAATGGATATTGTTCTCCGTCCCCATGGCCGCTATGCCTCAGCCTATCTAGACGATATTATTGTGTACAGCACCGAATGGGAAAGTCAATTAGCAAAAGTACAGGCAGTGATAGACTCTCTGCGACAAACAGGGCTAACTGCAAACCCAAAGAAGTGTTCCATAGGGTTGGAGGAAGCTCGGTTCTTGGGTTACATCATTGGGAGAGGAGTTCTCAAGCCTCAAGTAAACAAAGTGGGGGCAATTCAGAACTGGCCCTGTCCTCTCACAACAAAACAGGTAAAAGCCTTTTTAGGTTTGGTGGGATATTACAGGCGGTTCCCAACTTTGCAACCCTGTCTGCGCCTTTAACAGACTGCTTAAAAGGAAGGAAATCTGTGATGGTCCACTGGAATGATCAGTTAGAGGGGGCCTTTACAAAGATAAAAGATGTACTGTGTGGTACACCAGTCTTGATCACTCCAAATTTCAAAAAAGAGTTTGTTGTGCAGGCTGATGCCTCTGAGATAGGGCTCGGTGCCGTGCTGTCTCAGGAGGTTAACGGGGAAGAGCATCCCTTTGGTTTCCTAAGCTGGAAGCTTACCCCAGCTGAAACCAGGTACAGTATTGTGGAGAGAGAGTGCCTGGCCATCAAGTGGGCACTGGAGTCATTGCGCTAATATTTGCTGGAGAGAACATTTCGGTTGGTGACAGATCATTCCCCTCTTACATGGATGAGTCAAGCTAAGGAGAGGAATGCCGGATTCACCAGGTGGTTCCTGTCCCTGCAAAATTAAAAATTTTCAGTAGAACATTGGGCAGGCAGACTACAGGGGAATGTAGATGCCCTGTCCAGAGTTCACCATAAGTCATGTGTACACCCATCTAGGGTTGAACATAGGAGGGAGGTATGTGGTACAGTAAAGGGTGTTTTACTGGATGGGAGATACATTTCTCCCAGCAGATTAATGTTTAGCTAGGTTTTTCCCTAAAGACAGGATCTGCGATGATGTCATGGTCACGTGATCAGCCCATGTGAAGTCTACCTCACCGGTGGGAGGGGTTATGGGCTATGTAATGGAAGTTGGTATTTGGCACATGGTGAGTGTATGTCTGGAAGTTACAGGAACTTGGCTGGACTTAGCCTGAACTTATATGCAGGATCCCCGTGCTGGAGGACTATAGCAGCAAGACTCTCAACAACCCTGGGAATGGCACCTGGCGGATGCCGCAGGACCTGGCAGCCGCTTAGTTAAACCTGTCCCATGCAAGGGGTGAGTCTGGGACCAGTGGTTCTCCAAGCTGGAGTACATTTATGTTTTTCCCTTATTTTCTGTTAACCTGCTGTTTGCAAAGTGACATAAAACCACTGAAATTAGACTTTAAGCCTGTGTTTTGCCTCGTTACTGCAGCCCTGCCATTACCTACCAGAGAGAATCCCTACAATATGCACATGCAGCCTTTTAAAGACAAGTCCAGTAATACCCTTATATGGTCAGTCTGTTCTTCTGTTTCCGAGAAATCAAAATTTGAATTAATATGCAAATGAGGATGTAAATATGAAGCATCGGTCACTCCAGTTCTATTCCCTACCCAGGGATGCCTACTCCTGCCTGACTGTGGGATCCTCTGCATGAAGTCACACAACACAAAGGCTGTCAGTCAAGCAGGAGAAGGTGGTGCTGAGCATGGAAGAGAGCTGGAGAGACAGAGGCTTCAAATGTACAATAGTTCTTATGTCTCATTTGCATATCAATTCAAGCTCTGATTTCATAGTAAAGGAGGAACGAACTGGTTAGGTAAAGGTATTGCTGGGCTTGTCTTTGAAAGTGCTACATGCACATATAAATATTTTGGGGGTGTAAAATTCAGCTTTCAGATTCCGTTTAAGGTTGAAAGAATAAAAAAAGTCCATCAAAGTCAACCCATAGCCTAACATGTTGATCCAGAGGAAGGTAAAAAAAAATTAAGGCAATTGCTTATTACCTCTTATTAAATAGTGGAAATCTATCAGCTAGTTATTCCCTACAAAAAGGAGCAATGTTCTTGAACCTAAATGGGCCCCTTTAACCTTTGAACCCCATAGCAGCTGCTATGGCTATCATCTGTATTAATCAGCTGAACAGGCTGCAGATAAGAGTCCTTCTTAAAAGAGGAGGCAAAGGCATATAAACCAATGATATTCTATGGTACACATTCTAGGAATTGCTGAATGTTTTCTCCATAATACCAGCAGATAGTGGAGGGTTGTTGCAGTGGGATTTCCCACAATCAGCTCTTTGTGAGAGCATCTGCTACATGAAAGTAGGCAAATTAAAGGCAACAATTTAATATTCAGTATCTCAAACCCTACTTGCAAGATCTGTTTGATGTCAGTTAATAGTAACATTCTTTACATTATACGCTGATTACAATTTGCATAAAACTGTTAAAGCTCTTAAATATGTATGGTGCCTATTTGCTCTGGAAAACCTTCAGTAACTTACATGGACATTTGACAATGATTTGATTTGAACCAATATAATAGACCCTCCATCAATACCCAATTCTACAAGAATAATCTTAAAACAATAAGAATTAATTTCAGGGTGACTGACATTGATGAAGGTGTCCACACTGGACAAACCCTTGAATAGGGAGATATACAGTGCCTACAAGTAGTATTCAACCCCCTGCAGATTTAGCAGGTTTACACATTCGGAATTAACTTGGCATGGTGACATTTGGACTGTAGATCAGCCTGGAAGTGTGAAATGCACTGCAGCAAAAAAGAATGTTATTTCTTTGTTTAATTTTTTTTTAAATTGTGAAAAGTTTATTCAGAGGGTCATTTATTATTCAACCCCTCAAACCACCAGAATTCTGTTTGGTTCCCCTAAAGTATTAAGAAGTATTTCAGGCACAAAGAACAATGAGCTTCACATGTTTGGATTAATTATCTCTTTTTCCAGCCTTTTCTGACTATTTAAGACCCTCCCCAAACTTGTGAACAGCACTCATACATGGTCAACATGGGAAAGACAAAGGAGCATTCCAAGGCCATCAGAGACAAGATCGTGGAGGGTCACAAGGCTGGCAAGGGGTACAAAACCCTTTCCAAGGAGTTGGGCCTACCTGTCTTCACTGTTGGGAGCATCATCCGGAAGTGGAAGGCTTATGGAACTACTGTTAGCCTTCCACGGCCTGGACAGCCTTTGAAAGTTTCCTCCCGTGCCGAGGCCAGGCTTGTCCGAAGAGTCAAGGCTAACCCAAGGACAACGAGGAAGGAGCTCCGGGAAGATCTCATGGCAGTGGGGACATTGGTTTCAGTCAATACCATAAGTAACGTACTCCACCGCAATGGTCTCCGTTCCAGACGAGCCCGTAAGGTACCTTTACTTTCAAAGCATAATGTCAAGGCTCGTCTACAGTTTGCTCATGATCACTTGGAGGACTCTGAGACAGACTGGTTCAAGGTTCTCTGGTCTGATGAGACCAAGATCGAGATCTTTGGTGCCAACCACACACGTGACGTTTGGAGACTGGATGGCACTGCATACGACCCCAAGAATACCATCCCTACAGTCAAGCATGGTGGTGGCAGCATCATGCTGTGGGGCTGTTTCTCAGCCAAGGGGCCTGGCCATCTGGTCCGCATCCATGGGAAGATGGATAGCACGGCCTACCTGGAGATTTTGGCCAAGAACCTCCGCTCCTCCATCAAGGATCTTAAGATGGGTCATTTCATCTTCCAACAAGACAACGACCCAAAGCACACAGCCAAGAAAACCAAGGCCTGGTTCAAGAGGGAAAAAATCAAGGTGTTGGAGTGACCTAGTCAGTCTCCTGACCTTAACCCAATTGAAAACTTGTGGAAGGAGCTCAAGATTAAAGTCCACATGAGACACCCAAAGAACCTAGATAACTTGGAGAAGATCTGCATGGAGGAGTGGGCCAAGATAACTCCAGAGACCTGTGCCGGCCTGATCAGGTCTTATAAAAGACGATTATTAGCTGTAATTGCAAACAAGGGTTATTCCACAAAATATTAAACCTAGGGGTTGAATAATAATTGACCCACACTTTTATGTTTAAAATTTATTAAAATTTAACTGAGCAACATAACTTTTTGGTTTGTAAGATTTATGCATCTGTTAATAAATCCTGCTCGTGTGTGAAGTTTGAAGGCTCTAACTTATTTGCATCTTATCAAACCTGCTAAATCTGCAGGGGGTTGAATACTACTTGTAGGCACTGTAGCTTCATAAAATTTACTGAATAATGCTGGGATCACGTTTTCTTGAACTGTATTGTTTTAAGATTTTACTTTGCACAACTCACATTTTCCTTATATGATTAAAAAAACTGAAAACTTAGGAACAATGATTTCAGCACATCTGAAGAAAATTATCACAGCAGGTTGTTCATGTTGCTTGATATTTTTCATTTTAGAACAAGGCTATATTGGAAAGAGGAGAGAGCCAGTTATTAGGAGAAAGTACCTAAATGTATGCCAGAACTGTCACAGCTGTGGAGAGGCTGTGTAATAAATATCATCACTGAAATGTGGCCAACCTGGAGCTTCTCCAGTTCAGCACTGTCTTCTCACAGCAAGTGCTAAGTAAACAATTAGTATCTTTCAATCTTCCTTGTCATAACTCTGGTAACTTAATATCATTCATTCACAAGATTTCCATACCTGCTGTGAGACCTGCCTCCTTATGTAGACAAAAAAAAAAGCCATTACAGAAATTATATGGCAGTTGTAGCCAATTTCTTCTTACTTCACACACTCTTTTTGCTAAGCAAACCAAGTCTTTTACATATATCGGTAATTGTCATTTCTATTGTTATTCTTTTAAGACAGGTCTTTTTCACTAGGTTTCTAATTTAGGAGTAAGAGTAAAGATTTAACAGTAATAAAAATACAGGTATACATGTTGACAAGCCTCTTTCATCCATTTGTTGGTTATCAATAAAGAAGACAAATCTTCACCAATCGTTACACTGGATGCCCATTCATTATAGGATCCAATTCAAAGTACTTGTTCTCACCCACAAAGCTCTCCACAGTGCAGCACCCCCCTACATCTCCTCCCTCATTTCTGTCTATCGGCCTAACCGACCGCTGCGCTCTGCAAACAACTTTCGACTAACCTCTCCACTAATACGCACCTCCCACTCCCGACTCCAAGATTTCTCCCGTGCTGCGCCAATCCTCTCGAATGTTCTACCCCAAGAAATTAGGACTATCCATAATTTACACAGCTTTAGGCGCTCCCTCAAAACACATTTGTTCAGAGCGGCCTATCACGTTCACTAATCTGTCATTTTATGTGTAAGTGTGCGTGTGTAGCCCATTCATTATCGCAATCTATCCCTCACTCCCTGAAGATGGCTGGACCATCATTGTAAATACACACCTGTACTTTTTGTCTCCCCCACCTCGTTGTATATTGTAAGCTCTCACAAGCAGGGTCATCTTATTTTGTCTTATTTTGCTTTAATTATTGTATTGTTAACGTTGTTACTTATGACTTGTGTTTTGAAACTGTCAAACTGTAAAGTGCTGAGGAATATGTTGGCGCTATATAAATATTTATTATTATTATTATTATTATTATTAATATTATTAAGACAAATGAGAATTTCTTTTTAGAAAACATTTATAATCATTTTGTAGGAACCTCTGCCTATTAGCAATAAAGATCACAGTGATAATACGCATATGGCATTTCATAGTAGTAATATGCAGAATTTACTAATGCTGTATATTATCTAACTTGTAGAAAGCATAAATGTGGATAAAGTGGTCAGAAAATAGGACAAATCACCATTTGCAAGCTGATAAATTTGATGCATTTTCGGCACACATTTGACTCCTTTGTTCTTTTTTCGTTATACCTTCTGATGAGTGGTATACATTGGACCAATATTTTGCACATAAAAAGCTGCATATATTACTAATAAAAATTTAGCAACTCAACAAAACCAGATGGCTTGTCAGCTGTATATAGGGGATTTTAGGATAAAGGCCCCATGCACATGAAGTAGCAGTCAGCCGAGGGATCGATCATTTTATTTATTTATTTATTTATTTTACTCACTTTTATAGCGTCATTAATTACACAGTGCTTTACAGACATTATCAGCAATGTCCCCATTGGGGCTCACAATCTACATTTCTGATCAGTATGTCTTTGGAGTATGGGTGGAAACTGGAGTACCCAGAGGAAACCCAAGTAAACATGGGGAGAACATACAAACTCCTATTGTCCTTGGTTGGATTTCAACCCAGGACCCTAGCACTGCAAGGCTGCTAATCACTGAGCCACTGACATCTGACAGTTATCTCATCCAACTCCCCTATACAGATGGTAACCGATTAAACCAAGCGTCTTTTGTCCTTTATGAAACTTATTCCCAGACTCCTCTGGCAACGCCTTAGGTCCAGGAAGAACAAAAAGATCAGCTGCTGAAATTCAGCAAGAAAGATCCTTCTTTCCCAAAACATCATTTGTTTGAGTCAGGGGGCCCTCAAACATATTGGACTGTTGGACAATTCCACCAATATAAGTTCCGAACTATTAAATGAAAGTATGATTGCACACAACAAGAGAAACAGAAAGTATGTCAAAGACAAGTTTTATCAATTTATGCTAGTGAGGATATGCTATGAGGATGAGGATATGAGAATATGCTAGTTTTTGAACTCGGAGACCAGTATAAGACAAAAAGGAGGGACATGTAAGTACATTGCTGTCAAATAAGGTGGAGTGGGGGGGTCAGGTATAGAATAGATATGGATCAGAAGAAGGTGAAGGAAATGCTTAGATTAGGTCCATCTTTGTGAATGATGCAGAAAAATGCAGATAGGACTGAAAGAAGGGGCATCCTGAGATTTATTTTAGGTGGCGAAATCTAGTTCTCAATACTAGAGATGTTCCGCAAAAAATGTGTTCATGGAAAATAAATTGCTCTGAAAAGATGTGTAAAACACTCTGAGTGCCAGTCCGTTTCAATACCCTTAATACAAATACAGCCTTAGTTATGTAAAAGTGACTCTAAAATAGAAATGGTAACCTGGTAGTAACCAACAAGCATTCAAAAACGTTTTCTAAAATAGAAAACAATAACAGTTCAAAAACCATCCCTCTTGGTCACTTGTGAACAATCAGATCATTCTGTGTAGAACACTGACTCAAACTGACGGTGTTGTTGTTAAAGGTCACAGCATCCTGCTGTAACTGAGACAAATGATGTTCCATATATTCAATAATCCAACTTTTTCTTTACAATAATACACTTGTTAAAGGCAAAGGAGGCCAATTGTGATTTGCATTTTGTTGTACAACTCCCGGGACAGCATTGGTAATGGTAGTGCTTATGATGCTTTTAGCAGCTCCAGCATTGTTAGCTATGGTATGATTTTTTTTACTTTTACACTTCCTATTCCTTTCTACTTTTTCTTTTATCATACATTCTGTACATACATTCGCTCTAAATAAAGCAGAAATTTTATGTTATGAAATAGATATAGTTAGACAATATGAAAATAAGTAAGTTTACAATTGTCTTGCTTTTTTGTTTGCTGTCCTTGTCCTGTGAGAAATTTTATTTTACATAGTTTACAGCTTATTGCCAAGATTGATCAAAGCTTGGCCAAGTAAGCACAATAACTATATTCCAGGCTGAGGAACCCTCTTGAGATACAAGTCACCTACCTTCAGCCCACTAATTTCTATAGAGTTCTTAGCTGTTCACCTCTCTTCTCTGTTAGCTCCTGGACTGTTATCAGTCATGCAAAATGACAATTCCATGCTGCCCACTAATGGAAGTTTTCATTTGAACAGTTCAAAGACAGTGTAGATTTCCTAACAATGACAAATGTCACAATAGCATAAGCTCAGAAGTAGTGGTAAATTATTGACCAGAACTGTCACTCAAGAAGTAGCATCTGCCCCTACAACAGCATGAAAGCAAGGAGAGATAAAAAAAAAAGCTATGGACTCAAGACACAACTTAAAAATAACTAACTTTTGACAATCTTTTACGCCAGTCTGACTGTAAGAAAGACAACAGTCTTGTGTGTAAGGGTACCGTTACACTTAGCGATGCACCAGCGATCCCGACAGCGACATGGATCACTGGTGCATCGCTAAGTGGTCGCTAGTGAGCTGCCACACAGGCAGATCTCACCAGCGACATAGCAGCGGTCGTGGGTCGCTACTTACCTGTCAGACGCGGCGATCCTGACGTCCTCCCACCTGCGTCCACACGTCACTCGTTGGTTCCACAGGAAGCCCAGCAGGAAGCAAACAACGAGAAATGGTCCAGGATGTTCTCGCGCGATCAGCGATAATCAGCGGGGGAGCCGGTCGGAGGTAAGTATCACATGTAGTGATATCGCTGCTTCGTCACAAAGACAGTGACGTTACAGCGATATTGCTAGCGATATCGCTATGTGTAACGGGCCCTTAAATGTGCTATGGAAAAAAATGCTCCTTTAAATTGGATAAAGGATCTTATTTTATGTTAGTGCAACTCAAAACAGTGAATTGTATTTTCTTTCCAGCATTCTGGTGGAGTTCATGCCGTGGCGACAGAGCAGCAACAACCGTTATTAAGCTTTCACAGGAGTCGTGCCTACACAAATTTTTTTTTAGTCACACCGGAGGTCCTTAGCCTTCCATGACTGATGCAATCTTCTACAATGTACATGAAGTCTGCGAGAATTTTTTTGGTCATTTGTACAAATCAAATCTAAAGATATTCAAATTTGCAGGGAGTCATTCAAGTCATCTTTAATTCAATTTGAATCAAATTGATTTAATTATTCCTAGTCAATACTTAATTCCGATGCTGGCAAAATAGATATAATAAGGTGTTTTACTTAAAATGAAGCGTTGTCCATTGATCTCAGTAGATATGCTGGAATTATCTGAGTGTGAGTTATTTCTTGTAGCGAACTTTCAGTTTGACTAACAAAAGGGGTCTTGATCACTGTTTAATTTTAACTCCAAGCATCTGGTCACACATGAAAACCTATAAACTGGACAGCATATAGGGCCTGTCACACTAAGCGATATCGCTAGCAATATCGCTATAACGTCACTGGTTTTTGTGACGCAGCAGCGATATTGCTAGCGATATCGCTATGTGTGATACTTACCTCCGACCGGCTCCCCCGCTGGCTATCGCTGATCGCGTGAGAACATCCTGGGCCGTTTCTTGTCATCAGCTTCCTGCTGGGCTTCCTGTGGCGCCTACGAGCGACGTGTGGACGCGGGCGGGAGGACGTCAGGATCGCCTCGTTTGACAGGTAAGTAGGGACCGCCGACCGCTGCTATGTTGCTGGTGAGATCTGCCTGTGTGGCAGCTCACTAGCGACCACTTAGCGATGCACCAACGATCCTGACCGCGTCATATCGCTGGTCAGGATCGCTGGTGCATCGCTAAGTGTGACAGTACCTTATGACCTTTAAGGACTTGGGCCAAGTAATTAAATTATCTCAAGTTTCAAAACAGCTCGTTAGTGCTGAAAAATATTGTCTATAAAACCAAATACATGGCATTTATACTTTCCAAATAATCTTTTATTTCTATAGAATCATTTTAGAAATTCAGTATAAGACACTTCTTTATTTTGGATTACTGAGAGTATTTTCCATTTGTGTGATTATAGTCCATTGTAAAGAACATATTAAATGTCAACTGTACTGAGAAATGTGTGCTTGTCACAGAGAAACAATGTAAAGTAAAACAGATTACCAGTGCTTTTCTACAAAAAAATACAACTGTAAAATTCCAAATGCCAATTAACATCTGAACTCATACTAACACAAGCATGACATTTACAAGGAGACTAATATGGTGTGGTTAACATTTAGTATGGAAGTTAGAAAATGTCATGCCATAGTCATCCACTAAAATCCTGAGTGTTACAGATACAGGATACAGAGCATCACAACTAAGACCTTCAATATTCTACATGGATAAGACTATATAATAGATAATTTTCTTTGCTCAGCTTCAGAGAGAGAAAATGCCAAATTTTATATTGTAGTTAATACTTATTAGCTCACTTCATGCAATCTTTTTGAACTTTTTAAGATATCCATTATTTTAGTTACTTATTCCAAAATAATAATGTAACACCCTGTGCCTGGCACAAAAATCAAAATAAATAAATCAATATATCTACACATACTTCTGTCCACGCATGTCTGTCATGTCTACTTGAAAACCACAATGATTCATTAGTCTGAACCACTGGTGGACACAGGCGGAAAAGGGCCCCTGTGCAAGATCAAAAGATGAGTCCTTTGCATTCCAATCACAATGCACAATTATATGTACATTGGAGGTGGAAATGGGCCTCCTTACCTCTTTAGCCCCCGTTACACGCTGCGATATCGCTAGCAATACTGCTGTAAAGTCACCGATTTTGTGACATTGCAGCGATATTGCTAGCGATATCGCTATATGTGATACTTACCTCCGACCGGCTCCCCCGCTGGTTATCGCTGATCGCGCGAGAAGCTCCTGGACCATTCCTCATCGGTCACTTCCTGCTGGGCTTCCTGTGGTGCCGACGAGCGATGCGTGGAGCCGGGCCTGGAGGACGCAGGATCGCCGCGTCTGACAGGTAAGTAACGACCCCCGACCCCTGCTATGTCGCTGGTGAGATCTGCCTGTGTGGCAGCTCACTAGCGACCACCTAGCGATGCACCAGCGATCCTGACCGCGTCATATTGCTAGTCGGGATCGCTGGTGTATCGCTAGGTGTAACGGTACCCTTTGGCACTTGTGTGGCTGCACAGATTTTACCAATGATATGTCTGCCCCTGGTCTGAACTATAGAGACTTGACAGAAATCTGCAAACATGATTGTTTTTTTTCAGCAACATTCTAATGAAAGTGAGGCAACAGTAAGTGAACAAGGTTTACTTGGCTTTGGTTAAAGAGCTGCTGTTTTTGTTAAACTTGCAGCTATTCAGATTTCTGCATTTAATTCAAGTTGCACAAATTAAGTACCGCAAAGTATTCACAGTGTTTATGCCACAGTTCCGCCTATCTGTGTGTCTGGAAACATTGAGTGACAGTTTCAGCCATCAAAACTAGTACAGGGGTGTGCTGAACTGTCAGTACAGTGATGGACAGGGCAGCTGTCCAATCAGAGGCTGGGCCATGCTGAGGTGTTAGTGTGTTGAGTGACAGGTCAGCCGTCCAATTAGGGCCAGGGCGTCGACCTCTTCATGCGTCTCCTATTCAAGTGATTATCTGGCTATTTAACTGGCACTCTGCCTTCAATTAGTGTCGGTTGTAGCTGAACTCAAGTGGTGTATGCTTGCTCTGTAGTTTGTGTTCCTGTATTTGATCTTTGCTGCCTGATCTTGGACTTTGTCTTGACAGTTTGTCTTAAGCCGCTGGAATTCTGAGCTGGACTGTGACCTAAATATGCCTTTCCTTACCCTTTTTGTTTATTATGAGCTCTCTTGGTATCTGTCCTTGGACCTCTTGACTACCCAGGCTAATGGCTTGTCCATGAGTAGTAAATAGCGTCAGAGTTTAGTATTATTCTCCTCCTCAGTGCACTTAAGGAATTTTAAGGAATGAAAAGCAACATAATATAAATCGGTAGGGATTTAGTAATATAAAAATCTTACAGCTCTGTTTATAATGTATGTAATTGTTTGCATGTTGTATACTAAGATTCTTAGGAGCTCTTTGTTCTTGTTCTTTTTATATTGTAGTACAGTTCTGTTATACAAGAGTCTGCAGATTGATTTCATCTGGGCAGCTGTTCTTCTTGGCAGCAAAAGTGTAATATCTCATAGGGCTAACATGAACAAGTGTCTGTGACGTGTTTTAGGTTAAACTGGGTTGAAATATAATAAATATACACATGCAAAACAAAACTTTGCATATCTGGAAAACACTTCTAAACCAATATTTGTATACAAGAACTCTTAAAACTTGCAAGGTCAAGTCCTGCATTATCTCTACAAACCTCTTTTGCTTCCAGATATTGCAAATGTTTGTAGAGGGAACTGATGGGCAGGGACAGAACAAATGAACGTTACATATATCCTCTGTTTATTTAAATTCCAGCAAAAACATGAATTAAGTCATCAACATCCTATTAGTGTTTTCCTGAATTGATTGCCCATTCCATCATCATTAGAATATTGGTACATTTAAGATACGAACATGGATAGTTTGGACCAATGAGTTCGCTCACATAGACAACCATTTCTTAGAAATCAAATCACCAAGAGCCAAGCACCCCATAAACCTGGAATCTACATCTGGCCATATATTTCCCCTGCAAGGTTTGCTTGTTTTTAGAAGATAACCCATTTAATACAATACTGTAATGAATAATAATATTTTGTTAGTGTGTAACAGGGAATCTGTCAGCAGGATATAACACCCAAAATATGTATATGTATAGGTAGCATTGCCAAAAAAAACCCCAGCAATACCTTTACATAAACAATCTATTCATCTGTTACCGAAGAATCAACTTTTTAATTGATATGCAATTGAGGCTGTAGATATGAAGCCCTCTACTACTCCAGCTCTATTCCCCATCCAGGGACACCTCCACCTATTTGACTGATGGCTCTATTGCATGAAGTCACATTGCATAAAGGCTGTCAGTCAAGCAGGATGGGGGCATTGAGTGTAAAGTGACTGAGGCTTCAGATTTACAGCCTCATTTGCATATCAATTCATTCATATACTGATTGTTCAGTAAAGGTGGAATGAATTACTTAACTTGTCTTTGAAAAGCATATATGCATATATACAGCTCTGGCAAAAATTAAGAGACCACCACACCTAAACCCTGTCATGGGCAGTTCATTCTCCAGACCTGAACCCCATTGCATACCTCTGAAATGTAATCAAGAGGAAGATGGATAGTCACAAGCGATCAAACAAATAAACAAAGAAGAACTGCTTACATTTTTGCGCCAGAAGCAGTGTGAAAGACTGGCGGCAAGTATGCCAAGACGCATGAAAGCTGTTTTTAAAAATCACAGTTATTCCACAAAATATTGATTTCAGAACTCTTCCTGAGTTAAAACATTAGTATTGTTGTTTCTAAATGGTTGTGAACTTGTTTTCTTTGCATTATTCGAGGTCTGAAAGCACTTTTTTTTTTTTTTTTAATTTTGACCGTTTTTCTGTCAGGATAAAAAAAAAAAAATTTCCTGCTTGGAAATTCGGAGACATGTTGTCAAAAGTTTATAGACTAAAAGAACAATTTACATTTTACTCAAACATATACCTATAAAGAGAAAAATCAGACAAACTGAACATTTGAAAGTGGTCTCGTAATTTTTGACAGAGCAAATATATATGTCCAAACCAAGAAGAGAAAATGGGTAGCACTCACCAATCTTGAAATTTCACTTTATTAGTAATGATTAAAGCATCTTTATCGGGAGAGTAGGAAAAGGAGTGTGCCATCGTCACCTGCACACTCCTTTTCCTTCTCTCCCAGTGAAGATGTTTTACTCGTTACTAATATTGTGAAATTTCAAGATTGGTGAGAGCTACCCATTTTCTCTTCTTAGTTTGGATCGGCGATGCTGTCTTTCTGGGTGAACATCCGAAGTCTCGAGGTAAATGCCTGCAGTATTTTATAACACCACTTGTATACATTGCTAGCGGTATCGGCAGTGCTGTCCTCTTTTTCTATTTGAAATATATATATATATATATACATACAGTTGGGGAAATAAGTATTTGATCCCTTGCTGATTTTGTAAGTTTGCCCACTGATAAAGACATAAACAGTCTATAATTTTAAGGGTGGGATAATTTTAACATTGAGAGATAGAATATCAAAAATATCAAAAGTAAAATCCAGAAAATAACATTGAATAAATTATTTAAGTTCATTTGCACTTTGCAGTTAGAAATAAGTATTTGATCCCCTACCAACCATTAAGAGTTCTGGCTTCTACAGACCAGTTAAACGCTCCTAGTCAACTCATTACCTGCATTATAGACAGATGTCTGCTGAGTTGGCGAGTTGGCATTTAAAGTACAGATTATACTGTACATATTTCACAGCAAGATTCTAATGATTATAGGAACAGTGAAATTAACACAAATATAAATGCTTATATGAACATTACTTTATTAACAAAAATGTAATTGTTGCAGGATTAAAAGGTTATTACTGAAATTTTTTTACTTCAAAACTAACCAAGTATAATCGCAAACTAAAGTTTATATAAATGTTATTTAAGTTACTTGGTCACCGTTTGTGTGGCCGAGAGGCTCAGTGCACTGCACATACCACAAGTTTTGTATGCCTCTGCAGCCGTCACATGTGATTGACAGCACTGGTTTGTCTGAGCATTCTCAGCAGACAGCTTTCTTTCGGGAAGCTAGTGCTATCAATCATCAATGAGGTCAAGGAGGGAATGAAAAAACAGTGGCCATAACAAGGTGCTGAGCCTTTCTGCCATGCCAAGGGAGCCCTAAGCACCCTAGTTAGCATATTTCATTAAACCTTCGTTCTGGAGAACATAAACAGCAATTAGAACGCTAAAGGTGTGCTTTTTATAGGCTCTGTTGTAGTTCCTATAAAGCTATGTGCTTAGTTTATACTGTCAGCTTGTTCTGTCAAACTCACTTTAAAATAGCTGGAATGACATTTAAAATCCAGCTACAACTAATCTAACTACTTTCTGGCACATATCTAGTACAAGTTCTAGAGGTTAAAGTGCAGGACTTCCATCACATTGGCTTTGATCTATAATTATGTCATAACACCTTGACTTATCTTTAGGAAGCATTACCCCATCCACCCCATGCACAAATGTCATGCTATAACATCTCAACTGCTGTGCTATTGTTTCAGTAATTCATTTTGTAAACCTACTTGAAGAAGAAGCCTCTGTGCTCTCAATACTATTTTTCTGGTTAGATAATAAAGGTATTACTCCTGCAATACTTTTGTCTTGTTTGAGCATAAAATTATTCACTTGGATTTACATGGATTGTTCATGAACATTTTCCTTCTTCATCCTACCCAGGTTGTTTTTAATATCTTAATGTGTGAATGAGTTAAATACTCTTATTCTGATGAGACATCACCTTTGTTCATGACAAGAATGATTTTGCTAATTTGCTATCAACCCCTTACTCTGTTAACTGTTATTTTACCTCATTGCCTACCTATTTACGGTAATAATACATAATAAAGCATTAGTTAAGTTTATTACAAATTGTGCAGACATGCTTTAAAAGGATTCCATAAGCATCCTTAGAAGTCAACACTATTACAAAACTTTTTGGAATATTAGACATACATCTCTTTAAATAAAAAGCCTTCAACACAGTACGGTGGATTTTTATGACGGAGGCTCTCAATTGATTTTGTTTTCCCCAATGACCTGTTTCTACTGCATTGCCACTAATAAAATCCTGTCTGAAAGTGTTTTTTTTCCTACTTCTTTTTATAGGACTAGCAATAACAATGTATGAAATCGCTTTCTTGACACATTGAAAATCTTTACAGTTTTCTCATAAACTTTATAAAAGTTTAGGCAAGGTATCCAACTTTTAAAATCTAATGAATGAAGTGACTGAATATTACAATGTTTTAACTGTAATTGTAGATCTTACATTATAGTTCCGCTTGCATTAAGCAAGGCTTATGCAGCTTTATAAAGCAGCAGATATGTAGCATATAAATAAAGAGCATATAGATGGAGAAAATACAGAACAGAAAATACAATAGAGGTCATACAACAGACGCTTGACAGAAGCAACCAATGCTCATTGCTATTTTGTGTAATTTAATGACAACTATTTTTTATTTCTCTTTTGCTATGCCAAAGTTATTATTATATCAAGATACAATTAATCATCCTTTTTAAACATTGAAAAAAATAATATTCAAAAAGAAACAGTGAACCAAATAAATACCTGGAGGCAATGGTGTGGGTTTAGTGATGTTCTGAAATCCTGGGAAAAATAAATGTATTCGTTATTATGCTGCTACTAAAGCAGATTTTCTACAATTGAAACTTTAAAAAAAACAACCATAAGAATAAAGTAAAAAAAGTATTTCCCATTTCATTTTGTATTTATGATACAGTTAAAACTATTTATGCAGTTAAAACTATTTTTACATAATTATGTCATTTTCCCCCTAGGAATGAGACTGCTATTTGCATTAGGGTAGAGTGGATCTTTTGAAATTCAAACTCAACGAGTTCACATCCTTTTTTCAAAAAGTTTGACTTGTGGAGAATAAATTTGCTTGAGTCACCTTAATTAAAATGCTTCTAATTGTCCGGAAATCATGTGAAGAACACTGTGAGTTCCAGTAGGATTCAATTGAGTATGTTTGGAGCTCCATAATGCAAATACAACCTTTTTAATGTACTAAAGACTTCAATGTATCTGGCTATGGGAAAACGGATCATTACCAGAAGTAACCGATAGCATATTTAACATCACACTTCAGTATCACACATTTTATGCTACCTAAATTGTATAAATGGTCTAACAATAATCATTATTTCTTTGAGGGGCACAGATACATGCATTGCTGTTGTTTATAAGCAGGTGGTGTAACTGGAAGAAGCCATGGCATTTTTACTTGGTTGGGTGCAAGAATTATCCATGCTTAAGGAGTTAAACTTAAAAAGTTTACACAAAAATGTTATACTTTGGTAAAAATAATGAATCCACCAAGGGAATGTTAAAAACGACCCCTATGTTAATTAAGTTAATCCTATAGCTCAGGACATAGTAGAAAGATCATAAAAATTGTATAAGTTTATTACAGAAAATCATATTCACATAAAGAATTACATTTTTCATATCATTAGATTTTACAGACAGTACAAGAGAAACTCAAAGATTGAGATCAGGTGGATGGCGGCATGTACACCCTCAGGGGGCTGAGGAAGCCAACGTGAAACACGTCTTGGGTTTTGCGTCATGACACCTTAAGCACCGGACCATGGGTAAGAACATGGAGTGCATGGGATGTTCACATGTATCTGGGGCAGTATGTACTTTGCACTTTACTTGCATCTTGTGATTATGTTTACCGTCCCACTACCCAAGTAGACCCCTCAGGTCTACAACTGCACTATGCACTTTACCACATAAGAGTCTATTGTGTTAGGGTGTACGTGCCGCCATCCACCTGATCTCAATCTTTGAGTGCCTCTTGTACTGTCTGTAAAATATAAGTATATGAAAAATTTAATTGTTAATGTGAATATGATTTTCTGTAATAACTTTATACAATTGATTTTTGGATATTTTGCTCCAGAGAATTTGGAAAAGCTTGCGCTTTCGCGCCTGACACCATTAGTCCACTCACTCAGTGTGGACCATGTATGAAATGCTGACTGTCATTTTTTTTTTTTTGCAGATCCCTGAAAACCTGAAAACCAAATTGGAGTTTGTTCGCATTCACATAGAACAGCAGATTTCAGAAAATTTAACTCACATTTGATCCTCTGCAGATTGATACACACATATCTGTCATAAGTACAACTGTAACAATAAATAGTGACTCTTCTCTGTTTTTAGATTTTGAGTGGCCATACTGGATTCACAGATTTGTAATCTATATCATGTAGTTAAAACCCCTTAATTCTTTCATTTTTTAAAGATTAGTTTTTTAATATAACTAGATGAACTGTCTATTTGTTTGATGTACATGGCATGCGGTGTCATTATCATGCGTTGGTAATACTGTGTGTGCTACGATAGTAACTATATTCTTAATATTTAAAATTTGGCAATTTGAGATTACCTTGCTTCACTTTGGTAATTGGAATGAATGCCTTTGTATCTTCTGGGGCATACTGTAAATAGAAGCAAATTAACTCATCAGTATGGATGACAAAATAAATTATTGTAATCAGAAAATAAACAATAAAAGGCCATGACTAGTAAATCAAAACTGGAATTATGCTTGAAGATCCTACAAACAGTTTTAATTTTGGAATGTAAAGGGAAAACTAGAACCCTACTATTGTTTGTTTATATAGCATCAATAATTTCTGCAGCATTTGACTCTGCGCAATGTCTGGGTAACACATTGTAATAATTGCAAGTGTTACAGATAAACAGAATATTTATTTACAAAATCCATTACATAAGTTCCCTGCTGTATAAGCTTACAATTAATAAGTAGTAGAAACATGAGGTCTGCGAAAGGAGGAACCAGGTTTAGACACATCAGGTGGAGTTAGTATTGGAATATTTTAGGCCAGGTTATATGCTTGGCATGCAGCAGTTTGTAATACTTGAACATTTTGTATGCAATGGGGTAGGGAATTCTAGAAAAGAAAAGGGAGAAAGAGCCTTGTATATTGACAGTGAGATAGACTTAATAAAAAAATGGCTTTAGAAGAAGAGGAGCAGAGAGGACCTCTTCAGAGTTATCTGGTATCCCTAGCTTTATTTCCCCATGGCATTTAATGTGCAGAAAATAAGAATAGGATCCTCTCCTTTAATCAATTGGCCTTTAGCCATAGGTTATGAAGTAATATTAATGAATTGAACCAATGACACCTCATACACAGGGCTGGCTCGAACGTATAGGCGAACTAGGCGGCCGCCTAGGGCGCCGACCCAAAGGGGGCGTCAGAGAAAAAATAGAAAAAATTATAAAAAATCTTTTCAAAAGGCAAAAAGTTTTAGGGATGGAAAGAAAAGTGTACATATTTAAGAGAAGTTGGTTGGGCTGGCAACAATTTCGATAGAATCTGAAGTTGCTAAACAAATTAATCTCGGTGACTTAGTGTCATCCTTTTCAAAAAAAGGCAAGGAAACAAAAATTTTAATTACCTATGGTCGTTTTTGTTTTGTGTTATTGATTACTTTGTATATATTTGTCCTATACAACTTCTCAGAAGATTAAAGAGTTAGGAGAGAGTTAATTAATCATTGTTGTTGTGGTTTATTTTGCTCCTAAATTTACACACAACAAAATAGTTTCGCCTAGGGCGCCGTAATCTCTCGGGCCGGCCCTGCTCATACGGTAATTTGTAGGAGTTGTGGTGGTATCATACTGCGTGGGGATCACATTGTAAGGCAGGCTGTGGAATTCATCATATTGTGTTGAGGCATGTAGGGCCCTCAAATTGTATTTTGTGTTTACAAATATGTTAATAATAAGCATTTCATGAGTTTTTAAAGTTTTAATGATATATACATCAAGTTTATACAAAGTTTCGAAAGTCTGGAGCTGGTGATGGCTTTTTTTTTAGCTGAGCTGACATTTTTATTGATACCATTTTGGGGTAGATATGATGTTTTGATCTCCTCTTATTGCATTTTACTGCAATAATGAGGTGGTCAAAAAATGTAATTCTGGTGTTTCAATTTTTTTCTCAATACATCGTTTACCGATTGGATTAATTTCTTTTATATTTGGATACATCAGAGATTTTTGAATGCAGAGATACCAAATATGTGTATTATTTTATTAATACTTTTATTTTCAATGGGACAAATTGGGGGGGATGATTTGAACTTTTGTTTTTTTTATTTTTTCATATTTTTTAAAACTTTTTTTTCACTTTTTACTGTATTTATTAGTCCCCTTAGGAGGCTTGAAGCAGCAATCATCTGATCGCCTGTGTTATACATAGCAATGCTCTGTTATGTAAAGCAAAAGCATCATAATCTCCTATGAACACCAGCCATGAGCTGGTGTTCACAGGAAATTTACAAAGACAGGCACGGGGGTCTTCCTGGCTGTCATGACAACCTATCGGCGTCCCCCGATTATGTGACGGAGGTACAGATGGGCGGAATTTGTGACGTGCTTCCGTATGGCGTGCGTTTCACTGGTTAGCATCCAGGGGTGGAGCACTGATCTACCGCTGGTTGTTAAAGACACATAACATCTGATCAAATCAGCTGTCATATGTGGGGAAAGATGCCTGATCAGCATCGGAACATGCACCAAAGTCAGGGACAGGATATATGATGAAAGTTTACGTCATTTGTCGTAAAGGGGTTAAGGATTAAGTGTAATTCAAGATCTGTGAAAAAAGTGATCCTTTCTGAAATGAAAACTAAGACACAAAACAAATAATGTGATGTATTGCTTATCACTGAGGTTGAGATGATAATAATTTTGTTTGAAAGTTTCAACACTAATTGAATCCTGGAGTGGAAGATTCAAGTCTAAAAAGTAGAACATTTCACTACAGAAAGACCATTAAAATCTGTTTCTAATTAAATACAGATCTCTACATTACTTTAATTAGCACAAAAAACAAAAACAGATATGATCACGTATGTTAGTTTTGTTGACAGGCTAGAAAATCAAATTCTTTAAAGGTAGCCTTTCACAAGATTTATGCTTCCTAAATAATGAGGAGCATGAAATCAGAGCATGACGCATGACTAAGTGATTGCAGCCAGGTATGTTTTACTTTGATACGCTGTGATGTTTCAGAGACTACAAAGATAGAAAAGCTGGTCTGAGGCCATAGAGAAATGTTACAAATCTGTAGCGGCCCCCAGCTGGCTTCTTCCCACCCCACTCCAGTTTCTTGACAGGTCTCTCTTTATTTTCACACACTGGAGCCTATCAATCAACTGAACCCATCAATCATTGAACCTATCAATCAACTGGAATGGGGCTAGTCAGAGATGTAAGTCCTCAGACAACTTTTCAATCTACTGTACGTTTTCTCTGAGACACTGCAGCATTTCAGAGAAAGACATACCTGACTGAAATCAACCATCTAGGATAGGATTCTGGTTAGGACAGCATAAATTGTGTGACAAGTCACTTACATGTGTGTACATAGGTAGAGTCCTGTCAAGGTGAGGAGAAGCCGTCCAGCGACTGTGCTGGAATAGTCAGGTCTCTTTTTATATGGTACTTGGTATGCTCATCAAACAATGCAATTGCACATCCAGGCTCTGATTCATGCTGCCCATGGTATGGACAGTATGAACCTAGTGAGAGGGTCTCTTGAAATTTCATTATTGCTATATAATCATAATAGTCATTTCTGACTGTACCTTTTTGACAAATTAATGTAAGGGTAAGTACAGTTTGTTTGTTTTTTAAAGACAGGTATGTTTCTAGCACACAATCAGAATACTCAGAAAATCAAGAAGAAAGTCAATCCATTATTAGTCACTGAAAAGATTAGCTTTGACATGCAAGGATACACAGTGCTTTCCAACGCTGCAACGTAACACATGAAAACGGAATTTAGGCTAGCCAGGAGTGGCCATCAGGTCAGTGTTATTTTGAATAAATAATGTCATCCTTTTAGGCTGTATTTAGCTGTACTGTAACAAAGTAGTTTCAACACCATCTCATTTTGCATTTTTTTAAGTATTCATAGTTTTGGCTAATATGAATAATAGGTTACGACAGCACAGTGACTCAGTGGTTTGCACTGTTACAGTGAAGTTTGTATGTTCTTTCAATGTTTTTGAGTTTCTTATGATTGTTCCTGTTTTTCTCCAACATACAAAAATATACTGATTAGCTAAGTGGCCTAGGCCCATAAAGATATTAGATCAAAGTCAGCTGAACCCTCCAATATTGGCTGGATGGGACAATTGTCTAATGTCTACGTGGTCTTCCTATAATAGATATGAACTTAGCACTTAACTTAAGTGTAATCAAAATGAGATTTATTGTAGTATGAAGACAAAAGGTTTCGGTCAATTGATGACCTTCTTCAGTTGCGTGCTTGTAATAGATTTCTAACAATAGGATATGCACCTATTGAATAGCTTGATGCGCTCAGTATTGGGACATACTGTCCTCAGTCATGGCTGGTAAGCTTAATGTGAAGTATGTTGGGGCATACGTGCCTCCAGATGCAGGATCCACCGCAAGTTTTATGTGGTCTTCCTGACTTTCCCCTGACAAGAAAGAAAAGGAACGGCATATTGGAATTGCAACAACTGATCTTTTTGTTTTTGCCCCAAGAAAACCTGCGGCTTTAGAGAACACAGGAAAGCTGAATCAAGGCAAGATAACCTGTATATTTGAGAGTCAGGGGAGAATGCTTTTGGCTGAACAATCATTCATCAAATAGCTATCAAATAAGTATGGGTGCCTTTACAATGACAGTAGCACCACATTTGAGTTAGAAAGAGATTCTTGAGAGCTGGCCATATCTATATACAGACTACAGCTTCTGGATGTCAGAGTCTGTTGGAAGTTGCAATCTTATGACAGATAGTTACAGGTTGGTGATTATTATTCTAATCCATTAATAGAAATTGACACAATTAAGGTGAGTTATCTCATTACAGACAACCCCTTTCAGAAGACAGCAGCATGTCAGAAAACAGCCATGTATCAGCCCTTTCATAAGACAGCAACATGTCATAAGACAGCTGGAAGTCATATGAATCGCTGTTTAATAAATACACTAAGGGCTCTTGTGCATCAGATATTCTATGCAGTAAAAGATCATTATGCCTGCTTAGAATTCCGGTAGGACGTGTCTAAAAAGGCCATTAAACAAGTGACAATCAATGGTTGTTACCCAATCAATGGTTGTTTAATGGCTACAGTGAATTAATCTAAATGGGCCCATAGAAAGCAGAAATCCAATTTGGTCCAAGTAATGGGGGAGATTTCCTTCATGAGATAACCCATTTTTCCCACAGGACTTTGTCTGAAAAATGACAAAATACAAAGCTGATTCAATATTTCAGGCTGCAGTTCTAAGAGCATTTATATACGTACTCTGAGCCAGAAATCAAGTGACAGAAATAAGGTGATGTAAAACCTAGACATTCCTGATTCTATTGGTGGTGGATAGTGATAGGGAATTTGTGAAAGTTTGGGTTCGACCGCACTTGCGTTAAAAGTTCAGTTTGGGTCAAAGCTTGACCCTGAACTTGACCCCGAACCCAAATCTAAAAGAAGAGAATGGGGACCCAAACTTTGATAATGTAAAAAGGCTGTAAAATGGTCATAGTAAGGGCTAGGGGTCTGCAGAAGCAAAATGTGTGTAAAGGGGGTTTTACATATAGCGATATCGCTAGCAATATCGCTAAAACGTCACTGATTTTGTGACGTTATAGCGATATTGCTAGCGATATCGCTATGTGTGATACTTACCTCCGACCGGCTCCCCCGCTGTCCATCGCTGATCGCGCGAGAATGTCCGGCTCCATTTCTCGTCGTCTGCTTCCTGCTGGGCTTCCTGCTGTGTGAGATGAGCGACGCTGGACGCGGGTGGAAGGACGCCAGGATCGCTGTGTGTGAAAGGTGAGTATCGTGCGCTGCGTCGCTGCTGCGTCGCTGTGAGATCTTCCTGTGTGGAAGCTCACTAGCGATCATTTAGCGATGCACCAGCGATCCTGACCGGGTCGTATCGCTGGTCGGATCGCTGGTGCATCGCTAAATGTAAAAGGGCCTTTAGAGCAGGAAAATTGCCCTGCAAACAAATGCGGATAGAAAAATGACTTAAATCCCTTAAATTAGTCAGTAAACATTGAGTTAATTAGTTCACCCAACAGGCTGGATAGAATCAATAGAATGGTGAGAGGATAGGTAACACATACTCCAAAATCAATGTAAGTTAATGTAGACTATTCTTATCAATATCTGTCATGTGTAATTATCTATCCATTCATTGAAACCCACCCAAAGAAAAATCACATTAGTAAGAAAAGCAGACAACTGTCAGATGGTGTTATTATTCTGGCAAGAGACGTATATCCATAAAGGTTCCCAGCCTGATAATAACAGCCCACAACTGTCTGAGTTTCCTTTACTGGTTAATAAAAAGGGGGGACCCCCCAAAAAATTACATGGGAGCTGGGGGCTTTTGTTATTATTCTGGAAAGGTGCCAAAATACACAAATGTTCCCAGCCTATTAATATCAGCTCACAGCTGTCTCTTTAGTCTTTACTAGTTATTAAAAGGGGAACTCCCCAAAAAATGACGTGTGGTTCCCCCTATTTTTAATAACCAGTAAAGGTTAAACAGACAGCTGTGGGCTGATCTTAATAGGTTGGATATTGGCCTCCTCCCAGACTAATAGCTCTGTGTAATGTCTGCTGACATCAAGCACTGACGTTAGTAATGGAGATGTGTCTATTAGATAGCCCCAATACTAACTCCATAGTCAAAAGTAATAAAGACACACATAAAAGCCTTTTAATTGAACAAATCAGTCCCCGACAATTACCCTCTTTTACCCATTTATTAATTGACATGGCTGTGATGGAGCCGGAAGTGCCCACAGCCTTAAAGCTTGTTGATTGGCTGTGCTGCAGCCTTTCAACAAGCTTTCATAGAGTTACGAACCAGAGCAGGAAACCACACACAGTGAGAAGCCCATGTTCAGGGTCGGGTACCGAACACTAGAAGTCCGGTACGAACCCTGAACTTTCCAGTTCGGGTTCACTTATCCCTAGTGGTGGATAGTGTAGTAAGTAAAGTTGCCAACAGCTAGGAAGTGATATGCATGGAGAATACTGGTCTATGGACTCTGGTGTTCTAAATATAAGTTCTTTCACTGCATATGGAAAAGTTCAGAAAATGCTCAATTTAATTTAATTCTTACTGTGGACAAATGTCATATCCCTTGATATAAGAAGACCAGTTCAGGACATTTCCATTCAGGGAAAATACATTCTATTTCAAAGAAGCCAGTATTGTAAATCTTGTACTGTTTTATGACCTGTTCTGCAGAAACATTTTTTTCTGTCCACACACATTTAGCTCCGTGATATTCCTTCCACATGTATGCTGCTATGTAAACTGTGGAAACAGTTGGCACAGTTAAAATGAAATAATTAAAAACAAAGTTTACTGTCCAAGCACTTGAAAATATGGATAAATAAGCAACCATTTTTGGATACAGAATTCCCCAACAACTTTGATATTTTATTGTAAGACAGCAGACTCTTCCTTCAAGGTGACAGCATTTCAATTCAGAACATATTTGTCTCATTATAATGTGAAGTTCTAGTGAAAAACGTGGCTTCTTCCAATAAAAGATGAGAGTGCCAGTAATTTCTAAAACCTGATCTGATTACGTTACATTTTAAATCTCCATGAAACAGACAAAATGTATAATTATTAAACTATTATCAGGAACATTATTATGATGGTATTCATAGGGTTTTAAAGGGTTGTTCTTTGTTTTTGACAATCCCAATTAATTATCTTTTTTTTAAAACTCTTTTTATTGAAGGATTCCACAACATAGTATATCAAACATAGAACATTACAATATAAAATCAGAGTTATTCATAGTGACATAACCATGATATCATATTTCAGTAATAAGAAACAAACAAAACAAACATAACACAGTATTCTACACAATACATTATACCATTCGTTGCATGTTCTAGTTTACAGGGTCTATTTAAGGATACGTGAGCTTGTATCAGGTCAGAATATAGAAGATATGGGATGCCCTCACACCCAGGGCTGTAGGGTACTCGGTACCGGGCCAGATGAGCTCTAATGGGAGGTGTTGCAGCGGCTGGGACCCGGCCCGTGGCCCTGGGCACCCATTGTAAAAGGCGAATGTTCAGTGTGCTGATGGTAGTGAAAGTTTATAAGTGATTCGTGACGCCACCTGTGGTATTCGGCAACAGAGATGTAAACTGACGCTGCAGACAGATCCTCTGGGACAGATGGTGTGGTGCAGCAGTGATGTTATAGCCCTCCACAGGCAGGGCTGTAGTCCCAGGGCAGTGTAGGTGAAGAGACACTTAGATGGTGTAGTGTCAGGCGCGAGGGATGTAGCAGTACGGGGCAGGTTGGCACGGGAATAAGTGGAGGACACCAGGCATGTAGCTTTACTCACAGTCTGTTGTACAAACAGGTGCCTGCTTCCGTGCCGTGTCCTCCGGGTTAGGGACTCAGTCAACCTCCAGGCCAGATGCAATACTCCTTTCCAACACTCCGCCAACATATGTGCCTTTTCTGAACGTCTCCTCTTATAGCGCCTTTGAGTGAAGTACTCCTAGTACTGAGTTACACTGGAGTTCCTCCTGTCAGATGTTCCTATGAACTCTACTTGTACGGCAGACAGCTGTAGCCTGCTTCGGGGACTCCTTGCTACTATGTCCCGGCTCACTAATATGTTTGCTGTTGTGCCCCCAAGTCTTGTGTGGGAATAAAGTGGTCACTACTTCTATTCCTCCGGTGTCTACTGCAGGACCATTAGTATCCGTACAACCTCGGGGACCGGACCCTGGCCTTGCGCTTAGAACTTGAAAAGGGTTCTCCTCTAACCCTGGTCCTTGTTCTCTTATTCTCCTCATGTTCCGTGCTAATCCTTCTTCCCAATGGAGAATCAAGCTTCCTTTCTCTGTCTCTTTCCTGTTCCAGCAGACCCAGATCACTGTGGCCTGCTGCAGCACTTCCTTCTTCCATCCCTCTCCCGGGGATCTTCTCTTTCTCACACTCTGTCCTTCTACATCCTCACACACTGACTGAATGAAAGACTGACTGACTCAACTCTTCCCGGTCTTTTGTGCAAACTAAACTCCACCCACCTCCCAGCACGTTTCGTGTTCCAAGCCAGGAGCCACCAAGGGGTGCTTTGCTATACTCCAAGCAGGGAGCCGCCGAAGGTGCTTTGCTACACTACTTTGTGGTGTGGGGTGCAGGTGTTGGAGTGTGGTCAGGTGTTTCCACCTTACCTGGATGGTGGGGCACCACACCTCAGGAAGAGGTGCAGTACCTCTGTGGCGACTGAGCCTCAGGGGCGCCACAGATACACCTTCCAAAATTCACACAGATCAAAACTTGCATGGTCTAGAAGTGATATATATCTGGCATTATATCTCGAAATTGAAGAAACCATAGCATTAGGATCCAATGTGTCAAAGGGGAATCACACCATCTTTCCCAAATTTTATGGAACTTGTGGGGACATTTTTGGTTTTATACACTATGTTCTCATAAGGAATTATGTCATTCACCAATTTCTTCCATTGATTAATTGAAGGGGACTTCCCTTCCATCCACCTTATCACCACTGCTTTCCTAGCCATAAATAGAGCCTCTCGAAGAAATATTCTATCATAATGAACCCACATCTCTTCATCCACAACACCTAGGAGACACAGCTCAGGAGTGCATTTAATCGGTATTCCCAATATTCGTTCCAATGTATATATGACATCACTCCAATACCCTCGTACACTGCCACAGCTCCAGATAAGGTGCCAAAACTCTGCCCCCAATTCCCCACATCTTTGGCATTCATCCGTTGCCCTTCTACCAAATTTATGAAGTCTGTTTGGGGTCAAATAAGACTGGTGAAGAATATACGTATAATTGGATAAACTAGTTGTTTGCAGCTGGTGACACAATCGTGTGTGCCTCCAGGGCTTCATTCCATTGTTCATCAATGGACCTTCATTGTAAATACACCATTGTAAATACACACCTGTACTCTGTATCTCCCTCACCTCATTGTAGATTGTACGCTCTCACGAGCAGGGTCGTCTTATTTCGTCTTATTTTGCTTTAATTATTGCATTGTTAGCGTTGTTACTTATGACTTGTGTTTTGAAACTGTTAAACTGTAAAGCGCTGCGGAATATGTTGGCGCTATATAAATAAAGATTATTATTATTATTATTATTATTATTATTATCAGTGATAGACGGTATCAAATGGTGCCACTTACTTTCTACAGCGAGCTGAGTGGATGTGATTTTAGAATTCAATAGAAAGGTATAAAGAGAAGAAATCACCCCCGTAGGTCCCTGGGTGGATAATATTCCTATCAATGGATATTTAGATATTCTCATTCTAGGAAACGGAAATTGATACATTACGGCATGTCTCAGCTGCAGATAGCTATAGAATTCTCTATAAGAAACTCCAAATCTTACATGTATTTGTTCAAACGATAATAAAATTTCATTTTCAAAAATCTGACTAAGTGTTATTATTCCATTCTGTTTCCAAAAACTTGGATCTTGTAAATTCTGAAGGTGTGGGATTATCCCATATCTGAACATCCCCAATCTGATCAGTGAATTTTACAATACGTTTACTTTCTTGCCAAATTTGTATCGCTAATTTATGCGCAAATAACAATCCCTGGGTTGCCCTATATGAACCTTCCAATATTGCCCACGGTGTATGCCCATCCAAAGAGTGCATGAGATGTGCCTCTGCATTACTGGGCCTATCTCCAATTAACCATAGTTTTAAATGATGCAACTGACCAGCTAAATAATATAAATACAAGTCAGGGAGAGCATAGCCACCCTGGGTTTTGGGCCTCTGCAGGGATTCAATACTTAATCTAGATCTAGATGTTACCCATACAAACGTTGCTATTATGCTATGTATTTTTTTAAAGAAACCCTTGGGAACCCTTACTGATATGTGCTCCAGCATATATAAACATTTGGGGAGGATTATCATTTTTATCAATCCAATTCTACCCGCAACAGACAGGGAAAGCAGGGGCCATATCTCAAATTTTTTCCTCATCATATCTCCCAGGAGATATATATTATCTTTAAGATCATCAATCGGGTTTTGATTTATTATGATGACAAAAGGTACTGTCACACTTAGCGATGTACCAGTGATCCCGACCAGCGATATGACGCGGTCAGGATCGCTGGTACATCGCTAAGTGGTCGCTAGTGAGCTGCCACATAGGCAGATCTCACTAGCGACATCGCTGGGGACGGGGATCGCTACTTACCTGTCACACCAGGCGATCCTGCGTCCTCCCGCCCGGCTCCACGCGTCGCTCGTCCTCACAGCAGGAAGCGCCACAGGAAGCTGACGATGAGAAACAGTCCAGGACGTTCTCGCGCGATCAGCGATAACCAGCGGGGGAGCCGGTCGTAAGTATCAGACACAGAGATATCGCTAGCAATATCGCTATAACGTCACTAGTTATAGCGATATTGCTAGCGATATCTCTTAGTGTGACATGCACTTAAGTATTTACATTTTTGTACTACCTGTAAGCCACATAGCACAGGCACAGTTATGCTATCCACTAGCGGCATGATCACAGATTTGCTCCAGTTGATTTTAAGACCTGATAGTTCTCCAAATTGATTAATGAGGTCAATTGCCCTTTGCAAAGATTGACCTATTTTATCCAGAAAAAGTATTAATCATCAGCATACAATCCCACTTTATCCATCCTGGAGTTTATATTGATTCCTTCCACCCCGATATCTTGTCTAATCCTTAAGGCCCCTTTACATTTAGCGATGCACCAGCGATCCCGACCAGCGATATGACCCGGTCAGGATCGCTGGTGCATCGCTAAATGATCGCTAGTGAGCTTCCACACAGGAAGATCTCACAGCGATGCAGCAGCGATACAGCGGTCGTTACTTACCTTTGAGACGAGGCGATCCTGACGTCCTCCTGTCCACGTCCACGCATCGCTCGTCGGCGCCAGCAGGAAGCCCAGCAGGAAGCGCCCGACGAGAAATGGAGCTGCGCGATCTCGGGCGATCAGCGATGGACAGCGGGGGAGCCGGTTGGAGGTAAGTATCACACACAGCGATATCGCTAGCGATATCGCTGCTGCATCACCAAATCGGTGATGCTTTAGCGATATTCTAAGCGATATCGCTATGTGTAAAACCCCCTTTAGTGGAATCGGCTCAATCTCAATAGCAAAGAGCATTGGGGATTGTGAGTAGCCCTGTCTAGTTCCCCTGCATAACTCAAAATAATCCGATAATAAACCAGTAACAAGGATATTAGCTCTGGGCCTATGATAGAGTAATTTAATCCACTTACGGAATTTATCCGAAAAACCAAATCTTCGAAGCACCTGCTGCAAGAAATCCCACTCCATTGAATCAAAAGCCTTTGCAGTGTCTAGAGAGGCTATTGCCCAAGGTTTCTTATATTTGTGTCCTATTTGCGTTAAGACCTGTACCCTTCTGATATTGGAGGAGGTGGATCTTCCTGGCAGAAAGCCGGATCCAATTAATTATCTTTAGGTGTATGAAAAGCCAATATTTGGCCACATGCACACATTCAGTATGTGGTCAGTATTTTACATCATTATTTGTAAAAATCAGGAGTGGAACAGAGGAAAACAAAAACACGTGAACCACTTCTAAATTTTTCACCCACTCCTGGTTTTGGATTACAAATAACAAGGTAAAAAACTCACCCAACATGGCCTAAGGAGCACTACCACTCATGTTTAATTTCAAAATATAAATTAGAGCTTTGATAGTTTAAATATTTAGTCAAATAATTTTGTGTCGTATTATATTGCTACATCAGTGGAACTTAAAGTATTAGATGCATGTTGTACTGTAATACCACATTCACAAAAGAAATTCATTACTGCAGCACTTTATTCTTTTTAGGTATACCTGTAATGTGCCTTTTGGAATTTTATAGGTGTTTTCTATGTTTCCATTTTCTTTACCTTTAGCTGTAAAAAAAAAAAGAAAGTCAGCTTTGAAAATGTCAGTCAACAGATAATTTATCAACCTCAGGCTCTAAGAAACAGACTGTCTACAGGTAGTTATTTTTTTCACATTCTTTTTTTCTTATTAAAGCACCATTCCTGTTTAGGTTTAAGTTGTTTCAGCCTCATGTGTTATATTTTTTCACAATATATTGCCAAGTATTGCAAGGTCCTTCAAACAACTGATTGTGAAGGTGTCAAAAGTTTCCCTCTCACTGATTGGGGATACATTTTTATTTTTCCATCAACATTAGAGTATAGAGGCGGCTTACTTTTAGTGGGACAGATTGTAATTTTGCCTGACACTTTATTTTTAGCCATACAATATACTAAAAAATGGAACAAAATTCAAAGTGGAATTGTTACTATGGTGATCCCACATTTATTTACTTTTTTGTATGTTTTATTACTTAAATTTACTACATCACTTTACTAGTTACAATTGGTTTCGCGCACCATTTTTACCCCCCTCCACGACATATGACATATATCTATGTAATATGTCATGTACCTGCTTTGAAGCAGACTCATAAGCTGAGCCTGCATCTTTTCCCGCACATGACAGCTAATTTAATCAGTCATCATGTGCCTCTAACAGCCATGGGTGGAAAGGTGCTCCACTCTTGGATATTAAACTGTTAAATCATGCTATCAATCTTTGACAGTGATATTTAACACGTGCCGACAGTGAAATGCATAATTCCACACTGCCATCGGAGTGCCCCTTGTGTGATCACGGGATACCAATGGGCTGTCATGACAGTTGGGGTCTTCTGATGACTCCCGTGGCTGTACAGTATTATGATCCTCATGTGAATGCCGGCCACATATGATATCGTGATTTCGGCTATAAATAGCAGTTCTAAAGTACTGCTATGTATAGCACAAGCGATTGGGTAATCAAAGCTTCAAGTCCCCTAAGGAGACTATTAAATACAGTAAAAGGTAAAACCAAAAGTTTTAAAAAATATGAATAAAAAAACAGTCAGACCTCCCTTTTGCCCCATTTAAAATAAAAAAAATAAAAAAATACACATATTTGGTATCACTGCGTTCAGAAATGTCTAATCTATCAAAATATAAAATAAAGTAATCTGATCGGTAAAGAATCTAATAAGAAAAAAATCAAAATGCCAGAAATTGTTTTTTTTTTGGCCACCGTAATATTGCAATAATGTAGTAAAAGGAATGATGTAATTCAAAAGTACATCTCGTCACTTAAAAAAAAGTGGTGAGTTCCCTTTACTCCCATTATAATTCCTACTGCCACAATGCAAAATTAAAAAAAATCCATATTGGTCTTATACTAATGCTGGAATGATGAGGAATTTGACCAGTATTTCTTTATTTGTTATTTTATACCATTACATGTATTTCCAGACACTTCTATTTAAGGTAGAAATTCCTTTAAGGGTAGGCAATCAATGTTAAAGTTCCAGAATAAAGCACTCCCTAGTAAACAACAGTGTGGAGATATTCATTTACTTCCATGGGAGAGAGTTCTTACAATACACTATGATATGTGCAGAGGTCCATTTACAGAGAGGGGCATGAGGTGTAGTGTGACATCATCTGTTGATATTGGTGTGAGCCAGTATTATTTTATTCTAGGTTTATAATAGAAGTGTAACATTTCATTGCAATTCTGCCTGCGAAAAGACGATGACTTCTGGGTAAAGATGGGGTGAATTTATTCAGAGGACCCAGTCTAGCGACATGTCGTAAATTGTAGCCATCGGGGAGAAGCCCTGTGAAGGAGATCCTACCTACAAAAATCCACGACTCTTATTTTGATTAGCCAGGCTTGCATGACATCACATTTGCATTACACCACACTAAAGGTACTGTCACACTTAGCGATGTACCAGCGATCACGACCAGCGATATGACGCTCTCAGGATCGCTGGTACATCGCTAAGTGGTCGCTAGTGAGCTGCCACACAGGCAGATCTCACTAGCGACATCGCTGGGGACGGGGGTCGCTATTTACCTGTCACACCAGGCGATCCTGCGTCCTCCCGCCCGGCTCCACGCGTCGCTCGTCGTCACAGCAGGAAGCGCCGCAGGAAGCTGACGACGAGAAACAGTCCTAGACGTTCTCGCGCGATCAGCGATAACCAGCGGGGGAGCCGATCGTAGGTAAGTATCAGACACAGCGATATCGCTAGCAATATCTCTATAACGTCACTAGTTATAGCGATATTGCTAGCGATATCGCTTAGTGTGACATGCCCTTAATGAAGCTTCCCATCTGGGGGCAACAGATTACTGATGTGGCCACTAGACCAGGTCCTGCAAATCGATTCGCACCACCTCTACAGCTAGGAAGATTCCTGCAGGACAGGAAATGTGAGACAATTATAAGGCTTAAAGGGGCTGTCTCACGAGCAAATGTTATTTTTTATTCCAACATCTAGTGATTAAAATTAAGTTCCACAGTTGGATGTGATTAAAAAAAATGTTCCTGTGCTGAGAAAATCTTATACTGTAAATGTGCCCCTGCTGTGCACTGTGTAATGTCTGTATCTGATCATACAGGGACATGGCCTGTTCATACCACAGCTCCTTGGCATTGGGAAGAAGCAAAATAGTATACTAGTATACGGACATCACAACATGGGATCAGAGCTGATTCTTTCTGTGAGGTAAAACATTGCTTAAAAACAAACAGTGAAATGTTTTGCCTCACAAAAACAATCAACTGCGATCCCGTGCTGTAATGTCTGAATACTCTCTTTTGCTTCCTCCCCTGCCCAGGAGCTGTGGTATGACCAAGTTAATGAAATGTCAGCCACATCTATTACACAGTACATAGCAGGGGCACATTTATAAGATTATCTCAGCACAGGAACATTTTTTAATCATTTTTATTTCAAGATCTAATGAATAAAATGAACTTTTATAAGAGGAAAAACGGTTTTAATGAGTTTTCTGAAAAGTGTAATATTTCAGGGTTTTTTCTAATATGGTTGATGATGCAAAATTAGAGAATAAAAACAATATAAATTAAACTTATAGGAGCAAGTAGAATTACTAAATCACAAGAGGTTGCTCATAACAGTTCATAAGAATCGGATATACTGATGTGACTTACGATTTGTCTTATGAGATTGAGACTTGCTCCAGATTTCATCCTCTGAATTGTCTGTTACTCCAAATTCATATAAAGTGTTAGGCTTCAGGTTGTCTATTACTGTTTCAGTTGTTGGGCACAGCTGGTAATTCCAGTCTTTATTCTTTTCTCTATGTCGAACCGTGTAAAATCTGTGTAAAAAATTGTAGCAAAGTTATTGCCATGATGTTGTATTATGAGAAAGTTTGGATGTGTTGGATCACTAGACTTTACATATATTTTGTTGTAATATGGCTCCTAAATCAAAAGACTGTGATACATTCTTGGCTCCTCTTCTTGTATATAGATTAAACAGTTTATACATTTCTGTGAATAATGGTGGTATGTATAATAAGATAAAAAGATTTTAAAAAAAGCCCTCTAAATTCAATAATTTAATGTATCTTCTATATAATAGTAAAAAGATATTTGTACTTAGGATGAGCCTCCTGCCACGTAATCATAATTATCAATTTCTTTCCTACCATGCTGTAAAATTTTATCATCTGCTGCATTTAAGAGATGCTGAAAACTTCTTGGATATCATCTGTGACATGCTGTTGAGATTCTGTTTTCAATTACATTTCACAGATTAGGTTTACATAATATATTAAATTCTGCTAGTTGCCCTTGGGAACACACAGTGGTTTAGAAACATTTGGCTGCCATGCATGCAACCAAAAATCTTAATGCCAACTATATAACTTCTATCTAATTAATCAAAGCACTGGGATTATGAATGTTGGTGTCCCAATAATTAGAAAACAATAACAAAGAACTCAAAATCAGTAAATCTATAGTGGTGTTTTTTACTTATATATACAATAGTTATAAAAAAAAGATTGTGAATCTTTGTAAGCATTAAGTAAAACTCATAAGCAGCCTTCCACCCCCCCAAAATATATATTGTGTTATGAGCCCAGATCAGAGAGATCTATGGTATGATATCCCAGATGATTTAATTTGGATGGATTTTGTATATAATGAGTTTTAATGTCCTACTTGCGTAAATAAGCCTCTTAAAACTACAAGATGTTTGGAAATTGTCTGGTATATGGGCATGGGACTATGGGATGGAGGATCGGTATGTTGGGTATATGGGCACGGGACTATGGGATGGAGGATAATTATAATTTGTTATAACTATCCACAGTTAGTTACTATGCCCGGGCAGTGTTGGGCTCTTCAGCTAGTACAAGATAAAACCTTAATCAAATGTCCGTGTAACATAGTGTGTGTATAGTCCATGATGCATGGTCTGGTTTTGGGTCTCCTTACCTGAATTTGTCAGCCTTATAGGAATATATAAGGCTCTCAAGTTCAAATCAAGGAGACTCATGGCATGTCTATGAATCACGACCTGTGTTACAAGCAAGTCTAAATAAGGCTTAAGATACCAGTTTGTTGCTGCATCCAGTATTTTCCAAATACATCTGAATACCAAAAAAATACATCTTAATAGAAAGGAATAAAGTGAATTATTCTTATTTAACCACTTTCCATTTTTTTTATTATTATTTACAGCACATTAGCCGGCTAATGAATACACCCATCAGCCACTCCTGCTCTCGCTCTTATTAGCAGCAGCAGGTGTCGGATGATGGGAGCTGTTGTTCCATCAGCCGACACCAGTGACCGGAGGCAAACTTTATACCTCCAATCACAGCTGAGTGGTCATGCTGTCTCTTGACAGCGTGGGAACCGTGGCTCTCTGACCAGCGGGGATGATTTCACTGTCGATCAGAAGCGGTGTTTGGCACGCTGTCATACACATGACAGCGTGAGAAACACCCGGTGTTCGGGCAGCCAAGGCCGAACAGTAACATGGTCTTCCTGGTGAAGTCCATGTTTGGTGTCCGTGCCCGAACAGTAGGTGTTTGCTATGGACGCAGAACTTTACTGTTCGGGTTCACCAATCTCTAATAATGAGTATGTCCTAACTCCACAATCTTAATATATTACTGAATATTTTGCAGCATTTCTTGCACTGTATAATGTGGTAAAAACATTGACATGGAAAAACTGTGAAAGGTAGTCACTAAGGACAGGGCAGGCATTAGGGTAGGGCAAACTAGGCAGCTGCTTAGGGCCCCCAGCATCTATAGCAAAAGAGACCAGTTGAGGACCTGTAGTGACATCATGATCATGTGACCTGCTATGTGACCGTGATATTACCACAGGCCATATACTCTGGAAATGTCAGAACCTTTGGTGAGGGCCTGGCATTGAAAAAGAAGTGGTCAGTGAAAGACAAGAACACCAGCCACTGAACCTCCACCATCAGTGTGGTAGAAGCGCTCATTAGTCAGTGCTCCTGTCCTCCTACATGGCGCCTCTGTGGGAAAGGGAGATTTAGAGATGGCAGGCAACTACCAACCTGAGCTGTCAGATAAGTAGTGCAGCACCCAGTGTGTGTGCAGCTCCTGGTGAAAATTGCTCCTGTCCTGCTGTCAGCAACTCCTGCTCTTGTGGATAGTCACAGCAGAGGAGTGGGAAGAGAGGTGTTTGCTGGGAGCAGGAGGAGCTGAAGCTGAAAGTGTGGAACATCTCATTTCCTCCAACATAAAGCAGTGTGTGTATCTGAGGTGTGTGCAGTGTGTATATCTGTTCTGAGGCGAGAGCAGTGTGTACATCTGTTCTGAGGTGTGATCAGTGTGTGTATCTGAGGTGTGTGCAGTGTGTGTATATCTGAGGTGTGTGCTGTGTTTGTATTTGATGTGTGCTTAGTGTGTGGTATGTGTAGTGTGTGCTGTCTGTGAGCTATGTGTATGTGTCTATATGAATCAAATGTATCAAATGAGCATTTGTTGTGCAGCATGTGTGTGCCATATACGTGTGTGTATAAGTGTGTGCCATGCACATGTATGTATAACTGTGTGCCATGTGCGTGTGTATGCAATGTACGTGTGTGTATGAGTGTGCCATGTACGTGTTTGTGTTTATAATAGACACACAGTGTATAGACACACAGTAGCTGTGTGTGTGTGTGTGTCATGCACATTTTTTAATATCGGCTGCCCAGATGAGAGTTCATGCATATAAACATGTTGGTAATTGTCCAGCAAACTAGCAAAATGCTGCTTATTCATTGGGTGATTGGATTGTTTATGGCAGAGCATAAATCATTATTATCGGCAGCACATCGCCGGTGTAAACTGCAGATATTCTGCTCATCAGGGCTGTGGAGTCAGTAAGCCAAATCTCCGACTCCAGTTCCTTAACTTCCCTGACTCCAGACTCACAGCCTCGGTCACTACTGACATGGACATAAAGAGCAGCACAGATTCATCTCAACTAAAAGCTGAGATTCTTAGATCAGGAACAGAACAGACATTTATAGGACATTTTATAAGTTTCCCAAATTACTATGAAAAAAATACATCACATCCTGCACCGAATGTATTGTATACTGTATTTAAGGAGTCAGAGTCTGTCCTTTTGATACCGACTCCACCAAAATGGACACCGACTCAGACTTGACAGCCCTGCTGTTTATAGCATGATACTGTATATGGACAGATTGATCTACTAAGGATCATTCTGTCCCCATCATTCTTCACTAGCCGGCACAAAGTGGCTGGCAATTAAGAGCCAAACGACTTCAATATTGTCCATCACGCTCATTGAACGGCCTGAACTCATGTAAATACAACCAAAACATTTGTGTCATGGTGCAATATGTGAACATTTAGGGCCTCATTTTAAACTTTTGCCAAGGGCCCCACTTTGTCTAAAACTGGCCCTGACTAAGGAACAAGCGAAAGCGACAATGTCAAAGAGGGATGGAAGCCTCAGGAAGGTAGTAAACCTCAGGAAAGTTACTCAAAAGAACTATAGGGCTGGAGAATCTGAGATACAGGCTGCTAAAATATGGAAAAAGTGGAAATCTGGTGTTGATCAGAGTGCCATATCAGCTCATACACAAGTTCAGCATGTACTGAGGACTAGTTGTTCAATAATTTATCCATAAGAGTGCCAAGGCTGTATGTGTGCACTGGGGTTAGAGGAACAACTGACTGGGTATATGGAATGAAAGCCTGTGTCAGTACACATGGCAAGAAGTGATTGCAGTTGTGTGTTCAAAGAGAAATTTCATTATTTTTGTTAAGTTCAAATTTATTGTTTTGCATAAAGATGAAGTAAAGCTATTCTCTTAAATAGAGATGAGTAAACCTTTTAAGGTCTGGTTCGGTTCAATTCGCCGAACATTTAGATGTTCGCCGGACAGTTCGACGAATGCACCCGAACCCCATTAAATTCAATGGCAGGCCAAACCAAATGTATACACAAAACCTTAAGGGGTGACAAAAAGCTTCCCCAACATCTAAAATTAGGGGCAGACACAATGAAAAGTGGCATCAATTGACCCACTGTATAAATTTGCAAATGGCACAGCAGCAGTCAGCCATGGGCCATGCATGAGGTATCAGGGTCTGGGCCATCATTCACAGCTTTGAATTAAAGTTTCAATGAACACCTGGTGGCTAAGGGAGCAGTGTAAGACTTCTTAGCTGGGAGCTCTGATACCTCATGCAACACCTCCAATTTTTTTTTCCAGCCACACTCAGATGGCACAAACATTGGGTTTCATACAGTACTATTGGTTGAAAAATGTAAGGAAAGTAACACAGGTAGTTGACTGGTCAATTGACCCACAGTAGAACCTTTTCTAGTGGCACAGAAGCAGTCAGCCATGGGCCATGCATGGGGTATCAGGGCATGGGCAGCATTTACAGCTTTGAACTGAAGTTTCAATGAGGATCTAGTGGTTAAAGGAGCAATATGAGCCCTGATACCTCATGCAACAACTCCATTTTTTCCTGCCACACTCAGATGTCACAAACATTAGTTTCATACAGTACTATTGTTAGAAAAATGTAAGGAAAGTAACACAGGTAGTTTAGTGAAAGTAAGTGAAGGCCTGCCTATCTGGGAGCCCTACTTCTGCAGGCAACACACATGAAGGAGACCCAACTTGAATTCTGCACATTTCAAAAAGTGATTGCCACACACTACTTAAGTGGCATAAATTTCCACTGAGTAGAAACAGTATAATTGGCCTCTGACACATTTTCTACTATAGGCAGCCCACCAGATGGAGACCCAACTTGGAGTCTCCACATTTCAAAAAATTGTTTGTAACATCAGTAGCAGTAGCAACAGCAGGCAGAGAAGCCACAACAAAGGTGTCACAGACTGCACTATTGCAAGATCAATGCATGACACTAAAAACAACACCATCGCCTAGTCTGCCCAGTCTGTGACTGGGGTGCAAAAGTCATTGGAGATCCATGATTTGTTCATTGTGATGAAAGTTAGGCGACCTACACTTTCAGGGGGCAGCTAGATGCGCTTATCCATCAGGACAACACCAGCAGCACTCCAGGCATGTTCTGAGAGAACGTTGGCTGCCGGGCATGACAACCTCCAAGGCGTGAGAGGTGAGCTCAGGCCACTTTTCCATTTTTGAAGAGCAAAATGAAAAAGGGTCCAACCCTACAGAGAATACCATCATCATCCTCTCCAGTCGTTCACAACGTGTCAGACTTGTACTCTGTTCTGCTGGTGAATGGGCTGGTCTAAAAAATGTGTGAAACAATGCACAAAAATTGCTTAAACCACTTACACTGCTGCTGCTGTCAATGTTTTTGCAATGATGTCTTGACGTTCCCAAGGGTTGACATCTAGAACTGCGATGTACACTGCTGCTGCTGTCAATGTTTTTGCAATGATGTCTTGACGTTCCCAGGGGTTGACGTCTAGAACTGCGATGTACACTGTGTGCCTCACTTCTGTCTTGGTGAAAACCACTCTTAAGATTGTCTACAAGCATGTTTCGATACTCCAGCATGTTGGAGGAGCATTTGGATAAATTTACTCTTGTACCGTGGATCTGAGTGGCAAACAAGCAGTCAGCTCTATTTTAACCCTAAGAATACGGGCAGCAAGTTGAAGATAGTGAAGCAAAAAGGAGCTCATGTGTTGGGCACTTCCATGAGGTCTAAGTCCATGGTATGTTGGTGGCAGGGTAACACTCAAGGTTGCTTCCGCACTCTCCTCCTGTCAACCAAGGATAACAGAGAGGGGATAATTATCCTCTTCATCTCCTGAATGTTGTGCGTCCATCACCTCTTCTTCCTTGTCTTCCTCAATTTGTTCCTCGGCTTCTGCACCTTCACTAACAGTTTGTCTGGTACTAAGTGCCCCCCTCGATCTGCGACGACAGTCCGGAACTTAGAGATATTGTTATCCCTTCTGCATCCTCCTCTGCGTCCACCTCTTCCTATGGAACCACCACTTCCTCATGCAGACTATTCAAAGTGTGCTCCAGCATGAAGATGACAGGAATATTGATTTAGAAAATATAGTATATAAGTTAGCAACAAACATGGTATGTACAGGCAGAATGGAGTATACAACCTGAAAATACAGCACAGAGCCCCAATGCGTGTTTTGCATTTTGCTTCTTCCTGAGGGAGTTAGTGACTAACTCCCCTAGAAAGAAACAAAAATTGAAATGCGCATTGAGGCTCTGTGCTGCATACTCTATTCTGCCTGTACATACCATCTTTGCTGCTAACTTATATACAGTGGGGAAAAAAAGTATTTAGTCAGCCACCAATTGTGCAAGTTCTCCCACTTAAAAAGATGAGAGCGGCCTGTAATTGACATCATAGGTAGACCACAACTATGAGAGTCATAATGAGAAAACTAATCCAGAAAATCACCTTGTCTGATTTGGCAAGATTTAATTTTCAATTTATGGTGGAAAATAAGTATTTGGTCATTAACAAAAGTTCATCTCAATATTTTGTTATATGTCCTTTGAGGGCAATGACAGAGGTCAAACGTTTTCTTTAAGTCTTCACAAGGTTGGCACACACTGTTGGTGGTATGATAGCCCATTCCTCCATGCAAATCTCCTCTAGGGCAGTGATGTTTTGGGCCTGTCACTGGGCAACACGGACTTTCAAATCTCTTCAAAGGCTTTCTATGGTGTTGACATCTAGAGACAGGCTAGGCCACTCCAGGACCTTCATATGCTTCTTACGAAGCCACTCCTTCGTTGCCCTGGCTGTGTGCTTGGGATCATTATCATGCTGAAAGAACCATACACGTATCATCAATGCCCTTGCTGATGGATGGAGGTTTGCACTCAAAATCTCATGATATATGGCCCTATTCATTCTTTCATGTACACGGATCAGTCATCCTGGTCCCTTTGTAGAGAAACAGCCCCAAAGCATGATGTTGCCAACCCCATGCTTTACAGTAGGCATGGTATTCTTTGAATGCAACTCAGCATTCTATCTCCTCCAAACACGACAAGTTTTGTTTCTACCAAACAGTTCTACTTTGGTTTCAACAGACCATATGACATTCTCCCAATACTCTTCTGGATAATCCAAATGTTTTCTAGCAAACTTCAGACGGGCCCGGACATGTACTGGCTTAAGCAGGGCAACACGTCTGGCACTGCAGGATCTGTGACGTAGTGTGTTGCTGATGGTAACCGTTGTTATGGTGGTCCCAGCTCTATGCAGGTCATTTACTAGGTCCTCCTGTGTGGTTCTGAGATTTTTGCTCACCGTTCTTATGGGTCAGGATGGGGAGATCATATGGAGCAGGATGGGACATCCCATGGGGGCAGAATGGATACTCATGAGGGCAGGATGAGAGAACATTTGGGGCCAGGATGGGAGAACATATGGCTGGAGCCAGGAATGAGACACACGGGGGCCAGGATGGGGGACATATTACCATAGGGGCTATTTAAGGGATATTATTACTGCAGTGATGTATTAATTTCATTCTTTGAGGATATTGTTTTAAATGGGGGAGGCGGTTCTGTTACTGTGCAGAGCGACACTGTCTCCTTTTTTTCTTCATCTGGTGTAGTTTAGAATTTGGGAAAAAATAAGTAATCTGTTCTGCAAGTGATGCTCTAGATCAGGGGTCCCCAACCGCCGGTCCGCGGCCCAGCACCGGGCCGCTGCAGTGCCCTTGCCGGTCCGCGGACACAAGGGGAGCCAGGGGCGGTCAGTGGCGTAGCGGGGGCTGGGGCGGCGCGCAGCAGCTCTTAGCGGCGGGCAGGGAGCGATCAAGCAGCTCCGCTGCCTGCAAGAGGGAATAGCAGGAGCGGAGCTGCAAGGACCCGTCCAGCTTCCTGCCCGCCGCCCGCGCTTCCTGTCTCTGACTGACACAGAGAGGAGCGCGGCCGCTGCTGTGTCAGTGAGAGGAAGCGCGGGCGGCGGGCAGGTGAGAGGAGAGAGGTGGTGTCTGTGTGTATGTGTATGTCTGTCTGTCTGTGTGTGTATAATGTGTGTACATGTATGTCTGTGTGTCTGTGTGTGTGTTGGTGTCATGTCGGACGCTGTTCACACCACAGCATCCAGCAGGCAGAGGTAGTTCCACCTCCAGCCACTATAGCCTCAGTGGCGCCGGCCTGATCTTCAGGCTCTCGGGGGTTAATCCTGCTGGAGACCAGGTTGGATGGTTAGTCACGCCCACGGTCTTTAAATAGTCATGCTGGCCTATGGGCGTCGCCGATTATAGCTTGTGTTTCATACCAAGTGGTTCCGGTCTGGAGTGGAGGTGTTCAAGAGAGAGATTCTTATCTGGTGTCGTATGATCCGTCGTTATCCTTTCTCCTTCCCATATTTGTGTTTAGTTGTGCCCTGTTCACATTACTGTATATTCCTGTGTGTGTGCGGCGCAGTGCAGTTTAAGTTCTCCCTGTCTGTCATTATTTGTGTGGGAGCTTTGGTGGTGACTTCTCACTGGGTGGAGGGTGGAGGGTTAAGTGCAGGGCTGAGCAGGAGATAAGGAAAGGTCGGAGGCTCAGGCATTTGCACCTTCAGCAAAGACCCTGGGTTGAGGGTCAGACAGGGTTTCCCCTAGTAAAAGGGACACCACAGGGGCCCCGGGTCTTTCAGCCTTAGTTGAACTAAGCCCCCGTGACATTATAATCGGCCCACATTTTTTCAGGAGTCCATGGATCCATTAGATTCCATAACCCGCCAGTTGGCGGCGCTGTCCATACAGGTCTCCGAGTTGAATGGGGCAGTTCAGCAGCAGGGCCTGGTAGTAGCAAAGGTGCAAACGGCATCTGCAGGTATCGGTGCAGAGCCGAAGTTTCCGCTGCCAGAACGATTTTCAGGCGATCGCAGCAAATTTGTCGTATTTCGGGAGGCCTGCAAATTATACTTCCGCATGCGGCCAATATCCTCAGGTAATGAGGCCCAGCGAGTAGGGCTGGTGTTGTCATTACTGAGTGGTGACCCCCAAGCATGGGCATTTTCCTTACCAGCTGACTCTGCTACATTTCATTCGGTCGATAATGTTTTTTCTGCCCTCGGGCTCATTTACGATGACCCTGACCGACTGGCTCTAGCGGAATCTAAAATCCGCGCCCTCCGCCAGGGGGAGCGCTTGGCAGAAGACTATTGTTCGGAATTTCGCCGCTGGGCTGTAGACACACAGTGGAATGACCCAGCACTGCGGAGCCAGTTTATTCATGGGGTATCAGGGAGGGTGAAACAAGCCCTCCTGATGTATGAGACTCCGGCATCATTGGAGTCTGCCATGAGTTTGGTGATACGTATTGATCGCCGTTTTCGTCAGGGGGCACAGGAGACGCTACCTCTGGGGGAAAACAGAGGTGCAGGTGTGGTTGAAGTAGATGAGTCCCCTGAACCTATGCAGATTGCTGGCGTGGCACAGGTTCAGCCTCGCGCTCCGGGAGTCCGGAAGTCCGGAGCATGTTTCTACTGTGGTAAAGGTGGTCATTATGTTAACGTTTGCCCGGTACTACCTAAGAGGGTCACACCGGCGGAAAACTGTTAAGCTCAGAGGGTATGGAGGAGACCCAACTGAGCGTATGCATATCCTCCATGATGGTATCTCAATGTATGCTCCCTGCCAAGGTTATTGTCGCCGGCAGAGAGCTACCTATATCAGTGTTTGTGGATAGCGGTTCCGCCACCAATCTCATAGATGAGGAGTTTGCACACACCGCCGGGTTTAAGATTGAAAAACTTCCTCACCCCATACAGGTGGTGACCATTAATGCTGTTCCCCTCCCTCAAGGGGAGATTACTGAGTTTGTGGCAGAGGTGAAACTCCACATTGGGGTCCTACATTCTGAGTCGGTTACATGTAGGGTCCTCCGTAATCTCCCAGCTCAAATGGTCCTGGGTTTTCCATGGCTGTCCAGGCACAACCCGGTAATTGATTGGAAAACTCAGGACATAGTACAATGGAGTGGTTTCTGCCAAGACAATTGCTTGGCCACATGTGTGTCCGCCGTGACGCCCAGCCTGCCGGAGGCTTTGCAGGATTTTGCGGATGTTTTCTCTGAGAAGGGTTGCTCAGAACTGCCTCCACATAGAGCCTATGACTGTGCTATTAGGCTAAAACCCGGGGCCAAATTACCTAAGGCCAGGATGTTTAATATTTCTGGTCCTGAGAGACAAGCTCTGAAAGACTACATCGCGGAGAGTCTGAGCAAAGGTCACATCCGGCCTTCGTCCTCGCCTGTAGCCGCGGGGTTTTTCTTCATTAAGAAGAAAGATGGGGGGTTACGCCCGTGTCTGGATTTCCGAGAGTTAAACCAGATTACTATCCGTGATCCCTACCCAATGCCGTTGATCCCGGATTTGTTCAACCAGGTAGCGGGGGCAAAATGGTTTTCCAAGCTGGACCTCAGGGGGGCGTATAACCTCATAAGGGTCCGTCAGGGGGATGAGTGGAAGACGGCGTTTAACACTCCTGAGGGTCATTTTGAGAGTCTGGTTATGCCGTTTGGGTTGACCACCGCGCCTGCTGTTTTCCAACATTTTATTAATGATGTCTTTGCTCATGTCCTGGGGAGATTTGTGATTGTATACCTGGATGATATCCTCATTTATTCTAGCGATCGGGACACTCATTTGCAGCATGTTAGGCAGGTGTTACAGTTGCTCCGGGAGAACCAGCTCTATGCTAAGCTGGAAAAATGTTTATTTTTTGTCCAGGAGTTGCCCTTTTTGGGATATATTGTGTCCGCAGCTGGTTTTAAAATGGACACCGCTAAGGTGCAAGCGGTGTTGCAATGGGAGAGGCCGGAGAGTCTGAAAGCACTCCAGCGGTTCCTGGGGTTTGCGAATTATTATAGGAAATTTATAAAACACTTTTCGACTGTCGCCAAACCGCTCACGGACATGACAAAAAAGGGTGCCGATCTGGCGAACTGGCCTGAGGTGGCTATACGTGCATTTGAGCGTCTGAAGAATAGTTTTGCTTCAGCCCCCATTCTGGTGCAACCAGACGTGTCTAAACCTTTTGTGGTAGAGGTTGATGCGTCGGAGGTGGGAGTGGGGGCAGTACTGTCTCAAGGCTCGTCCTTGAGCGAGATGCATCCATGCGCCTACTTCTCCAAGAAGTTGTCGCCGGCCGAACGGAATTATGATATCGGCAACAGGGAGTTGTTGGCCATCAAACTGGCTTTTGAGGAATGGCGACACTTCTTGGAGGGGGCGGCTCACCAGGTCACAGTTATCACCGACCATAAGAATCTGCTCTACCTGGAGTCGGCCAAGCGTCTGTCTCCTAGGCAGGCTCGCTGGGCATTGTTTTTTACTCGTTTCAATTTTCTTGTGACGTACCGTCCCGGGGCTAAAAACACCAAGGCGGATGCTTTGTCTAGGTGTTTTCCGGGGGGAGAACCTCGGGAAGAGCCGGTACCCATCCTCCAGAAAGGGGTAGTGGTCTCGGCTCTCACGACTGAGGTAGAGGCGGAGATTGCCGAGGCCCAAGAGGAGGTACCACCAGGACTTCCCGCCAACAAATCATTTGTACCCCTGCATCTTCGGCCTAAGGTGTTGAAGGAACACCACGATTCGGTACTGGCTGGTCACCCAGGGGTGAAGGGCACCTTAGAGCTGGTATCGCGTCGTTTCTGGTGGCCCAAAATCCGGCAGGACGTGGTCTCGTACGTGGCAGCTTGCATCACGTGCGCTAGGGCTAAGTCACCCCGAACCCGTCCTGCTGGCACGCTACAGCCTCTGGGGGTACCCAATAGGCCATGGACAGAAATCTCCATGGATTTTATCACTGACTTGCCAGCCTCGGCAGGGAACACGGTCATCCTGGTGGTGGTTGACCGTTTTTCAAAGATGGCGCATTTTGTGGCGTTGTCTTCTTTGCCCAATGCTAAGACGTTGGCTCAGGTATTTGTGAAGGAGGTGGTCAGACTCCACGGAGTACCGTCTGACATAGTATCTGATAGGGGTACGCAATTTGTGGCGAGGTTTTGGAAAGCTTTTTGCTCAAGGTTGGGGATCAAGTTGTCACATTCATCGGCGTTTCATCCACAGTCTAATGGACAAACTGAGCGCATGAACCAAAATCTTGAACAGTATTTACGATGCTTTGTGTCCGACAACCAGGAGGAGTGGTCTACTTTCCTTCCTCTGGCCGAATTCGCATTAAATAATCACCGCCAAGAGTCATCAGGAGAGTCTCCATTCTTTTGTGTGTACGGTCAACATCCTCAGTTTTGTACCTTACGTCAGGGTGTCTCCGGGGGTGTCCCGGAGGAGGATCAGCTAGGAGCCCAATTGTCATCAGTCTGGAGGCGGGTGAAACAGCGTTTGTTGAGCATGAGTGCCAGGTACAAACGGGTGGCTGACAGTAGACGCGTGCCAGGTCCGGACCTGTGTGTGGGTGAATGGGTGTGGTTAGCTACGAAGAACATAAAACTCAAAATCCCTTCTTTAAAACTGGGTCCAAGGTTTATTGGGCCTTTTAGGATTTCTGCCATCATTAACCCAGTGGCTTATCGGTTGGAACTTCCCGCAGTGTACAAGATACACAACGTGTTTCACAGGGCTTTATTGAAAAAGGTGGTAGGCTCTGTGGACACAACGCCGATGCCACCTCCAGTCATGGTGGATGGCGAGTTAGAGTTCGAGGTCGCCAAGGTAGTGGACTCTCGAGTAGTACGCCGTACTCTTCAGTATTTGGTGCACTGGCGGGGGTATGGTCCAGAGGAGAGGTCTTGGGTTCCAGCCTCAGACATACATGCAGATCGGCTGGTCAGTTCTTTTCACCGTCGTCATCCGGACAAGCCGGGTCCTATGAGTCTTGAGGGCCCTGGGGTCCCTCGTAGAAGACGGGGTACTGTCATGTCGGACGCTGTTCACACCACAGCATCCGGCAGGCAGAGGTAGTTCCACCTCCAGCCACTATAGCCTCAGTGGCGCCGGCCTGATCTTCAGGCTCTCGGGGGTTAATCCTGCTGGAGACCAGGTTGGATGGTTAGTCACGCCCACGGTCTTTAAATAGTCATGCTGGCCTATGGGCGTCGCCGATTATAGCTTGTGTTTCATACCAAGTGGTTCCGGTCTGGAGTGGAGGTGTTCAAGAGAGAGATTCTTATCTGGTGTCGTATGATCCGTCGTTATCCTTTCTCCTTCCCATATTTGTGTTTAGTTGTGCCCTGTTCACATTACTGTATATTCCTGTGTGTGTGCGGCGCAGTGCAGTTTAAGTTCTCCCTGTCTGTCATTATTTGTGTGGGAGCTTTGGTGGTGACTTCTCACTGGGTGGAGGGTGGAGGGTTAAGTGCAGGGCTGAGCAGGAGATAAGGAAAGGTCGGAGGCTCAGGCATTTGCACCTTCAGCAAAGACCCTGGGTTGAGGGTCAGACAGGGTTTCCCCTAGTAAAAGGGACACCACAGGGGCCCCGGGTCTTTCAGCCTTAGTTGAACTAAGCCCCCGTGACAGTTGGTCTGTGTTTGTGTAGCCTGGCCCTGGAGGAGATGGGGACATGAGGAGAAGGCCATGAGGGGAGTGATGGGGTGAAGGCAATGATGGAGAGACGGCAGTGATGGGGTGAAGGCAATGATGGGGAGAAGGGAGTGATGGGGTGAAGGCAATGATGGGGAGACGGCAGTGATGGGGTGAAGGCAATGATGGGGAGAGGGGAGTGATGGGGTGAAGGCAATGATGGGGAGAGGGGAGTGATGGGGTGAAGGCAATGATGGGGTGAAGGCAATGATGGGGAGACGGCAGTGATGGGGTGAAGGCAGTGATGGGGAGACAGCAGTGATGGGGTGAAGGCAATGATGGGGAGACAGCAGTGATGGGGTGAAGGCAATGATGGGGAGATGGCAGTGATGGGGTGAAGGCAATGATGGAGAGACAGCAGTGATGGGGTGAAGGCAATGATGGGGTGAAGGCAATGATGGAGAGACGGCAGTGATGGGGTGAAGGCAATGATGGGGAGACAGCAGTGATGGGGTGAAGGCAATGATGGGGAGACAGCAGTGATGGGGTGAAGGCAATGATGGGGAGATGGCAGTGATGGGGTGAAGGCAATGATGGGGAGATGGCAGTGATGGGGTGAAGGCAATGATGGAGAGACGGCAGTGATGGGGTGAAGGCAATGATGGAGAGACAGCAGTGATGGGGTGAAGGCAATGATGGGGAGACAGCAGTGATGGGGTGAAGGCAATGATGGGGAGACAGCAGTGATGGGGTGAAGGCAATGATGGGGAGACGGCAGTGATGGGGTGAAGGCAATGATGGGGAGATGGCAGTGATGGGGTGAAGGCAATGATGGAGAGACAGCAGTGATGGGGTGAAGGCAATGATGGAGAGACAGCAGTGATGGGGTGAAGGCAATGATGGGGAGACAGCAGTGATGGGGTGAAGGCAATGATGGGGAGACAGCAGTGATGGGGTGAAGGCAATGATGGGGAGACGGCAGTGATGGGGTGAAGGCAATGATGGAGAGACAGCAGTGATGGGGTGAAGGCAATGATGGGGAGACAGCAGTGATGGGGTGAAGGCAATGATGGGGAGAAGGGAGTGATGGGGTGAAGGCAATGATGGAGAGATGGCAGTGATGGGGTGAAGGCAATGATGGAGAGATGGCAGTGATGGGGTGAAGGCAATGATGGAGAGATGGCAGTGATGGGGTGAAGGCAATGATGGGGAGAGGGGAATGATGGGGTGAAGGAAATGATGGGGAGACAGCAGTGATGGGGAGAAGGCAATGATGGGGAGAAGGGAGTGATGGGGTGAAGGCAATGATGGGGAGAAGGGGGTGATGGAGCACTTATTCAAAACCTATGGTGAGTTGAGTCACATTATAAATGTTATTTAATTATAAGTATGCACTGCTACACTACAACCGTGTCCATAGCCCCGCCCCCTTATGACCAAAGCCCCGCCCCTGCCACACCTCCATCCCCGCCCTGCCGGGCCATGGAAGAATGGTCTTGCTTGAAACCGGTCCCCGGTGCAAAAAAGGTTGGGGACCACTGCTCTAGATAACTGTGTTATTTCCTGCAGAGACAAGCCCTGGCTGGAAGAAGTGACGGCGGTCTATGCTGGATGAAGATGAAAAGCGAAGATGAAGGACTTCACCTAGAGATATCACTGGTGAGTCAGTGTGTTACCTGTACACTGACACTATACACTGTATACTATATACAGCGGTCCTGTGTACAATGTCACCAGTATTACCTTTACACTATACACTATATACAGAGCTCCTGTGTATAATGTCACCGGTAACCATTGTATTACCCACACAGACACTGTTTATTAAGTACAGATCTCCTGTGTATAATGGCACTTATGGTAATATTAGTATTGTGTTTTTTTTATTACTAATCAGTATTGTAGAATTCAGTCACTATGTGGTGGTAATATGCTGTCTGGCCATGGTGTGGCAGTATTTGTTCCTTGTATGTGCTATTATTTGGTCACTATGTGGTGGTAATATGTGTTCTGGTCATGGTGCGGTGTGTTGTGAGTTCATTTTCTGGTCCACCAGTTGTGAGTTCTCCTACCAGGCTCCCTCTGGTGGTAACAGGAGGTAGTGAGGCTGATTTAATCAGTAGAGATCTGCCACCTGATAATGAGGATGACGATTGGACCTCAGGAATCTTAGACTGGATTTAAGACAGCCGACTCCCTATTCTGGTGCTGGTGATTCCTTCTGGCTTGTCAGGTCTTGGTTTTCAGCTCTGTTCCAGTCATCTAAAGCTAAGTTTTTCTGCTAATGTTCACACTTGATTTTGTTGGTCTATTCAGTTTTTTGGGTGGTCAGCCAGCCCCGGCTGGGGCTGTGCTGAATTTCCACTCTTATTTACCTGTATTTGCCAATTTGCTTTTTGTCCCTTATTAGATTGGTCTCTTTTTGCTCTGTCTCAGAATATTTCAGAGTGCTGATATACTGGGAGAAGTCTAGTGATTTCAGGGTTAATTTGCTATCAGAAGTGTTGGACATTATTTTTGTAGGGTTTTTTGCAGATTGCAGACAGTGTCTTTCCTTTCCTATCCTTTCTACTTAGTTTGGGCCCCATCGTTTGCTCAGCCTATTTTCCTGCCTGTGTTTGTGCTTTCATCTTGTTTCACCGTCAATACATGTGTGGGGGCTGTCTTTCCTTTTTGGGGTCTGCTCTGGGGCAGTTAGCTTTCCCCTTTTCTTGCTTCAGACTTATGTAGTTCTCCGGCTGTGACAAAGCATTTAGGATCATCGTAGGTATGCTCCACGGCTGCTGCTAGTTGTGTGGTTAGGATCAGGGATCTGCAATCTGCATAGTTACCAACCACTTTGGTTTTCTGTGACTTAGCTTGTTTTGTTTTTTTCTCCTCGGTGACCCATTCATAACAGAATCACCAGCCATACCGCAGATTCTAGGGTACTCAAAAGCAGGAAAAAGTTGTTGAAAAAAAAAAAGTGTCAGAATTTTTAAAAAATATTTTTTCCTCTTTTTCTCTGGGGCCGTAGGAGGATTTTTTTTTCCTAATGGAGATTAAGCAATTGTCTGATCGTGTAGAGCAACTTGCTGCTGAAGTACAGGGAATTTCCACCTAACTCATTCAGTCACATGCTTCTGAAACCTAAGATCCCTACTCCTGATGTGTTTTCTGGGGATCGGTCTAAATTTCTGAATTTTAAGAATTATTGTAAATTATTTCTTGCCTTGAAACCTAACTCATCGGGGAGCTCTGTGCAGCAGGTTAAAATTGTCATCTCCTTGCTGCGTGGTGATCCCCAGGATTGGGCTTTTTCTCTGACACCTGAAAATCCTATTCTGACTAATGTGGATGCATTTTTTCAAGCCTTGGGGTTGTTGTATGATGAACCTAATGCTGTTGATCAAGCTGAGAGAACCCTGTTGGCATTAAACCAGGGTCAGGATTCTGCAGAGTTATACTGTCAAAAATTCCAAAAGTGGGCGGTCCTTACTACATGGAATGATAGTGCATTGGCAGCTCTCTTTCGGAAGGGTTTATCAGAGACAGTAAAAGATGTTATGGTGGGATTTCCTGTTCCCTCTGGTCTGGATGATTCTATGTCATTAGCCATTCAAGTTGATCGGCGTTTACGTGAACGTAAAACTACACGGGAGGCGCTGCCACCTTTTGAACAAACGTCTGAACCTATGCAATGTAATGGGGTTTTGTCTAGGGTGCAACGTCAGGAGTTGAGAAGGTGTAATAAGCTGTGTTTTTTCTGTGGAGACGTCTCTCATACTATTTCTGTCTGCCCTAAATGAGAGAAACGTTTTGCACACACATTTGCTGTGGGCAGTGTACAACCTAAGTTTCTTTTGGCAATTACACTGATCTGCTCCTTATCCACGTTTTCCATGAAGGCTTTTGTGGATTCAGGAACAGCATTGAATCTGATGGATTTGGACTTTGCTAAATGTTGTGGTTTTCCCATGACGCCTCTGCGGACGCCTATTCCTTTGAGGGGTATTGATGCTACTCCTTTGGCGGAGAATAAACCTCAGTTTTGGACCCAGGTGACAATGCGAGTTGCCCCAGACCACCAAGAAAATTGTAAATTTTTGGTGCTGCATAATTTGCATGATACTATTGTTCTGGGTTTTCCTTGGTTGCAAACTCATAATCCAGTTTTGGATTGGAAATCTGGGTCTGTGGTGAGTTGGGGTTGTCAGTGTGTTCTTAGGGACACTCCTGTTTTCTCCACCTCTCCTCAGTCTCATGATATTCCTGATTAACTAGCCGATTTTTCTGATGTATTTAGTGAGAGCAAGTCTGCGTCTTTGCCTCCTCATAGGAGTTATGACTGTGCAATTGAGTTGATGCCTGGGTGTAAATTTCCCAAGGGTCGGCTTTTCAACTTATCAGTACCAGAACATGATGCTATGCGATCCTATATTAAGGAGTCGTTGGAGAAGGGTCATATTAGACCATCATCATCACCTTTAGGTGCTGGTCTTTTTTTTGTGGCCAAGAAAGATAGTTCATTAAGACCGTGTATTGATTATCTTTCCCTTAACAAGATGACGGTTAAATATCAGTACCCGTTACCTCTGATGTCTGATTTATTCTCCAGAGTTAAGAGTGCCTGCTGGTTTACTAAGCTTGACCTCAGGGGGGTGTATAATCTTATTCACATCAAGCACGTGGATGAATGGAAGATGGCGTTTAATACTCCGGAGGGACATTTTGAGTACCTGGTGATGCCTTTTGGGCTCACTAATGCCCCTTCTGTCTTCCAGTCCTTTATGAATGATATTTTCCGTGACTTTGTGGATAAGTTTTTGATCATCTATCTGGATGATATTTTGATCTTTTCTCGTGATTGGGATTCTCATGTGGAACATGTCCAGACTGTGTTCCGGATTTTGAGGGAGAATTCCCTGTTTGTTAAGGGATCGAAATGCCTCTTTGGTGTACAGAGGATTTCATTTTTGGAATTTATCTTGTCTCCATCGACTATTGAAATGGACCCGGCCAAGGTACAGGCCATTTATGATTGCGTTCAGCCTACTTCTTTGAAGGCCCTCCAGAAGTTTTTGGGTTTTGCTAATTTCTATCGTAAATTTATAGGTAATTTTTCTGATATTGTCAAACCACTGACTGATCTGACCAAGAAAGGCGCTGATGTGCTGAATTGGTCTCCTGAGGCTGTCTCAGCATTTCAAGAGCTTAAGCAGAGATTTACTTCAGCTCCAGTTTTACGGCAACCCAATGTCTCACTTCCATTTCAGGTGGAGGTAGATGCTTCTGAGATTGGTGCAGGAGCTGTTTTGTCCCAAAAAGACCCTGTGACTTCTAAGATGAATCCCTGTGCCTTCTTTTCTCGAAAGTTCTCCCCATCTGAACGCAACTATGACATGGGGAATCGAGAATTATTGGCCATGAAGTGGGCATTTGAGGAGTGGAGACATAGGTTGGAGTGAGCTAGACATCAAGTTGTGGTCCTCACCGATCCCAAGAATTTGATTTATCTGGAGACGGCCCAACGCTTGAATCCTAGACAGGCTAGATGGGTCTTGTTTTTCGCACATTTTAATTTTGTGGTCTCTTTTCTTCCGGGCACTAAGAATGTTAAGGCAGTCGCCCTTTCTCGGAGTTTCTTTGCCGATTCCCTTAGTGTGACTGAGCATACTACCATCCTAGGTGAGGGGGTAGTTCTTTCTGCCATTTCGCCCGATTTGAGATGCGCCCTGGAGGAATTTCAGGAGGATAAACCTGAGCGTTGCCCTATGGGAAAATTGTATGTTCCTGACCAGTGGAGAAAGAGAGTGATGTCTGAAATTCATTGCTCTGCATTGGCTGGTCATCCAGGTATTTTTGGTACCAGAGATTTGGTGAGTCGGTCTTTTTGGTGGCCTGCCTTATCTCGTGACATCAGGAATTTTGTACAGTCTTGTGGGACTTGTTCTCGGTCTAAACCCTGTTCTTGTTCTAGTGGGTTGCTGATGCCCCTGCCGGTGCTCAAGAGGCCATGGACCCATATCTCAATGGATTTTATTTCTGATCTTCCTGTCTCTCAGAGGATGACTGTTATCTGGGTGATTTGTGATAGATTTTCGAAGATGGTCCATCTTGTACCACTTCCAAAGTTACCATCTTCCGCTGAATTGGTGCCCTTGTTTTTACAACAGGTGGTTCGGTTACATGGGATTCCTGAGAACATTGTGTCCGACAGAGGAGTCCAGTTTGTTTCCAGATTCTGGAAAGCCTTTTGTTCCAATCTGGGAATTCAGTTATCCTTCTCCTCCGCGTTTCATCCCCAGACCAATGGACAGACTGAGAGAACAAACCAGACCTTGGAGTCTTATTTGAGATGTTTTATATCTGCTGATCAGGATGATTGGGTCTCATTTTTGCCCTTGGCCGAATTCGCACTGAACAATAGAGCTAGTTCTGCCACTTTGATGTCACCCTTTTTCTGTAATTTTGGGTTTCATCCTCAATTCTCTTCAGGGCAAGTGGAATCTTCGTCCTGCCCAGGTGTGGACACTGTGGTTGAGAGAATGCAGCAGATATGGGACCAAGCGGTGGATAAGTTGTCACTCTCTCAGGAAAAGGCTCAGCGATTTTCCAACCGGCATAGGACCATTGGTCCCCTGTTTAAAGTGGGTGATATGGTTTGGTTGTCATCTAAGAATATTCCTATGAAGGTTGCATCTCCAAAATTTAAGCCAAGATTTATTGGACCTTATAAGATTTTGGAGATTCTTAATCCTGTTTCTTTTCGCTTGGCTCTTCCAGTTACGTTCAAGATCCATAACGTATTTCACAAATCTCTGTTGAAGAGGTTAGTTGAGCCAGTGGTGCCTATGGTAGCACCTCCTGACCCTATGTTGGTTGAAGGCAATGTGGAATATGAGGTAGAGAAAATATTGGATTCTCGTTTGGTTAGACGGAGACTCCAGTATTTGGTCAAATGGAAGGGTTATGCCCAGGAGGATAATTCTTGGGTCTCTGCCTCTGATATTCATGCCAATAGATTGGTTAGTGCTTTTCACCGGGCCCATCCTGATCGGCCTGGTGGTGTGGATGAGGGTTCGGTGACCCCTCCTCAAGGGGGGGCACTGTTGTGACTTCATTTTCTAGTCCACCAGTTGTGAGTTCTCCTACCACGCTCCCTCTGATGGTAACAGGAGGTAGTGAGGCTGATTTAATCAGTAGAGATCTGCCACCTGATAATGAGGATGACGATTGGACCTCAGGAATCTCAGACTGGATTTAAGACAGCCGACTCCCTATTCTGGTGCTGGTGATTCCTTCTGGCTTGTCAGGTCTTGGTTTTCTGCTCTGTTCCAGTCATCTAAAGCTAAGTTTTTCTGCTAATGTTCACACTTGATTTTATTGGTCTATTCAGTTTTTTGTGTGGTCAGCCAGCCCCGGCTGGGGCTGTGCTGAATTTCCACTCTTATTTACCTGTATTTGCCAATTTGCTTTTTGTCTCTTATTCGATTGGTCTCTTTTTGCTCTGTCTCAGAATATTTCAGAGTGCTGATATAGTGGGAGAAGTCTAGTGACTTCAGGGTTAATTTTGCTATCAGAAGTGTTGGACATTATTTTTGTAGGGTTTTTTGCAGCTTGCAGACAGTGTCTTTCCTTTCCTATCCTTTCTACTTAGTTTGGGCCCCATCGTTTGCTCAGCCTATTTTCCTGCCTGTGTTTGTGCTTTCATCTTGTTTCACCGTCAATACATGTGTGGGGGCTGTCTTTCCTTTTTGGGGTCTGCTCTGGGGCAGTTAGCTTTCCCCTTTTCTTGCTTCAGGCTTATGTAGTTCTCCGGCTGTGATGAAGCGTCTAGGATCATCGTAGGTATGCTCCACGGCTGCTGCTACTTGTGTGGTTAGGATCAGGGATCTGCGATCTGCATAGTTACCAACCTCTCTGGTTTTCTGTGACTTAGCTTGTTTTGTTTTTTTCTCCTCAGTCACCCATTCATAACAGCGGTGGTATTTGTCCCTTGTATTTGATATTATTCGGTCACTGTGGTGGTAACATGTGGTCTGGACATAGTGTGGCTGTGTTTGTTCCTTGTATGTGGTATTATAGGTCACTATGTGGTGGTAATATGGTGTCTGGTCATGGTGTGGTAGTATTTTTCACCTGTATGTGATATTATTGGTCATTTAAAAAAAAAATAAAAATATTCCTAAATTGTATTGGATATTATAACAAATGTTTAATAGGGTAGAGTACAGTAGGGCCCGGCCAAAAGAGTCTACCTTGTCGAGGTGGCCGCTTAAAAAATCTTTTGGTCAAAACAAAATCTGCTGGCTATATATGTGACTTGGTGATGGGAACTGTTAATGTGTGATTGATAAGAAGTGGAGTTTTTCCAAGAGAGAGCAGTGGGACTGTGGACAGTTGGAGAGGTGGAGGCGGAGCTGGGGTGGAGCCTGGGTGGAGGCTCAAGGAGCCTAGATACTTTAATCCTGCATCTGTTTTGCCAGTGTATGTGGTCTATTATATTTTTTGTGTCATGATCCCAGTGCAGGTTTTGACCTGCACTTCAGGGGTTAATGTCTTGAGCTCAGTGCATGCTTTGACCTGCACACCTGGGGTTAATTATTGTGGCCTCTCTTTGGTTCAGGCAGAGCTTTTTATTGCCCTGAGATACCCCAATCCCTGTCAGCTATACTTTTGCCTTTGGCCGAGTGTTGTGACCCCTGTGTGCCTGTTCGTTGTCTTATAGCTTGCTTATATGGTTCTGATCCGGTTCTGTCCCCCGTTGTGAGTTTGCCTGTTGATTCTGTACTGTATATCTGCTTCTCTGGTTTCTGACTTCTTGGCTACGTCTTGACTATCCATTCTGTCTTGCCCTTTGGTAATTGTCGTGCTATCTCGTGCTTTGACCCCGGCCTGATCTGGTTTATTTCCATGTCTATGCCTATTAGTAACTTTGTTCCGTAGTTACCATTCTAGGAGTTTTCCTGCAGCTCCTAACTCTCGGGAGTTTAGGCCATGCCCCCAGCAGTGACATGCTTCAGGTCCTGTGGGTCTGAAGCACGCATCTTCTCTGCTGCTGCCCGCTCCACAGGTATCTCTGAGCACAGGTTGCCTTACTCAGGACACGCGCACTGGCTCAGTGAGCAAGTGCAGTGCGGTATTCCTGACATTTTGCTGGCATACCTATTGTCTAATTCCATTTTGTACATTATGCAGCTTAAAATTGAAACATGTGTTAGGATTATACCTTACTAATCAGGTTTTTAATAATCCTTTATTTTTTTGGCTATCTGTTTTGAATATGGTTTGCTATGCACCCTATGTATGCAGCATTGTTTGTACTTATATTCCCCTTTTTTTATTTTTGTTCTGCGCGTATATGTTTAATAAAGGTTTCTTTGTATATTTAGCATAGGCTTCCTTGTCCTCGTAGGAGTATATTATTGGTGCAAGTGCCACAAATCTAGGCCAACATCAGGTTGCTATATATTTATATAGTTTGCTATTCCGTAGTGTGTCATTTATACAGTCATGGCCAAATGTATTGACACCCCTGCAATTCTGTCAGATAATACTCAGTTTCTTCCTGAAAATGATTGCAAACACAAATTCTTTGGTATTATTATCTTCATTTAATTTGTCTTAAATGAAAAAACACAAAAAGAATTGTCCTAAAGCCAAATTGGATATAATTCCACACCAAACATAACAAAGAGGGTGGACAAAAGTATTGGCACTGTTCGAAAAATCATGTGATGCTTCTCTAATTTGTGTAATTAACAGCACCTATAACTTACCTGTGGCACCTAACAGGTGTTGGCAATAACGAAATCACACTTGCAGCCAGTTGACATGGATTAAAGTTGACTCAACCTCTGTCCTGTGTCCTTGTGTGTACCACATTGAGCATGGAGAAAAGAAAGAAGACCAAAGAACTGTCTGAGGACTTGAGAAACCAAATTGTGAGGAAGCATGAGCAATCTCAAGGCTACAAGTCCATCTCCAAAGACCTGAATGTTCCTGTGTCTACCGTGCGCAGTGTCATCAAGAAGTTTAAAGCCCATGGCGCTGTGGCTAACCTCCCTAGATGTGGACGGAAAAGAAAAATTGACAAGAGATTTCAACGCAAGATTGTGCGGATGTTGGATAAAGAACCTCCACTAACATCCAAACAAGTTCAAGCTGCCCTGCAGTCCGAGAGTACAACAGTGTCAACCCATACTATCCGTCGGCATCTGAATGAAAAGGGACTGTATGGTAGGAGACCAAGGAAGACTCCACTTCTTACCCCGAGACATAAAAAAGCCAGGCTGGAGTTTGCCAAAACTTACCTGAAAAAGCCTAAAACATTTTGGAAGAATGTTCTCTGGTCAGATGAGACAAAAGTAGAGCTTTTAGGGCAAAAGCATCAACATAGAGTTTACAGGAGAAAAAAGAGGCATTCAAAGAAAAGTACACGGTCCCTACAGTCAAACATGGCGGAGGTTCCCTGATGTTTTAGGGTTGCTTTGCTGCCTCTGGCACTGGACTGCTTGACCATGTGCATGGCATTATGAAGTCAGAAGACAACCAACAAATTTTGCAGCATAATTTAGGGCCCAATGTGAGAAAGCTGGGTCTCCCTCAGAGGTCATGGGTCTTCCAGCAGGACAATAACCCAAAACACACTTCAAAAAGCACTAGAAAATGGTTTGAGAGAAAGCACTGGAGACTTCTAAGGTGGCCAGCAATGAGTCCAGACCTGAATCCCATAGAACACCTGTGGAGAGATCTAAAAATGGCAGTTTGGAGAAGGCACCCTTCAAATATCAGGGACCTGGAGCAGTTTGCCAAAGAAGAATGGTCTAAAATTCCAGCAGAGCATTGTAAGAAACTCATTGATGGTTACCGGAAGCGGTTGGTCACAGTTATTTTGGCTAAAGGTTGTGCAACCAAGTATTAGGCTGAGGGTGCCAATACTTTTGTCCGGCCCATTTTTGGAGTTTTGTGTGAAATGATCAATGTTTTGCTTTTTGCTTAATTCTCTTTTGTGTTTTTTCATTTAAGACAAATTAATTGACGATAATAATACCAAAGAATTTGTGTTTGCAATCATTTTCAGGAAGAAACTGAATATTATCTGACAGAATTGCAGGGGTGTCAATACTTTTGGCCATGACTGTATATTATTTAAAATTGAGCTATAACTGCAAGAAAAGGCATAAAAAGTTTGTTAGAATAAGTTCGCAAGATGAACTTTCAGCGAGTTTTCGATGCTTTGTATTTTCACTGGGCAAAAAACAAAGCATCTTATTGTGCCCACTTTTTTATGATGTGTAAATTCAGAAGTGGTAGGCTGTTGAAATCCTCAACATGTCAATTTCTCTTGTGAATGCACCAAGTTTTATGTTTTGATTTTCCCCATAGAATTGCATTGCATGAAAAAAAGACGCATGTGTATTTTTAGTGCGTTTCTGTAGTGGAAAATGCATTTAGTTTGTACATGACTATCAAAAAGTTTTGTCAAAGCCAAATATCAGGGAGTATAAAAACTAAAGAAGCTTAATTTAAAACATGACAAAAACTGCACCATCAAACACACGATTAAAACTTATGTAAAAAAGCACTTAAAGACTCAATGAGAGAAATGCAAGTAACCAAAATAAGATAATAGATGTAGAAATGTTTCAGGAAATCTGCAACATGAAAAACTTACCAAATACTCATTATGGGAATGTAGCTTTATAGTCTAATGAAAAGTTATACATTTTTAATACTTCACATTCATAGACTACAAACAGAAATCTTAGAATCTATTAGGAATTAATATACAGTATATACTTGTGTATAAGCTGAGATTTTCAGCCCATTTTTTTGGGCTGAAAGTCCCCCTCTCGGCTTATATGCAAGTCTCATACCGGGGGTGGGCGGGGGAGGGGGAGCGGGGGTGTCAGAGACCATACTCACCCCCTCCTTGCACTTCTCTGCTGCCCCTGCTTCTCCCTCGGTGGTCTGCTTCCTGCGTTTAGCGGTCACGTGGTACCGCTCATTAAACTCATGAATATGTGCATATTTATGAGTTTAATGAGAGGTACCACATTGCTGAATGCAGGAAGCAGACCGCCGATGGAGAAGCAGGGGCTGCAGAGAAGACCGTGCGCCAGGAGGGGGTGAGTATGACGGGCGCGGAGCAATATTCACCTGTCCCTGTTCCAAGCCATGCAACGCTGTGTCTCTGGGTCCTCCTGCTGTGACATTCAGGTCAGAGGGCGCCCACTGCTGAACGACACTGCAGAGACCCGGTAGACACAGCGGTGGACGGTGATGGAACAGGGGCCTGTAAATATCGCCGTGCCGGGCGCTCAGGACACCGTCACCTGGCCCCCAGCGACGGAGAGGTGAGTATGTAATTTTTTTTTAATTGCAGCGGCAGCAGCATATGGGGGGTATTTATGGAGCATCTTATGGGGCAGCATTAACCCTTGTGCAGCAGCATATTAGGGGAGTATTTATGGAGAATCTTATGGGGCAGCATTAACCCTTGTGCAGCAGCATATTATGGGGGGTATTTATGGAGAATCTTATGAGGCAGCATTAACCTTTGTGCAGCAGCATATGGGGGGTATTTATGTAGCATCTTATGGGGCAGCATAACCCTTGTGCAGTAGCATATGGGGGGTATTTATGTAGCATCTTATGGTCAGCATTAACCCTTGTGCAGTAGCATATGGGGGTATTTATGGAGCATCTTACAGGGCAGCATTAACCCTTGTGCAGCAGCATATGGGGGGTATTTATGGAGCATCTTATGGAGCAGCATTAATCCTTGTGCAGCAGCATATGGGGGTATTTATGGTGCATCTTATGGAGCAGCAATAACCCTTGTGCAACAGCATATGGGGTATTTATGGAGCATCTTACAGGGCAGCATTAACCCTTGTGCAGCAGCATATGGGGGTATTTATGGAGCATCTTATGGAGCAGCATTAATCCTTGTGCAGCAGCATATGGGGGTATTTATGGAGCATCTTATGGAGCAGCATTAACCCTTGTGCAACAGCATATGGGGGTATTTATGGAGCATCTTACAGGGCAGCATTAACCCTTGTGCAGCAGCATATGGGGGGGTATTTATGGAGCATCTTATGGAGCAGCATTAATCCTTGTGCAGCAGCACATGGGGGTATTTATGGAGCATCCTATTGAGCAGCATTAACCCTTGTGCAACAGCATATGGGGGTATTTATGGAGCATCTTATGAGGCAGCATTAACCCTTATGCAGCAGCATATGGGGGGCATTTATGGAGCATCTTATGGAGCAGCATTAACCCTTGTGCAACAGCATATGGGGGTATTTATGGAGCATCTTATGAGGCAGCATTAACCCTTGTGCAGCAGCATATGGGGGTATTTATGGAGCATCTTATGGAGCAGCATTAACCCTTGTGTAGCAGCATATGGGGGTATTTTTGGAGCATCTTGTGGAGCAGCATTAACCCTTGTGCAGCAGCATATGGGGGGCATTTATGGAGCATCTTATGGAGCAGCATTAACCCTTGTGCAGCAGCATATGGGGGGTATTTATGGAGCATCTTATGAGGCAGCATTAACCCTTGTGCAGCAGCATATGGGGGGTGTTTATGGAGTATCTTATGGAGCAGCATTAGCCTTTGTGCAGCAGCATATGGGGGGTATTTATGGAGCATCTTCTTGGGCCAGCATTAACCCTTGTACAGCAGCATATGGGGGGTTTTATCTATGGAGCATCTTCTTGGACCACCTTTAACCCTAGGCTTATACGCGAGTCAATAAGTTTTCCCAGTTTTTTGTGGCAAAATTAGGGGGGGTCGGCTTATACACAAGTATATACGGTATTACAAAAAATAGAAACTGCATATTTTTTATGAGACAATATTGAATCTTTATCTGCTAGAACAAGAATATCCTTTTTCTATAACAACCAGAAATGCCATTTTACTACATTAGTTATAAGTGGCCTTTCCCAAAACTACCTTTGTGATCTTCTGTGACACACGTCTTATAGGTATTGTTCACAAAAAAAACATGAAAATCTGTGTTATCTCAAACTTAATCTATGTTTAACATGACTTTTCTCTGTCAATGTCATGTCTTAAAAGAAATTAAAAGTATTATTGGACCCTTGTGCTGCAGAGTTGTTGATTTTAATTCATAAGATTAACCTGATATTATATACGGTACTTTCAGATGGCCTGAAGGCAGCTGCCATTCTAGCTTTCATTTGTATGTCATAACACAGTGACTTGCACAAACTTTAATAATCCTTACTTCTTGCTCTGTCAATTTAAACAATAAGGTTAAGCTTGGTTTGTAGCTTTCATGAAGATATAGACATAGTATCTTCGCACGATGTACTTTGTCTGTGATAACACAAAAATAGATCTATAATAACTTTGGAATGCATCATGCCTGCCACATATCACCCAGATGGACTAAACAATGCAGATATGCTTCTATAGCAACAAAACAGCAGGAAATCAGGACCCAATGTTTATATCTATCATAAGTTCTAAGCTACATCATCTCGAGGTACAATTGTCAGGGCTAATTAGCAATGATGATTCATTGTTTAGTTTTTATTTTATTTGGAGTAACTGCAGATTTTTCTCATAAATTCCAATAAGTAATGTCCCAAAATCTCTTGTGTTATGATAGCTTTATTTACTAGTGCTACATACAATCTGGGTAATTCACCTTCACCAGCAAACCTACTTCATGGACAGCCAAAAAAGACTTACTGGATTATTATTTATTAACCTGAAATTTCTAATCTAAAACCACATGTAAAATTATATTCAGCTATTATTGTATTGTTCATACATTTAATTAAAATCAAGGATGAACAAGGATGAGATAACACTACACTATTTTTGTTTCATGTTCTAAACACAGCCTTTAGTTTTTGTTGGTTCACATCTAATAACTCATCCTCACCCAAATCTTGTTAAAATGTTTGGCATTTGGATGAATTCCAAAATGAATCCTGGATCCTTTATATGCTTCTGAAGGTTATGGGAATAACTTTGTAAGGCTTCAGATGCTGAACAGACACAACTGTATGCTGTGTATGACACTGGGTCACTTCTCACGGATGAGCCGTGAGTTGGGATAGTCTAGGAGTCTGATGTCAAAAGCCAGGAGGGTACATCATAAACAGAGGGAAGAGACAAAAGCATTACAGTCCAAAGTCAAAATACCAGGAGGCTAGTGGAGCAGAGCAAAGGGATTAAACAGACGGATGGTCAGAACAAGGCCAAAGATCAGGCAGCAGTAGATCAATGAGCAAAATACAAGGCACAAAGTAACAAACCACACTTGGCTGAAGCTACGACTGACAACTATCTGGGACTGCCAGCTCAGTTAAACAGCTGAGCAATTATAGAAACTCAGAGCACCTGACGAGAACTCAGCATCTCCCGGTCTCAGATTGGGCGGCTGAGCTGTCAATCAAAATACAGACATCTCAGCATGCCCATGCAGCAGACTGGACCACTGAGCTGTCAATCACAGCACAGACAGCTCAGCACTGAGGGGTTGAATCGTTACACTGTGTATCCAGAAATGAAGCTAGTGGTGTGCAGTGGAGACTAACTCATGGGCCCCATTAGCAGGTTTGTGAATGATCTGAGCCTCCCCTCTTCCTTGGCAAGAGGCAAACTGCATCTTTTTCCCAGAGAACAGTGGATCATGCAGTGCGCAGCATTGCGAGTCTTGATCAACTTCTATGTGTAGCTTTCACGCTGTGACTATATGTAAATAGGGAAAGGGGCCCTGCCAATGTCTCTAAAGCTAGGACCCTAGCTATCACTGCTCCCAAAGGTTCCTTTAAAGGTGAGGAAGATTGGGGCACCAGCCTTACTATTCTCCTGTTATATCCTAAGTTGTTCCCTCCCCCAGGAGGCCTAGGACATGAATGGTAGTGTATAAACATGTACTGTAAAACAAACAGGAAAAACAAAAGACAACTAGCATCTAAAACAATCACAAAAGGTAGAGAGGTATATAGGGAAGGGTAGGAATGTACAAACCAAATGGGAATAGGACAATGAGGAAAGCATACACCCAAAAACAGCATGCAACAATCTCCAGCAGCAACAACGATCTCCAACTCAGTACAGCGACTCCAAGGAGCTAGGAAGTAAAACTTTCACTGGCAAAGAGGAAAAGGTCTGGCTAGAAAGAGGAAATGACCAAGTCAGGAACAGCTGTGAGATGAAGCTGCAAGTTTCTAATCTGCATAGAAAGGGTCATTAACCTGTTCAGCACCAAAGGAAATTAAATCCATTTAATATGAAACACAAGCACACAGGCTAAATAAAAGATCTATGATTCACAATATGCAGTGATCTTATAATTCCATATCTCCCAGGGAAACATGACCCACTCATGACAGTAGTGGGCTGCTTGAGAATGGACCAGTCTTCTCAATCCCACATAACCCCAACTACCAATTGTTTTTTCAGGTATCTGATGAGTGGGCCAGATGAAGCATTTATTTTCTTTTTCTTCTGCCAAGAGATATTACTTTTATTTTTTACTTTTCCAGGACCACCTGTAGTTTTGTCAAACAATGTGGGACTAAATGGTGAGATAATACAATTCCGCCAATATTTTTTAGAGGTTTCTTTTTACAGTTTTAATAGGTTGTCAAAATTACCTGGAAGTATGATTGCCATGTTGGTGTAATCATGCATCATTTTTTTCTGTTTAAAAGAAACTAGCCATTTGTTTTATGCTGCCATAACCGCAATTGTGCAGCTAGTGTAACAACTCCATCATACAGTGTTTCTTAGGACACAGTGAATAACAGCTCAGTTGTCCAGTCTGGTGCACAGGTGTGCTGAGCTGTCTGTGCAGTGATGGAAAGTTCAGTTGTACTGTCTGGTTCAGAGGCATGCTGAGCTGTGTGTGCTTTTATTTACATCTTGTCCATCCAATCTGAGATTGGGAAGTGATGAGCTCTCGTCAGGTGCTCCTTATTCCCTAGATTGACTATTTAAATGCGCTGGCAGTCCCTGATAGCTGCCAATCGTACCTTCCACTCTGTGTGGCTTATTTTCCCTATGCCTAGTGCCTTGCTTATTTATCTATTGCTGCCTGACCTTGGAACTCGTTCTCACCATCCATTTTTCTAATCCTTTTGCTTTGAACCAATAGCCTCCTGGCATTTTGACCTCGGACCATTACCTGACTATGCCTTTGTCTCTTCCCTCTCTTTATGATATACCCTCCCGGTTTTTGACCTTGTAATCCTTGATCATGATCCCAACTCATGGCTTGTCCGTAAGAAGTAACTCAGCATTGGAGCCAGACTCTGCTTTATGCTGACAGCGGTTTGGGCAACATGAATCAGATGACAGTTTCCCCTTGCGTGTTGAAAAAAAATTCAGAATTTTTTCAAGACCCAAAATGATGGAGCTGAGTTAGAGATATTTTATTGCATGGTGAGATTATGTATATATGTGATGAACAAATACATTTGGCACTATTGATTACTAGCTCGAATAGTATGATATTCAGGCTATTCGTTACTCAGCGAGTAATTATGTATTGCCTTAGTATAATTGAGTGACACGCCCAGCATATTTGGCGCTTTATTTGCAGCCAAAGAACATGCTGGGCTGGCTTGACAATCACAGCAATGCCGGTTGCCATCTTTGGTGTGGCATTACTGTGATTGGCTGGCCTTCCAGCATCATAGAGATTACTTAAAGGCTGATGGAGCCATCTTGCGCACATTGCAGCTGGAAACAGAGTAGGGAGAGCATAGTTTCAGCTCAGGGACAATGAAAGGAGTATTGGGACAGTGATAGAAAGTTATGGTGAGCATTATTTATTCCAAAAAGTTCTTTTAAGAGCTGAAGATTGTCAAGATTACTTGTTTTTTTGTTAGGTGGTTTTTTTTTGTTAGGTGGGGATTTAGTAGGGAGATATTTAATAGGAGGGAGGGAATGTGGGTGAAAGGCAGGCACCTGGGTGTTCTCATCATTGGGAGTACAGTTGTGGCCAAAAGTATTGACACCCCTGCAATTCTGTCAGATAATATTCAGTTTCTTCCTGAAAATGATTGCAAACACAAATTCTTTGGTATTATTATCTTCGTTTAATTTGTCTTAAATGAAAAAACACAAAAGAGAATGAAGCAAAAAGCAAAACTTTGATCATTTCACACAAAACTCCAAAAATGGGCCAGACAAAAGTATTGGCACCCTCAGCCTAATACTTGGTTGCACAACCTTTAGCCAAAATAACTGCGACCAACCGCTTCCGGTAACCATCAATGAGTTTCTTGCAATGCTCTACTGGAATTTTAGACCATTCTTCTTTGGCAAACTGCTCCAGGTCCCTGATATTTGAAGGGTGCCTTCTCCAAACTGCCATTTTTAGATCTCTCCACAGGTGTTCTATGGGATTCAGGTCTGGACTCATTGCTGGCCACCTTGAAAGTCTCCAGTGCTTTCTCTCAAACCATTTTCTAGTGCTTTTTGAAGTGTGTTTTGGGTCATTGTCCTGCTGGAAGACCCATGACCTCTGAAGGAGACCCAGCTTTCTCACACTGGGCCCTACATTATGCTGCAAAATTTGTTGGTAGTCTTCAGACTTCATAATGCCATGTACACGGTCAAGCAGTCCAGTGCCAGAGGCAGCAAAGCAACCCCAAAACATCAGGGAGCCTCCAACATGTTTGACTGTAGGGACCGTGTTCTTTTCTTTGAATGCCTCTTTTTTTCTCCTGTAAAATCTATGTTGATGCCTTTGCCCAAAAAGCTCTACTTTTGTCTCATCTGACCAGAGAACATTCTTCCAAAACGTTTTAGGCTTTTTCAGGTAAGTTTTGGCAAACTCCAGCCTGGCTTTTTTATGTCTCGGGGTAAGAAGTAGGGTCTTCCTGGGTCTCCTACCATACAGTCCCTTTTCATTCAGACGCCGACGGATAGTACGGGTTGACACTGTTGTACCCTCGGACTGCAGGGCAGCTTGAACTTGCTTGGATGTTAGTCGAGGTTCTTTATCAAACATCCACACAATCTTGCGTTGAAATCTCTTGTCAATTTTTCTTTTCCGTCCACATCTAGGGAGGTTAGCCACAGTGCCATGGGCTTTAAACTTCTTGATGACACTGCGCACGGTAGACACAGGAACATTCTGGTCTTTGGAGATGGACTTGTAGTCTTGAGATTGCTCATGCTTCCTCACAATTTGGTTTCTCAAGTCCTCAGACAGTTCTTTGGTCTTCTTTCCTTTCTCCATTCTCAATGTGGTACACACAAGGACACAGGACAGAGGTTGAGTCAACTTTAATCCATGTCAACTGGCTGCAAGTGTGATTTCGTTATTGCCAACACCTGTTAGGTGCCACAAATAAGTTACAGGTGCTGTTAATTACACAAATTAGAAAAGCATCACATGATTTTTCGAACAGTGCCAATACTTTTGTCCACCCTCTTTTTTATGTTTGATGTGGAATTATATCCAATTTGGCTTTAGGACAATTCTTTTGGTGTTTTTTCATTTAAGACAAATTAAATGAAGATAATAATACCAAAGAATTTGTGTTTGCAATCATTTTCAGGAAGAAACTGAGTATTATCTGACAGAATTGCAGGGGTGTCAATACTTTTGGCCACAACTGTACATGCTGCAGCTCTCTGCTATTTTCCATTTAAAATATCTATTATTTGTCTAGCAGTTGTGCGACTGGCGCTATCTGGGTAGAAATAATCATACGTGACAATTTAGCAGGGGCAATAATCTTCATTACTCAGCATTTAGAGTGTGTCAGCAAGACGATTGAAAAAAATCATAATTTCTATTGTTTTAAAAAATTGCATTTCTGTATCTAGCAGTTGTGTGACTGGCGCAGTCTGGGTAGAGATAATCGTATGTGACAATTTAGCAGGGCAATAATCTTCATTACTTTGCATTTGGAGTGTGTCAGCAAGGCGATTGAAAAAAAAATCATAATTTCTATTGTTTTAAAAAATAAAAAACAGTGTTTCTGTATCTAGCAGTTGTGCAACTGGTGCAATCTGGGTAGAGATAATTGTACGTGACAATTTAGCGGGGGCAATAATTTTCATTACACCGCATTTGGAGTGTGTCAGCAAGGCAATCTCCAAAAAAATAGCCACACATTGCTAGATACAGTGAATTTGTACATAAGACCTTTGTAAGGGTACTTATGAAAAATAAAGCCAGCAAACACATTGATAGGGTGATGTTAAGGGACGTGGATGAGGTGGTGCCTGCCAAGGCTGTGTGACAGATCCGAAGGTGACTGTATCTTGTTCTAGGTTCCTCTCAAAATTTGGTCAGTGCGCTACACCAGTAATGAACCCAGACAAGTGCGAGGATGTTGTGGGTAGGATGGCAGACAAAGAGTCTAGTGTGTTGAAAAGTAGCAACACAAAGTCTTCCACACGGTCCAGTCTCACACGAAAATGCAAAACCAAAAATACCTCCGGTCATGAAGGGGTTAAGCACGTCTAAGAGACTGGGTTAATATGCTCCACAGACCTATACAGGCCACATATTGGAACATGGTCATTGCCACGCTAAGGTCTTTACCTGAGCTCTCTAGCACTGCCTGTCACCTGAGTAATACACTCCACAGACCTTTACACTCTCTGGGACATATCCTGTAATTACTCCATTGTTACTCAAAGCCATGCAAAAGATACATTCTGCTTGGTTGGGCAGTCTCCAGAAGAAGTGCATTGCCTTGCCCCGATTGGTCAATGGCACTCCTGTCTCTTTCCCTTAAGGATGCTGCTTCCAAGTAAAATGAGGCTGGTACATGTTTCTGACATGGGTTTCAGGCCTGACAGACTGACCACAATGCAAGCCCTCGCTTGCATACACTGTATTCCGAATTTACTTCTAATGCTTTTGGTGTCTGGTGTCTGGTATAATCCAATTTACTGATATTAATCATACAGCTGACTCAACTCCTGTATTATATTCACCTTACAGTGGCTTCATCCGTTATGACAGTGATTCCATTGAGATTCAGTGGCAAAAATGAACTGTGGTCCTTAAAAAACGCAGGTTTCACAGCACCTGGTGGCCCTCTGAAAATTAAAAGCGATGGCTACATAATGACATGGCAGTGGACATGGTGGTGGGGGATGCCTAAAATTCAAATGGGCATTTTTGAAATGGCATTGTAAAGGGTTGGGGAATACGTACTCCACTATCTGGCTATTTGCCATGAGGGAGCTAACTCACGAACGTAGGAGTGAGAGCTCTCCCAAATGTATGATCCAGGGCCACCTGAGGGCCCTTACCAAACTCAGTTTTCAAGCCACCTGCTGGCACTCTGCAAATTGTCAGCAAGGGCCGCATAATGACATGGCGGTGGACATGGTGGTGTTGGCGCAAATGGGCAGGTTTGAAATGGCATTGTAAAGGGATGGGGAATATGTATTACACCATCTGGTTAACTATTTGTCATGAGGGAAGGACCTCCCGAAAGTAGGAGTGAGAGCTCTCCCAAATGTATGATACAGGGCCCTCATCCTTACCAAACTCAGGCTTCATGGCACCTGCTGGCACTCTGCTAATTGTCAGCGAGGGCCGCATAATGACATGACAATGGACATGGTAGTGGTGTTGGGCAAAGCCCAAAATCCAAATGGGCATATTTTAGCTGGCAATGTAAGGTGATGGGGAATATGTATTTCAACTATCTTGCCATTGATGCGTTGTAGTTACAACATTTAGGGTCAGGAAATATTATTTTTCCCTTTTATGAAGCAATTTTCAAATATAGGAGTTTTATTTGCACTTATTTATGTGGCTGTTGTAAACATTTTGAGTAAAAATAGTTAGAAAAAAAAAAACAGAAATAGTGCATCTACTCAGATAATTAACAAATTAAAGTGAATAAAACAGGTATGAATTTAACAGTTGCAACAATTATGAATTCCGCCATTATTTAGTCAATAATGGACATGGCAACTATCTAGATTTATTTGTATCTGTTACTTCACAATGAAACACAAAAAGCACAGCACTCTTCATATAATCGTTACGGAGTCCAGTAAACTGAACACTTTTTTTCCCTGGACCTTAGAATAATCTCTCCTCTTCCATCATCTTCTGAGGTATCAAGACGGAGGGACGTTTTCTAGGACGCTTTTCTCATGCCGGCTCTCCTCCATTCCCATGCGACAGTACTGCTTACATAGTGCTTGTATTAGCTGTGTGAAGCAATGCAATGCAGAGGACACGTCCCCAATTGTACATCAGTACCAAGCTTGGACTGAGTTGAGTGCCGATAGAACAAAGCAGCACACATCTGTTGGAGTTAAGGCAAAGGAAAGTAGCAGCAATTGGGGAACAGCATTAGGCATAAAAGAGGCACAATCAGGTAATATACAGTAGTATAAAATTGTTAAGAGCCTCTGTTTTAATACAAATTTAAATGACAATTACTCTTTAATTACGGCACCGAGGATTATTCTTCTGCTGATCAGTGTCAAAAACAAAATGTGAACATCCATGCCCAAGAGATTAACATTTCCTGCAGCTGGTTTCTGTCTATGCATGTAGATTAATTTATGTGGCAATACAGTATGCACAGTCACTACCCATGGACATGTCCAATTTCAAGCATATTTACCTGCCATTTGGACATTTGCTGAGTGCAGACCAGTCAACTTGTGGATTTATTAGTATACCCCATGAGAGGAAGACAGATGTTGGAGTCAAAGTACCAATGACAAGCTGTAGAGGTTTCTGATTGGAGTTTTTATCTGTGTGAAAAAGGCCAGAACTTATTATTAATATCATAGCCACTGTATAACAAACAGCAAAGCATGCAATAAGTGAAAATTGTATCCACTCAGGCTCGGACTGGCCCATATGGGAACAGGGGAATCCCCCGGTGGGCCCCTGTGCAGTCACGGGCCTCCAAACCCACAAAATGGGTAGGACTTGGCATAGTTCACATGACTTACAATGTACAGAAAAAAGCAGCATCTCATCATTCATTAACCAAACAACCTAGGTTATTATTATATAGAGATACGTATAGGTAAGTTTATGAACAAGGGTAGTGTAACATTTGTATGCATGTGAAAAGTGGGCCCCCAAGGTCATTGTTACTGGTGGGCCCTTGGCACCCCATTCTGACACTGTATCCACTACATACGGTAACAATCTACCTGAATTATTAGATTGTGTGTCCCAGTTTTCCTAAGATGGACATTTTATTACTATTGTTTCTTTTCTCAAACAAATCTTTTACATTAGGAACACAAATATTTAGTGCCTATTGCACAGTGGCAATTGTACAGATAAAGCAAATTTTACATCATGTATATGAAGAATAAAATTCATGATAAATGTAATGTAAATTAATTATCATAAAATTAGTCTGTCATCCTCAACATCAATATGACATGATCTTTACAGTGATATAGGGAAAATAAACTTCTTATAAAAATAATATTGGCACTGTACTGTTATAATTAGAGCACAATGGTGCATACATGTAGGCTGTGCTTATTCTGTGGCTTACAAGCACTGTAAATCAGAAGCGGGGGAAGGCACTCAACAAGGGGGTATAACAATACTTGGCTGTTGCAAGAGTGCAATAAAGCCCCTACATTTACATGCGGGTATTTTTGTCAGGCACTTTTCCAATAGCAGGTATAGTGCTAGTATTGATTGTTATAGTGGCTAAGCCTTCAATAACACGGTATAGATTGTTTAATATCGATTCTGGGGGTGACAGATGCTAAAGTTTCTAAATTGCCCCCATGACATTTCATACCCTTTATGAGGCATTACAGCAATGAGTGTGATATTAATCCCTTATTGACCTTGGACGTATAGGTAGGTTCAATGTCATCTACCTGCATTTGATGCGGGCTCTGGCGCTGGGTCCGCATCTTTCCCTGAATATGACAGCTGATTTGATCAGCTTTTGTATGCCACTAACTGCCACGGGAGGATCTAAGATCCACCCTTGGCTGTTAGCAAGTTAAATGCCACTGCCAATCTCTGACAGTGGCATTTAACACGAGCTGAGCGGAAGAGTGTCGCAAGATGCTCTGTCACGTGATCGCTGGGTGCAGATGGGTTGTCAAGACAGCCGGGGGTTTGCAGTAGACCCTGGTGCCTGTTATTATAAGGATAAGTGGGGGTTTTTGCTGCGTTTATTAATGTGTTTTTCTGTTAATTTTCAGCTGCTTTTTCAGTATCAGCAAAGCCTATGAGATTTCCAAAATCTCATGCGCACAATGATTTTTTTTTTTGTCATGAGTATTTTGTGTTTTGCATTGTTTTTGGACATAGAGCATGTCACTTATTTCAGCGTTTTTAACCCATTGACTTGAATAGGTGGTGAAAAAAAACGCTGAAAAACGCAGGTATCATTTTTTGCAGCGCTTTTTGTGCCAAAATCTCATTCTTTGGAAAAATACTTTTTTTTCCAAGACTAAACTTTATCAGCATCCACAAGAGACAATTCTAGCATGCCAAAACTGCCACAAAGAACACAGCAAAAGCGCAGCAAAAAACACATGAAAAACGCTGAAAAAACGCCTAATGTGAAATTACCCTATATGTCATATAAATGTCATCGCGTGGCCGGTGTTGATAGGAGATTACTATTTATGCTCAACATAACAGGTCTGAAGCCTTGCTATTTGTAGTACAGAAGATCAGATGATTGTATCTTTTAGTCTCATAAAGTGCCTATTGAAGCCAGTAAAAATTAAAAAAAAAGTTTTAAAAATATAATAATTAAAAAAACACAAGTTCAAATCAACCCCATTTTGCCCCATTTAAAACAAAACAATTAAAAAAATAAAAAATACATGTTTGGTATTGCTGTGTTCAGAAGTCAGATCTATGAAAATATAAAGCAAATTAATTCGATCAGTAAGCAGCATAATGAGAAAAAAAATATTTGAAAGGCCAGAATTACATTTTTTACCCACTGCAACAATGCAATAAAATGCAATAATAGGCGATCAAAACATTGCATCTACCCCAAAATAGTATCAATAAAAATGTCAGCTCAGGGCGCAAAAAATATTACCTTACCAAGCCACAGATCCCAAAAAAGGGAGGCGCTATGGGTCTTGGAAAATGACAACTTGTTTTTCTTTTACAAATTTGGGATTTTTTTTCATCACTTACTGCACATAAAAAAGAACCTATACATGTTTTGTACAGTATGTATACATGCACTGACCTGAAGAATCATAATGGCAGTACAGTTTTAGCATTTTATAACGTAGTAAATAAAAAACAATTGTGGAATTGCACTTTTTTTTGCCCGTTTTTCAGTACAATGTGGTTGAATCAATGGTGTCATTCAAAAGTACAGCTCATCCTGCAAAAAACAAGCCTTCATAGGGTTATATTGATGGAAAAATTAAAAATTGGGAAAAAAGCACAAAAGCAGAAAATCCTAAGGTGTTGAAGGCGTTAAATTCTAATGCAAGGTGTTCACTCACTGAGATTATTCTGAGCTCAGTAGTTGCAATCATACACTAGGCTTGATTGACATTTCCTGCATTGCGCACATTTTCTCCTTGGAGACTTTGCTTTGTGGGACAGAAGAAAAGGCACAGCATATCCAGTGTGCATGCATGCAGCTAATGAGGCCAGACTAGTCTCAGTGAGTAAACTCTTCGCCAGACTAGTCCAAGTTAATATGCGTACGGCAAACAGCAGCAAATCAGTTGATTTTTCACAAATATGTGCATTTGTTTCTACCATCTACACAGTAGCGTAGCTACCGGGGGGGCAGAGGGGGCGGTGGCTCCGGGCCCTGAGGGGGTCCATCCGGATTTATGCTACTGTAACTGTATCTGCGGCAGAGCAGGGAGAATCAATCATCTCCCTGCTCTGCCGCTATGTTCTCTTCTCAGCCACAGGACCTGTGATGAGGTCACAGGTGGGGAGGAGTCAAGGTCACATGATCAGGGGCCTCAGTGTATGCAGGACTCTGCTGTGCTGGTTGTCATGATGCGCTGGATGAGGGGAAGTTTGTGTAGGGTCAGGAGGGGATTACAGGGTGCATGTAGCAGAGCCGTGTGTGTACAAGGTGTACGGAGCAGAGCCGCGTGTGTACGAGGTGTACGGAGCGGAGCCGCATGTGTATGAGGTGTATGGAGCGGAGCTGCGTGTGTATGAGGTGTACGGAGCGGAGCCGTGTGTGTACGAGGTGTATGGAGCCGCATGTGTACGAGGTGTAGGCAGCGGAGCCGCTTGTGTACGAGGTGTACGGAGCAGAGCCATGTGTGTATGAGGTGTACGGAGTGGAGCCTCAGGTGTATGGAGCGGAGTCGCGTGTGTACGAGGTGTACGGAGCAGAGCCATGTGTGTATGAGGTGTACGGAACGGAGCCTCAGGTGTATGGAGCGGAGTCGCATGTGTACGAGGTGTGCGGATCAGAGCTGCGTGTGTATGAGGTGTACAGAGCGGAACCACGTGTGTACGAGGTGTACGGAGCGGAGCCATGTGTGTATGAGGTGTGCGGATCGGAGCCGTGTGTGTACGAGGTGTACGGAGCGGAGCCGCATGTGTACGAGGTGTACGGAGCGGAGCCGCATGTGTACGAGGTGTATGGAGCGGAGCCGTGTGTGTACGAGGTGTGCGGATCAGAGCCACGTGTGTACGAGGTGTACAGAGCGGAACCGCGTGTGTACGAGGTGTATGGAGCAAAGCCGCATGTGTACAAGGTTTACGGAGTGGAGCCATGTATGTACAAGGTGTACAGAGCGTGGCCACGTGTGTACAAGGTGCACGGGGCAGAGCCGCATGTGTACGAGGTCTACGGAGTGAAGCCATGTGTGTACTGAGTGGAGCCATGTGTGTGCGAGGTGTACGGAGCACAGCCATGTGTGTATGAGGCATAGAAAGCAGAACCATGTGTGAATGAGGTGTGCGGAGCTATGCGTGTACAAGGTGTATGGTGGGGAGCATTCATATCTCCCAACTGTCTCGATTTTGAGAGAGAGTCTGCCCTGGTTGGGAGCGTACTTTTCCCGCGGACACAGGAGTACACGGCAGAGCCCCAAGAAGCACTTTAAAATTCGCACGTGACGTTCCACCGGAAGTGACAAGCTGGAAGCTGACCGGAAATGAGGTAATTTCAGGAGGAGATTGTGATGGAACCATGGAGGCACTTCAATGAATGCTTCAGATCTATCACCATCTCCTCCGGCAGCGCGGACAGCGGGATCACCTTGGACTCGGGGATGTCATCCATGTGAGCGGATCATGATATGTCCTGCACCGGGAAGCTCAGGTGGGCACTACATTGGGAGCCGGGCTGCTATAGTATCTTTATAGAATCTTTCTCTCTCTCTCTGTTTCTCTCTCTATCTCTGTTATTTCTTTCTCTCTCTGTTCTTTCTTCCTCTCTCTAATCTTTTTTTCTTTCTCTCGCTCTCTGTTCTTTCTTTCTCTCTGTTCTTTCTTTCTTTCCCCTCTTCCTTTCTCTCTCTCTGTTCTTTCTTTTGCTCTGTTCTTTCTTTCTCTCTAATCTTTCTTTCTCTCTCTAATCTTTCTTTCTCTCTCTCTGTTCTTTCTTTCTCTCTCTCTGTTCTGTTGTGAGTTCATTTTCCCCTTCACCGTCGATGTCTGATGAACTCCCTCTTCTGGTGAAGGAAGGTAGTGAGGCTGATTACCAAACACCTGATCTGGTAGATGATGACTGGGTAACAGGAAATTCTGACTGGATATAAGGCAGCCGACGCCCTTCTGAGTCGCTGGTGATTTCTCTGCTGGATTCTTGGATACCAGTCTGATTCCTGATTCCCAAAGATAAGTTTTTGCTCTGCTTTTGAACTTATTAGTTTTGTTTTGTTTACCTTGTTTTTTGGAGTTCAGCCATCCCCGGTCGGGGGTGTGCTGAGTTCCATTTTTGTCTCTGATCAGTTTGTCTCTTTGCTCTGTCTTCAGAATTTACCTGAGTGCTGATATAGTCTTTTTGAAGTCCTAGCGACTTCAGGGCCTGTTTTTCCTATCAGACAGTTGGGACATTTTTTGGTAGGGTTTTTTGCAGATTGCAGACAGCAGCTTATCTATCCTGTCCTTCTTAGTTAGCTTGGGCCCCATCTTTTGCTCAACCTATCTTTCTATCTGTGTTGGGGTTTTCATCTTGCTTCACCATCATTATATGTTGGGGGCTGCCTATTGCTTTGGGGTCTGCTCTGGGGCAGTTTAGATTTCCCCTTTCTTTCTTTAGGCCTATTTAGTTCTCCGGCTGTGATCGAGGGGTCTAGGGCATTAGTTGTTGTGGATAGGATCAGGGGTCTGCAATCCGATAGCTACCAACCTCTCCGGTTTTCTGGACTTAGCTCGTATTTTTGTTTTTTCCTCCTTCGGTGACTCATTCATAACACTGTTCATTCTTTCTCTCTGTTCTTACTTTCTCTCTCTCTGTTCTTTCTTTTTCTCTCTGTTCTTTCTTTCCTCTCTTTCTCTCTCTGTTCTTTCTTTCTCTCTGATCTTTCTCTCTCTCTCTGTTCTTTCTTTCTCTATAATGTATAGATAATGTACCTTCATATGGTATAATACAGCCCCCAAAGAATATAATGTAGCCCCTTCAGAATATAATGCAACCCCCTCATAGGGTATTATGCTTCCCCCCTCATGGGGTATCACTCTGCCCTCCCTTACAGGGCTGTGGAGTCGGAGTTGTGGAGTCGGAGTCGGAGTTAGTTTTGGTTGGAGTCGGAGTCGGTAGAAATGTACCGACTCCAGCTTTAAAAAAAATGTATTAATATTTCATAATTGAACTTTCATATGAATTTTATAAATGTTACTCAAATATATATGTTCTATCAAACTATGAACAACAGTGATAAGCAGTTCTGCTGGAGATAGAGACATTTCTAAAGGGGGTTTTACACTAAGCGATATCGCTAGCAATATCGCTAAAACGTCACTGGTTTTGTGACGTTATAGCGATATTGCTAGTGATATCGCTATGTGTGATACTTACCAGCGACCGGCTCCCCCGCTGTCCATCGCTGATCGCGCGAGAATGTCCGGCTCCATTTCTCGTCGTCTGCTTCCTGCTGTGACGTCCAGCGACGCGTGGAGGCGGGCGGGAGGACGCAGGATCGCTGTGTGTGAAAGGTGAGTATCGTGCGCTGCGTCGCTGCTGCATCGCTGTGAGATCTTTCTGTATGAAAGCTCACTAGCGATCATTTAGCGATGCACCAGCGATCCTGACCGGGTCAGATCGCTGGTTGGATCGCTGGTGCATCGCTAAATGTAAAAGGGCCTTTACTTCTTGTGTGTCACTGTTCTCCACTGCCCTTATCTAATCTTATACTTGGTTAACCTCATGCTGCCCCGACCCCCCTACTTACAATGTATGAAACTGAAAGTGAAAATGTGTTGCAAATTCTTAGTAGTAAAGCTCCTCCTCTAGACTAGATCATGCTAGGTGTGCATCTTCCAAGCATCTCACAGCTGCCTGCTACTCAGAAGAGGAAGACTGTAAGAAGTATTATCCTTTCAACAAACTTTGCATCAGTTAACTGTGAGTACATGAGGAATAATAACAGTATTACTGACCACTATATCAGTTGTACGACCTGGCAATAATTTTGTACAATTGTTTTTAGGAAAAACAATTGTCATTTGGATTGTGAATGCAGAATTAAAAACCTGAGAATGTCAAAGAAGCATCACATTAAATCAGCTGTATTTGAACATTTCACCATCACTCAAGATAGAAAACATTATGTCTGTCAGTGTATGACAAATGATCCAGACGAAAACAAATGCTGTGAAGCCAAGATGAGTGCATATTCAGGCAAAGATAAAAATGCTCCTACCAGAGCTTCTAATCTAAAGAGACATTTACAGCGCTTTCATCCAGAAGTACTGAAAGCAGTGGATGAGAAAGACTGCATCCAAACCAATGAACCAGTGCCCAGCTCTTCCAGCCAAACAAAGGAGCAGAGAACTTTGCAGCCATCAGTTGCAAGATATTTTGTCAGTGACAAAGTTACTGTGACAATGACAGTAGATACATTTAAAAAACAGATCATAGAGCTTGTTGTAAAGGATAGTGTGCCTATTTCATTATTTTCACGACCAGCTTTTATGTGTCTGAATGGGGAAATGGCCCGCAAGCTTGGTGTTTCTCTGGAGAGAGTATTAGAAAATTAGTAATCGAAGAAGCTTTTAAACAAAAGGAAGAACTTAAAAAAACTCTCAAGGGATGCTTTCTGTTTCTTAAAATGGATGCCTGCACACGTCACAGAGTGAACTATTTTGCCATCAATGTCCGATTTGTTTGTGACAAAAATGAAGTAGTTACCAAGACATTGGCAGTAAAAGACACCAAAGCTCATCACACCAGTGAGTTTCTCCAGGTCTTGGTGGAAAAGGTTCTGCAAGACTATGAACTTAAAAAAGAGCAAGTTCTTTCTGTCGTAACTGACAATGCTTCAAATATGATAAGTACTATTAAGCTAATGAATGAGAGTAATGATGGTGACCAGCAGCTAGAAGAACCTTCTGGGTCCACAGACACAGAAATGTTTGAAATAGAGGAACACAGTATTGTAACTGAGGAGCAAACTGAAGTTGCTTCAGATGAACAGCAACATGATAGTTTAGATGATCTTGTTGAAACTGTGTCAATATGTTCTTTCATTCATCACATGCGCTGTGTTGTGCATACGCTACAGCTGGCTATAAGAGACAGTCTGCAAGAAGGACATGCTGCTGCACTGATTGGCAAGGTGAGAAAATTGGCTACTGTTGCCAGAACCCCTAAAGTTGACTCAATTTTGAAGAGACGTGCTGGAAAAGGGGCAATTATTGATCAAGCCACACGATGGGGCTGTACTTACTTAATGATTCAGCGCTTGGTTGAACTGAAAACCTTTCTTGTAGACATGGCTAACCCTCAACTGACGCTAAATGAAAGTCAGTGGAATCAGGTGACTGAGCTGGAAAAATTGCTAGAGCACCCATTTACAGTGACTAAAAAATTACAAGCAGAGGACTTAACTCCAGGTATTTTCTTAAAGGAGTGGAAGAACCTGATGTTTCGCCTGTCCCAAAGAGGAGGGTTAATTGCAAGTGGCATTGCTACATCAATGAAACGGAGAGAGGAGCTACTATTACAAAATAACATTCTTTTGGCAGCTGTTTATGTAGACCCAATGCATCGGATTCTTCTAGATGATCAACAGCTAAGTAAAGGAAAAGAAGCTCTGTTTGAAATAGCAGTAAGGATGAAAGGGTTGCAGAACAGTCAGGAGGAACAAGAAGAATTTGATTGTCCTGCCACATCTTCACCCTCATCATCAACTGATGAAGAATTTAATTTCGAAAAATATTTGGATCACAAGGACCGTGCAAAGCGTTCCCACATAGAAGAAGAGTCATCCCCATCAAGGAACACAGCCAGTACATTTCAGCAGAATTTTTCATGTGCACTTAAAGAAATTGAGAAATTTGACCGTTCATCAAAAATAACAGTGCAACAAGCGATTCCTCTGTATCCTGACATTGTCAGAGATGTTGCCCGAGTGGTTACTGCTTTGCCACCAACACAAGTTAGTGTAGAGAGGTTGTTCTCTGTTCTCAAAATAATTAGATCAGATTTGAGGGCATCCATGAAGGAGGATCTGACAGAGGCAATACTTTTTCTGAGGACAAATTTATAGATTTCTTCTTATTAACTGCATAAAAGTGTTTATTGCATATTTACTTACAGTTTATAAAAGTTTATAAAAGTCATTTGCTATATTCTAATTGTATTCTAATAAATGTAGTTTTTGCTCTAAGTGGTCTGATTACTTATATGATGGTGAGAAACTGAATAAGCACGATGTTTAATATTTTATAACAGTAAATTTGTTGTTATGAATTGGCCATTTATGAAGGAGCCGGAGTCGGTTTCGGAGCCTGATAAAATCCAGGAGTCGGAGTCGGAGTCGCAACTGTGGCTTACCGACTCCACAGCCCTGCTCCCTTATATGGGGTATCATGCTGCCCCCCCTCATGAGGGGTATCATACTATCCCATATCATACGGGGTATCATGCTGCCCCCCATCATACGGGGTATCATACTACCCCCTCATACGGGGTATCATGCTGCCCCCATTATACATGGTGTCATGCTGCCCCCTCCTCATACGGGATATCATGCTGCCCCCCCATACGGGGTATCATAATCATGCAACCAGGACTCACTATATAAATTTAAAAAAAAAACTATACTCACAACTCCTCCTCGCTCCCATGCTGATTTGGCCGGCGACTCTGCTCTGATGTCATGATGTCAGGAGCTGTGCTGCAGTCAGACCGGCACACAGCGGGGACGCGATGAAGTGACGTCATCGCGCACTCTCTATGTGTCAGAGGAAGAGGGTAATGATGGGAGAAGGGAGCGTCATGAGATGCTCTCTCTTCCATTATTGCGGCGCGCACTGGGGGGCCGCGCTGACGCCACAATAATGGAATATATACACTCACTGGCCACTTTATTAGGTACACCATGCTAGTAAGGGGTTGGACCCCCTTTTGCCTTCAGAACTGCCTCAATTCTTCGTGGCAGAGATTCAACAAGGTGCTGGAAGCATTCCTCAGAGATTTTGGACCATATTGACATGATGGCATCACACAGTTGGCGCAGATTTGTCGGCTGCACATCCCTGATGCGAATCTCCCGTTCCACCACATCCCAAAGATGCTCTATTGGATTGAGATCTGGTGACTGAGGAGGCCATTTGAGTACAGTAAACTCATTGTCATGTTCAAGAAACCAATCTGAGATGATTCGAGCTTTATGACATGGCGCATTATCCTGCTGAAAGTAGCCATCAGATGTTGGGTACATTGTGGTCATAAAGGGATGGACATGGTCAGCAACAATACTCAGGTAGGCTGTGGCGTTGCAACGATGCTCAATTGGTACCAAGGGGCCCAAAGAGTGCCCAGAAAAAATTCCCCACACCATGACACCACCACCACCAGCCTGAACCGTTGATACAAGGCAGGATGGATCCATGCTTTCATGTTGTTTACGCCAAATTCTGACCCTACCATCCGAATGTCGCAGCAGAAATCGAGACTCATCAGACCAGGCAACGTTTTTCCAATCTTCTACTGTCCAATTTCGATGAGCTTGTGCAAATTGTAGCCTCAGTTTCCTGTTCTTAGCTGAGAGGAGTGGTACCCAGTGTGGTCTTCTGCTGCTGTAGCCCATCTGCCTCAAAGTTCGACGCACTGTGCGTTCAGAGATGCTCTTCTGCCTACCTTGGTTGTAACGGGTGGCAATTTGAGTCACTGTTGCCTTTCTATCAGCTCGAACCAGTCTGCCCATTCTCCTCTGACCTCTGGCATCAACATGGCATTTCCGGCCACAGAACTGCCGCTCACTGGATTTTTTTTCTTTTTCGGACCATTCTCTGTAAACCCTAGAGATGGTTGTGCGTGAAAATCCCAGTAGATCAGCAGTTTCTGAAATTCTCAGACCAGCCCTTCTGGCACCAACAATCATGCCACGTTCAAAGGCACTCAAATCACCTTTCTTCCCCATACTGATGCTCGGTTTGAACTGCAGGAGATTGTCTTGACCATGTCTACATGCCTAAATGCACTGAGTTGCCGCCATGTGATTGGCTGATTAGAAATTAAGTCTTAACACACAGTTGGACAGGTGTACCTAATAAAGTGGCCAGTGAGTGTATATATTGCATAGATTATTTTTGGCAACAGCACAGTCATCTGCTGAGTTTCTCTGTTTAGGGGCTCACTCAGAAGTTTCACCCCCCCTGAACCAAAACCCTAGCTAAGCCTTTGCATCTACACAATACTGTAATTTCTCAATAAGTTTTTAGAAGGCAATAGCGGCAGTGTAAACACATTGAGGACCTCACAGGTTATATTTCAATGTGTACATGGTGTAAGTATCATCATGTGTATGTGTACCGAATGACTACAAATAAACCATATAGAGCCATTTGGAGCCATCCGTCAATTACTTTTAGGGTAAGGCTGGGGTCACACTTGCGAGTGTGATGCGAGACCCTTGGGCAAGTATTTTGCATCAATACCCTGCACTGCCACCTGCACTCGGGACCGGAATGTGCGGCTGCATGTATTTCTATGCTGGGTATTGATGTGAAAGACTTGCGCCAGTTTCTTGCATCACACTCGCAAGTGTGACCCCGGCCTAAGGCAGTTTTTCAGCTTTTTTTCTGCAGCAAAACCTGATCTCTTGGCAGGAAAGAATTTGCAGAAAAAAATAATGTTTTCTTGGTTTTTCTTGTTGCATTTATTCTACGTTTTTTGAGTGTTTTGTGCGGCGGTTTTGGCATGCTAGATTTGTCTCTTGTGCCTGCTGATAAAGGTTAGTGTTGAAAAAAAGTCCTATTTCTATAAAATCAGATTTTGGCACAAAAAGCAGCAAAACCTGATACCTGCATTTTTTATGCGTTTTTTTCAGCGTCTTTTTTCACCACCCATTCATTTCAATGTGGAAAAACGCTGAAAGAAGTGACATACTCCATTGTGCAAAAAAACATGCAAGCAAAAAATCCTGATGGCAAAAAAAACAAGCTGTGTGCAAGAGATTTCTGAAATCTCATAGACTTCACTGGTACTGTAAAATGCAGCTGAAAATTTGCATGAAAAAAAGCTGCAAAAAAGCCTAATGTGAACTTAACCTAAGTCCGGGGTCACACTTGCAAGTGCAATGCGTGAGTCTCTCGCATCAATACCTGGCACTGCCACCAGCACTTGGACCGGAGTCTTCAGCTGCATAGAAATTCATGCAGCCACACACTCTGGGCAGAAGTGCTTGGTATTGAGGTGCGAGTTTCTCGCGTTGCACTCGCAAGTGTGTACAGCCGCAGCGTCCAATCCGCAGCGGCCAGATGTTACAGCATAGTGGAGGGGATTTTATGAAATCCCATCTCCACTATGTGCTCAAAGATGCAGGTGGCAGACCTGCATATACGGACATGCAGCATCTTTATAGACCACAGTGTAAGGGTTTGAAGGTTTTACCCCTTTAAGCTCCCTAAGCTGCTTATGTATGTACATATACATGTATATTTCGTTGTTATGTAATTTTGTTATTATGCTGTGTCTAGTATATGTATATCAAGTTTTTTACTGCAATGTTGTTAATGTGTCACTGAAATGTATATAGGACAATAGAGGGTATTGTAGGAATGTAGATAGTTAACATAGGAGGGGTCACTTAGTTTAAGGGAAGGGAGCTTCCTGGTTAGTTTCAGTGGGGGCGAGGACACCCAGAGAGCTCGGGTGGCCTCTGGCCTGGGAAAGTTAGATACCCCGCAATGTTATACAGAAGTGAGAGCCCTGTCATCCAGAAAGTGGTGAGCAGCTTCACCACAGACAGAGAAAGAAGCAGTAAAGTTACAGCTGAAGTGCAAGTAGCATAGCTTTAGCTACAGATGTTTTTAGTGACGACACAACAGTGAAGTACACGGCAGGACAGATGGATGGTTACTCATCATGTGGCAGTTCCTAGCATGGGCAGACGCCCTCAGAGCCAGGGCGAAACAGCTGGGGAACCCTCAAAGGAAACCAGGCTGCACAGGGAGAATACCGAGGAAGCGTACAGTGTGGTATGACCCGATCTCAAGCCGTGTGACAGAGCAAGTAAGGAAGGGAAGGAAGAAGTGATGTGAATACTGCTGTAAATGATGTACTGGATCTGGATGTACTGCGAAGTTCTGAAAGTAAAGTTTTGCATTTTGAATTATACTTCGGCTGTGTCTCTGATCATTCATCCAAGGCCAGAGGCGACCCCACAAAAAGGAGGGTGGACCTCAGCAGCGCCAGGAATGTGGAGGCAAGTGTACTACATGAGAAATGTAGTGTGTCTGTGAAGGCAGGCCAGGGATCAGGTGCCCTGGTGTCCTCGGCCATGACTACGGCCCTGGCACACCTTTTGTTAGGCGTTGGGTTCCTGCAGCTGCACAGCAGGAATCAAGAGTCATGCAGCCAGCGGTCTCCCATTCCCCTCCGACCTCTCAGGGACCTGCACAGCAATCTCGGCGATCCAGACGCCCTGCTCAGACCAGTTCTCTGGGTCTGGTTGTTGCTGCCACCTCTGGACCAGCAATAGTAGCGCATCCTGCTCTGCAGCAAACCACTCCAGAAGCTAAGTCCTCTCGCCACACTACTGGGCATGGTCACGAGACGATCTCCCAGTGGAGATCGGGAGTCACGTGCTCAGGTCCTTCTCCTGATCTGATTGGTTCATCTCAGAGATCTGGAAGGTCCTGGAAGCGCACGGCTATAAAAGGCCCGCATGGCCGCTTGGCCATGCGCTAGTATAGACTCTACCTGCTACTTGTGTGAATGATGACGGATACATGTGCCTGCGAATGACTCAATGAGACTCCCCTCCCTCTGAAATTACGTGTGTGGATAGAGACTTAGTATTAGAGTCAGCGCCAGTCAGTGGCATGATACAGGCCACAGTGCATATCTTCACCTATCTAGCGTCTGACAGTGCGCCTCCTCTGGGCACTGACATATAGCGGCTGAGTCAGTCGCCGCGCTGCAATCAGAAGCATCTGTGGGCGTCCGCGGTAGCGACGCCGCACACACGGTAGGTCTAGATGGACCCTGACCCTCTGCCTTGGGTTCAGCTCCTGTGACCATTTACCGTGCGTGCAGTTCTCTGAGACCTGTGAGTGCAACAGGCTCAGTATTTACGTTTAAGTTCTAAGCATCTCTGTGGAGATAACAGAGTACGCTCAGTGCACATCTGGTGACGTTCAACCCGTGTGCGATATACCGCCATATTGTGCGTCTGCCATTATCTAGCAGCGGTGTAACACCTACTGCACGGTGGACCCCGGGCGGTGAACGCACTTATTTATTAGTGCGTTCCGCCGTCGCTAACATTATACTAGCGCCAGGGTCTGGCTAGTAATCGCGGACCTGCAGCAGCTACAGCGGTACATTTGGCAGCTGGAGAGCAGGTTGGCGGATATTGAGAGCTCCACCTCAGCTGCGAATGCTACAGTGGCCGCTGCTCAGGCAGTCGCAGAGGCTGTCTCACGCGTGTTCACACCCACGCCTATGCCGACAATAACCCGCCTCCTGTTGCCCGATAAGTTTTCCGGTGACAGCAGCGCCTGCAGGGGTTTCGTGAGTCAGTGCTCTATTCAGCTTGAGTTACTGGCCACACGATTTCCTACAGAGCGGGCTAAGGTGGGGTTTATTGTTTCTCTCCTATCAGGCAGGGCGTTAGAGTGGGCTACGCCATTGTGGGAGCGTCATGACCCCGTGGTTCAGGGCACTGCTCAGTTCCTCACGGCCCAGAAGCAGGTCTTTTTGGGACCACGGATCACGCACGACACCTCTCTCCAATTATTGGCCCTAACACAGGGGTCTCTCTCGGTCAGCCATTATGCCGTCCGATTCCGGACATTGGCTTCTGAACTGGAGTGGCCTGATAAAGCACTCATCCCTGTGTTTTGGAAAGGGTTAGCGGAGCATGTCAAAGATGCTCTAGCAACCAGAGAGGTCCCCACAACTCTGGAGGAATTGATTGCCATCTCCACCCGCATTGATCTCTGGTTTATGGAGCGCGGGCTGGAACGTGCGCAATCCAGACGAAGGGTTAACTTGGCTCCCACCTTCTCCGAGCCACTAAGATTTCCCGCTCAGGAGCTTACACCTTCAGAACCTATGGAGGTGTCTCGCGCTGGCCCCAAGCCACGTCCAGTGCAAAGCTCCGGTTGTTGTCACCAGTGTCGGCAGTTTGGTCACTCGGCTAGCACGTGTCCTCTGCGGTTGAAAAAACGATCACATCCAGTGGTCATAGGTGGTGATCTAATTAATATGAAACCCTTTTCTCCCAAACCAGTAGTCCGAGGGACCTTAGATAGTGGGGCTTCCACCTGGGAGGTAGAGGTCACGGTGGATTCTGGGGCAGAAGGGTACTTTATGTCCTCGACCTTCGCCTTAAAGCACGCTATTCCTCTGTTGTTACTGCCCCAACCCCTGACCATCACGGTGTTTAATGGTGCACTTTGCCATCTCAGGTGACCCACCAGACAGCACCACTCGGTCTTTCAATCTCACCGTCCCACCGTGAGATTTTGTCCTTGTTCATTTTGCCTGATGGCATCGACCAGGTGCTTCTCGGAGTTCCCTGGCTCCGTTGCCATTCTCCTCATATTGATTGGGCTTCGGGGAATATACTGGGTTGGAGCAAGGTCTGTGAGGGAAGGTGCCTGAGGGGCAGTGTTCAGGTAGCTTCCACTGAAGTACCCGTGGATCTCTCCGCGCTTCCCAAACCGTACCATCAGTACGCGGACGTCTTCTTTAAAAAAGCTGCGGAGACGCTTCCACCGCACAGTCCTTACGATTGTCCGATAGATCTATTGCCAGGCACGGAACCTCCTAGAGGCTGCGTGTATCCGCTATCATTCCCTGAGACGGAGGCTATGTCTTAATATATCCGGGAGAACCAGGCAAGAGGTTTTATCAGAAAGTCGGTGTCGCCTGCTGGTGCAGGGTTCTTCTTCGTGCAGAAGAAGAGCGGAGAGTTAAGTCCCTGCATTGATTACAGCGGTCTCAATACCATAATGGTTAAAAATAAGTACCCCCTTCCATTGATCTCTGAGTTATTTGACAGGTTGCGAGGTGCCCGGATCTTTACAAAACTAGATCTACGGGGGGCGTACAACCTGATCCGCATTTGCAAAGGAGACGAGTGGAAGACAGCATTTAACACCAGGGACGGCCATTATGAATATCTGGTCATGCTCTTCGGCCTCTGTATTGCGCCCGCTGTCTTCCAGGATTTTGTTAACGACGTCTTCAGCTATATGCTCTCTACCTCGGTGGTGGTCTATCTGGATGACATCCTCATGTTTTCGCCAGATTTGACCTCCCACCGGAGAGATGTCTGCAGGGTCTTCGACCGTCTACGGGCGAACTCTCTTTTCGCCAAGCTGGAGAAGTGCCAGTTTGAGCAAGAGTCCTTGCTGTTCCTGGGTTACATCATCTCGGCCCAGGGGTTGGCTATGGATCTGGCCAAACTGCAAGCGGTAATAGACTGGCAGGAACCACGTTCACTCAAAGCGGTGCAGCACTTTTTGGGGTTCGTCAACTATTATCGCCAGTTTATCCCCCACTTCTCCACACTGGTAGCTCCTCTGGTTGCTCTCACAAAGAAAGGAGCTAATCCTAAGGCTTGGTTTGAACAAGTCTCCAAGACTTTCTCGTCTCTAAAATTCCATTTTGCTGGCGTTCCCATCTTACACCGTCCCGATGTGGATAAACCTTTTCTCCTAGAGGTAGATGCTTCGTCCGTCGGTGCAGGAGCAGTCCTTTTCCAGAAGGATGCTCAAGGTCGGAAGCATCCCTGCTTCTTCTTCTCTAAGACCTTCTCACCCGCGGAGAAGAACTACTCCATCGGGGACAGGGAGCTGCTGGCAATGAAGTTAGCCTTTTTCGAGTGGAAACATTTCCTGTAGGGAGCCCGGTTTCCCTTCCAGGTGTATACGGACCATAAAAATCTGGTCTATTTACAAATGGCCCAGCGCTTGAACTCTAGTGTGGTCGCTCTTCTTCTCCCGCTTCCTTGCACTATCTCTCTGGAGAGAAGAACGTCCGTGCGGATGCTCTCTCGCGCTCGGTGGTTTCAGCAGAGGAAGAGGAGGCTGAGCCTTGGCTAATTCTCCCTACTGAGAGCTTTAGGACCATGGCTCCAGTTGCTCTCGAGTCAGTGCCGCTGGACAAGACCTTTGTCCCTCCTCAGCTACGGACGAAGGTTCTAGCTTGGGCACACGCGTCCAGGGTGGGTGGTCACTTCGGCAATAAGCGAACCACAGATCTCCTGGCAAGGTCTTATTGGTGGCCGCACATGGCTCGAGACACGAAGGAATACATACAGGCATGTGTCTCGTGTGCGCGGAACAGGTCCTCTAGACAGAGGCCGGCTGGGTTATTGTATCCTCTGCCCCCGGGGCAGACAGACCTTGAGAGATGGTTGGCATGGATTTTGTGGTTGGCCTGCCCAAGTCTGGTGGCAGTACGGTCATCTGGGTCGTCACCGATCATTTTTCTAAAATGGTGCATCTGGTGCCACTCGCGCGGTTACCTTCCGCTCGTGGTCTTGCCACACTGTTCATAAAACATGTATTCTGTTTGCATGGCATGCAGGACAAAATTGTCAGTGACCGAGGTCCCCAATTCGCGTCCCGGTTTTGGAGGGAGCTCTGCAGCCTACTCAGCATTGAGCTAAACCTATCCTCCGCTTATCACCCCGAGACGAACGGGTTGGTTGAGAGAGCCAACCAAACCTTGGTCACGTACCTGCGGCATTTTGTCTCTGCCAGACAGGATGACTGGGCATCCTTGCTACCATGGGCTGAATTTGCCCTGAATAATGCAGTGGCTGATTCCATTGGTCAGACGCCGTTTCTTCTTAATTACGTCCAGCATCCACGCGTCCCTGTCCCGATGCCAGTGTCCTCCACTGATTCCAGGGTGGCAGACTGGGTGTTAGGGATGGCGGAACGCACCAAATATAAATAATAGGAGGTGCATTCTCCGCCCAGGGTCCACCGTGCGGTAGGTGACTAGACCGCTGCTGGACAATGGCAGATGCACCAGAAGGTGCCGTATTGCGCACGGGTTAACGTCACCCGAACGCTAGGAGCGGCTCTGTTCAGACACTTGGCAAAAGTATATGCAAAGAATAATAAGTCAGTCACCAGTCCATGCATCCATCACCATACACACACAGCATAATATGCTACACTAGTGCATGGCTGAGCCGCCATGCGGGCTTTTTATAGCCATGCGCTTACGGGACTGTCCAGTACCCTGGAAAGGACCAATCAGATCCGACGCAGGACCTGAACTTGTGACCCCTGCTCTCCAGTGAGAGTTCACCTTGCGGGCATGCCCAGTAGCACGGCATGAGGACTTAGCCTCTGGAGCGGTTCCCTGCAGAACAGGATGCGCTACCATTGCTGCACCAGAGGTGGTAGCAACATCCAGGCTGTCAGAGCAAGTCTGAGTAGCACGCCTGGCTCGCCGTGATTGCTGAGCAGCACCCGGAGCAGTCGGAGGAGAATGGGAGACCGCTGGATGTCTGGCTCTGGATTCCTGCTGTGCAGTGTCCGGAGTCCGACGCCTAACATTACCCCCCCCCTAAGGCCCCCTCCCCTCTGCGCCTCAGGAGCGGTGCGTGGATATTCTCCACCGGCTCCCAGGTTCGAGCCTTGGGCCCATGACCCTTCCAATCCACTAAATAAAATTTTTTGCCACGGACAAACCTGCGTCCTACGATGGCATTAACCTCAAACTCGTCAGACGATAAGTCTGACGACCCGGCCGATGACTTAGAAATGCGGACCATGTGAACTGGTTTGAGGAGGGACACATGAAACACGTCCGAAATGGCTAAATGTGGAGGAAGAGCCAGGCGGTAGACCACCGAGCTAATTCGCTCAAGGACCTTGAAAGGTCCAATATATCGCGGTGCGAACTTAGGGGACTCGACCCGTAGTTTGATGTTTTGGGTGGAGAGCCACACCATGTCGCCAGGGGAGAAGCTTGGAGCGGGTCGCCGATGCGTGTCAGCGGATGCCCTCATCCTCTCCTTAGAGGCACGGATAGCATCCTGAGTGCGATCCCAGATGTCCCGGGCCTCCACTGCCCAGTCTAACACCCTGGAGTCAGTGGAGGACACTGGCATCGGGACAGGGACGCATGGATGTTGGCCGTAGTTTAAGAGGAAGGGCGTCTGTCCAGTGGAATCAGCCACCGCATTGTTTAGGGCAAATTCAGCCCAAGGTAGCAAGGATGCCCAGTCATCCTGCCTGGCAGAGACAAAATGCCGTAGATAGGTGACCAAGGTCTGATTGGCTCTCTCGACCAAGCCATTCGTCTCGGGATGGTAGGCGGAGGACAGATTTAGCTCGATGCTGAGTAGGCTGCAGAGCTCCCTCCAAAACCAAGATGCAAACCGGGGACCTCGGTCACTCACGATTTTGTCCGGCATGCCATACAAATGGAATACGTGCTTAATAAACAAAGTGGCCAGACCTCGAGCGGAAGGCAGGCGTGGGAGTGGCACCAGGTGCACCATTTTGGAAAAATGGTCGGTGACCACCCAGATGACCGTACTGCCACCAGACTTGGGCAGGCCAACTATGAAATCCATGCCAACCATCTCCCATGGTCTATCCGCCACTGGCAGGGGATACAACAGCCCCGCCGGCCTCTGTCTAGAGGGTCTGTTTCGAGCACACGAGACGCATGCTTGCACGTATTCCTTGACATCTCGAGCCATATGTGGCCACCAATATGACCTTGCCAGGAGTTCGGTGGTCCGTTTATTGCCAAAACGACCACCCACCCTGGAGGCATGTGCCCAGGCGAGGACCTCCGTCCGTAGCTGAGGAGGCACCAAGGTCTTGCCTGGTGGCACTGACTCGAGAGCGACTGGAGCCACGGTCGTAAAACTCTCCGGCGGGAGAATTAACCGAGGCTCAGCCTCTCCTTCTTCCGCCGAGACCACCGAGCGTGAGAGAGCATCCGCACGGACGTTCTTCTCTCCAGAAAGGTAGTGCAGGGTGAAGCGGAAGCGGGAAAAGAAGAGCGACCACCTAGCCTGACGGGAGTTCAGGCGCTGGGCAGTCTGTAAATAGACCAGATTTTTATGGTCCGTATATACCTGGAAGGGAAACCGAGCCCCCTCCAGGAGATGTCTCCATTCTGAAAAGGCCAACTTCATGGCTAGCAGCTCCCTGTCACCGATGGAGTAATTCTTCTCTGCCGGTGAGAAGGTCTTTGAGAAGAAGAAGCAGGGATGCTTCCGACCTTGAGCGTCCTTTTGGAAAAGAACTGCTCCTGCACCGACAGAGGAGGCATCTACCTCTAGTATAAATGGCTTGTTCACATCGGGACGATGTAGGATGGGAGCGCCAGCAAAATGAGACTTTATAGCCGAGAAGGCCTTGGAGACCTGTTCAGACCAAGCGTTGGGGTTAGCTCCTTTTTTGGTGAGAGCAACCAAAGGAGCTACCAGGGTGGAAAAGTGTGGTATAAACTGGCGGTAATAGTTCACGAACCCCAGAAAGCGCTGCACCGCTTTGAGTGAATGAGGTTCTTGCCAGTCCATTACCGCTTGCAGTTTGGCAGGATCCATTGCCAGCCCCTGGGCCGAGATGATATAGCCCAGGAACGGCAAGGACTCCTGCTCAAACTGCCACTTCTCCAGCTTGGCAAAGAGGGAATTCGCCTGCAGACGGTCGAAGACCCTGCAGACGTCCCTCCGGTGGGTAGTCAAATCTGGCGAAAAGATGAGTATATCATCCAGATATACCACCACCGAGGTAGAAAGCATGTCGCGGAAGACGTCGTTGACAAAATCCTGGAAGACAGCTGGCGCATTACAAAGGCCAAAAGGCATAACCAGATATTCGTAATGGCCATCCCTGGTATTAAAAGCTGTCTTTCATTCCCCTCCCTCGCGAATGCGGATCAGGTTGTATGCCCCTCGCAGATCCAACTTAGTAAAGATCTGGGCCCCTCGCAACCTGTCAAACAACTCAGATCAACGGTAGAGGGTATTTGTTTTTAACCGTGATCGCATTGAGACCTCTGTAGTCAATGCAGGGGCGTAACTCTCCGCTCTTCTTCTGAACGAAGAAGAACCCTGCACCAGTCGGTGACATCGACTTTCTGATAAAGCCTCTAGCCAGATTCTCCCGGATGTATTGTGACATAGCTTCAGTCTCAGGGAGAGATAGTGGATAAACACAGCCTCTAGGAGGTTCTGTGCCTGGCATGAGGTCTATCGGGCAGTCGTAGGGACGGTGCGGCGGGAGCGTCTCTGCAGATTTTTTGGAGAAGACGTCCATGTATTGGTGGTAGGGTTTAGGTAGTGCGGAGAGATCCGCAGGCACTTCAGTGGAAGCCACCTGAAGACTGCCCCTCAGACATCTCCCCTCGCAGTCCTTGCTCCAGGCCAGTATCTTCCCTGTCGCCCACTCGATATGAGGAGAGTGGCACCGAAGCCAGGGAACCCCGAGCAGCACCTGATCGATGCCGCCTGGCAGGATTAACAGGGACAGAGTCTCATGATGAGAGGGTGAGATAGTGAGCCCTAGTGGAGCTGGGTCACCTGAGAGGGTAACGGTGCTCCGTTAACCACCCTGATGGTCAGAGGCTGAGGTAATAATACCAGGGGAATGGCGTGTTTCTGGGCGAAGGTAGAAGACATAAAGTTCCCCTCAGCCCCAGAGTCCACGGTAACCTCTGCCTCCCAGGTGGAGGACCCACTGTCTAAGATGCCCCGGAATACCGGTTTGGGTGAGAAGGGTTTCATATTGGACTGCCCACTACCTACGGCCACTGGGCGTGGACGCCTTTTCGCCCGCAGAGGACACGTGCTAGCCGGGTGATCAAACTGTTGGCACTGATAGCAACGTGCAGAGCTTCGCATCGGTCGTGGCTTAGAGCCGGTGCGAGACACCTCCATAGGTTCAGAGGGTGAAAGCTCCTGTGCGGGGTATATTAGTGGTTCGGTGAATGTGGGAGCCAAGTTAACCCTACGTCTGGATTGTGCCCGTTCCAGCCCACGCTCCGTAAACCGGAGGTCAATGCGGGTGGAAATGGCAATCAAATCCTCCAGACTTGTGGGAACCTCTCTGGTAGCTAGAGCGTCTTTAACGTGCTCAGTCAACCCTCTCCAAAACACCGGGACTAAGGCTTTGCTAACTCGGAAGCCAATGTCCGGAACAGGACGGCATAATGGCTGACCGAGAATGACCCCTGTGTTAGGGAGAGTAATTGTAAAGAGGTGTCGTGCGTGTTCCGTAGTCCCAAAAAGACCTGCTTCAGGGCCGCGAGGAACTGCGCAGCACCCTGAACCACGGGATCATCACGCTCCCACAATGGCATGGCCCACTGTAATGCTCTGCCAGACAAAAGTGACACAATAAACCCCACCTTAGCCCGCTCTGTAGGAAACTGTGCAGCCAGTAACTCAAGCTGAATTGAGCACTGACTGACGAATCCCCTACAGGTGGCGCTGTCACCCGAAAATTTGTCGGGAAGCGGGAGGCGAGAAAGTGTCGGCATGGACAAAAGAGTGGGCGCACATGAGACAGCCTCGGCGACTGTCTGGGCAGCAGCTAGCGCGGTATTCGCTGCTGAGTTGGCGCTCTCAATAGCCGCCAACCTGCTCTCCAGCTGCCGAATATAGCGCTGCAACTGCTGCACGTCTGCCATTGCCAGCCAGACCCTGGCGCTAGTGTAATGTTAGGGACGGCGGAACGCACCAAATATAAATAACAGGAGGTGCGCTCGCCGCCCAGGGTCCACCGTGCGGTAGGTGACTAGACCGCTGCTGGACAATGGCAGATGCACCAGAAGGTGCCGTAGTGCGCACGGGTTAACGTCACCCGAACGCTAGGAGTGGCTCTGTTCAGACACAGAGTCGCTTGGCAAAAGTATATGCAAAGGTGCTGGCCCTGTTAACGTCACAGGAGCCGGCGTGTGGCGTCGCAGCCACGAACACCAATAGCTGCTGGTATTGCAGCGCAGCGGCAGCTAAAGCCACAAGCGTCGGCGCCGAGAACCGGGCACCGACGGACGCTAGTGTAGGTGTGGATCGCACAATGGCATGTAGCTTGCCACAACCTGGAGCTGACTAACCCAACACACAGTCACCAATCGTATTATCCAAGGGAAGGGGTTTCATAATAAGTCAGTCACCAGTCCATGCATCCATCACCATACACACACAGCATAATATGCTACACTAGCGCATGGCCGAGCCGCCATGCGGGCTTTTTATAGCCATGCGCTTCCGGGACCTTCCAGTACCCTGGAAAGGACCAATCAGATCCGATGCAGGACCTGAGCATGTGACCCCTGCTCTCCAGTGAGAGGTCACCTTGCGGGCATGCCCAGTAGCACGGCATGAGGACTTAGCCTCTGGAGCGGTTCCCTGCAGAACAGGATGCGCTACCATTGCTGCACCAGAGATGGCAGCAACATCCAGGCTGTCAGAGCAAGTCTGAGTAGCACGCCTGGCTCGCCATGATTGCTGAGCAGCAGTCGGAGGAGAATGGGAGACCGCTGGATGTCTGGCTCTGGATTCCCGCTGTGCAGTGTCCGGAATCCGACACCTAACACTGGGCAGTAGAGGCTCGCAACATTTGGGATCGCACCCACGATGCTATTCGAGCCTCTAAAGAAAGAATGAGGGCGTCTGCCGACACACATCGGTGTCCTGCTCCAACTTTTGCCCCCGGCAACTTGGTGTGGCTCTCTGCTCGAAATATCAAGCTGCGGGCCGAGTCTACCACGTTCATGCCGCGATACATTTGACCTTTTAAGGTTCTAGAGCGAATCAGCTCGGTGGTCTACCGCCTGGCTCTTCCACCACATTTGGCCATCTCTGATGTCTTCCACGTGTCCCTTCTCAAACCTGTTCACATGGCACGGTTCTCCGAGTCATCTGCCGGCTCATCAGACTTGTCTTCGGATGAGTTTGAGGTTAACGCCATTGTGGGATGCAGGATTGTGCTTGGCAAAAAATTTTATTTGGTGGACAGGAAGAATCATGGTCCAGAGGCCCGGACCTGGGAGTCAGTGGAGAACATCCACGCTCCGCTCCTGATCGCGGCCTTTGAGCATAGTGATGCTCAGAGGGGGGCCCTAGGAGGGAGGGTAATGTTAGGCATAGAGTTCCTGCAGCTGCACAGCTGGAATCCAGAGCCATGCAGCCAGCGGTCTCCCATTCCCCTCCAACCTCTCAGGGACCTGCACAGCAATCTCGTCGATCCAGATGCCCTGCTCAGACCAGTTCTCTGGGTCTGGTTGTTGCTGCCACCTCTGGACCAGCAATAGTAGCGCAGCCTGCTCTGCAGCAAACCACTCCAGAGGCTAAGTCCTCTCGCTGCGCTACTGGGCATGGTCAAGAGACGATCTCCCAGTAGAGATCGGGATGCACGTGCACAGGTCCTTCTCCTGATCTGATTGGTCCATCTCAGAGATCTGGAAGGTCCCAGAAGCGCACGGCTATAAAAGGCCCGCATGGCCGCTCGGCCATGCGCTAGTATGGACACTACTTGCTACCTGTGTGAATGATGACGGATGCATATGCCTGCGATTGACTCATTAAGACTCCCCTCCCTCTGATATTATGTGTGTGGATAGGGACTTAGTATAGAGTCAGCGCCAGTCAGTGGCATGATACAGGCCACAGTGCATATCTTCACCTATCTAGAGTCCCGCAGTGTGCCTCCTCTGGGCACTGACGTATAGCGGCTGAGTCTGTCGCCGCGCTGCAATCAGCAGCATCTGTGGGCATCCGCGGTAGCGACGCCGCACACACGGTAGGTCTAGACGGGCCCTGACCCTCTGACTAGGGTTCAGCTCCAGTGACCGTTTACCGTGCGTGCAGTTCTCTGAGACCTGTGAGTGCAACAGGCTCAGTATTTACGTTTAAGTTCTAAGCGTCTCTGTGGAGATAACAGAGTACGCTCAGTGCACACCGGGTGGCGTTCAACCCGTGTGCGATATACCACCATATTGTGCATCTGCCATTATCTAGCAGCGGTGTAACACCTACTGCACGGTGGACCCCGGGCGGTGAACGCACTTATTATTATTTATTTATTAGTGCGTTCTGCCATCCCTAACACCTTAACAGCAGCATGTCTATTTATCTTGCGGAGACTCTCAGTCTCCGCAAGACAAATTGCAGTCTATGTATAGTATGCGGTGATTCCACACATGTTCAATGAAGACATGTGGAATCACCACGTGTACAAAAGCCAGCAGCGCTTTGGGTGGAGTTGCGTCCAAAGCGCTGCCTATACGGAACATGGAAACATACCCTAAGGGTTATTTTCATGATCACAGGTCTGGAGTGCATGGCTGAACAAACCTTCTGGCTTCCTATATTGATTAACAGTTCAGACCAGCGGCATGGCTAAGCCACTGACTCAAACTATGTTCTCTTAAATATAGGAGGAGTGCAGGGGCACTGGAGGAGGCAAGATCCAGCGATTTAGCCTGCATTAAATTTCTATATATTTCTCTCTATTTGTATATATATTTATATAACAAAGAGCTTTCAAGTGTTATATCCTAGCCTAGGAAACTGGCCATTGCTGATAGACTGCAGAGGTTTCCGGTAAACTGGGCAACAAGCAGTAAGTTATAAAAATCCCTCCATACATGAGACCAGAGAGGATTTTTATTAAGAAAGAGATACATTGCAAAGTTGATTGTTTTATAGAGCACTTTACAATTTTTCTCATTTATGATTGTGAGAAAACCCTTTTAATCATAACATAATTTCACTAGGCCAGTATTAAAGATTACCTCCCATGTGGGGGAAATATGGTAATACACTGCTCAAAGAAATAAAGGGAACAGAATATAACTCCAAGTAAATCAAACTTCTGTGAAATCAAACTGTCCACTTAGGAAGCACTGATTGACAATCAATTTCACATGCTGTTGTGCAAATGGAATAGACAACAGATGGAAATTATTGGCAATTATCAAGACACATTAAATAAAGGAGTGGTTCTGCAGGTGGGGACCACAGACCACATCTCAGTACCAATGCTTTCTGGCTGACGTTTTGGTCACTTTTGAATGTTGGTTGTGCTTTCACACTCGTGGTAGCATGAGACGGACTCTACAACCCACACAAGCGAGCTGTGGCAAGAAGGTTTACTGTGTCTGTCAGCGTAGTGTCCAGAGGCTGGAGGCACTACCACGAGACAGGCCAGTACACCAGGAGACGTGGAGGGGGCTGTAGGTGGGCAACAACCCAGCAGCAGGACCGCTACCTCAGCCTTTGTGCAAGGAGGAACAGGGGGAGCACTGCCAGAGTCCTGCAGGCCACAAATGTGCATGTGTCTGCACAAGCGGTTAGAAACTGACTCCATGAGGATGGTCTGAGTGCTCACAGCCAACACCGTGCAGGACGCTTGGTATTTGCTACAGAACACCAGGATTGGCAAATTCGCCACTGGCGCCCTGTTCTCTTCACAGATGAAAGCAGGTTCACACTGAGCACATGTGACAGACGTGACAGAGTCTGGAGACGCCGTGGAGAGAGATATGCTGCCTGCAACATCCTTCAGCATGACCGGTTTGGCAGTGGGTCAGTAATGGTGTGGGGTGGCATTTCTTTGGAGGGTCTCACAGCCCTCCAGGTGCTCGCCAGAGGTAGCCTGACTGCTATTAGGTACTGAGATGAGATCCTCATATCCCTTGTGAGACCATATGCTGGTGCGGTTGGCCCTGGGTTCCTCCTAATGCTGGACAATGCCAGAACTCATGTGGCTGCAGTGTGTCAGCAGTTCCTGCAAGATGAAGGCATTGAAGCTATGGACTGGCCCGCCCGTTTCCCAGACTTGAATCCGATTGATCACATCTGGGACATCATGTCTTGCTCCATCCACCAATGTCACGTTGCACCACAGACTGTCCATGAGTTGACGAATGCTTTAGTCCAGGTCTGGGAGGAGATCCCTCAGGAGACCATCCGCCCCCTCATCAGGAGCTTGCCCAGGCATTGTAGGGAGGTCATACAGGCACGTGGAGGCCAGACACAACACTGAGCATCATTTTGACTTGTTTTAAGGATATTACATTCCACTTAAATTTTGTGTGTGACTCCAAATCCATGCCTCCATTGGTTAATAAATTTGATTTCCATTGATGATTTTAGTGTGATTTTGTTGTCAGCACATTCAACTTTGTACAGAACAAAGTATTCAATGAGAATATTTCATTCATTCAGATCTGTTAATACGGAATAAATTCTTGGACTTTAAGTGCGCTGCCAGACAAATTCCATAACCACACAAGGTTAAGAAAAGTTAACCCTTTAATCCCTACGCGTTTCGAAGCATAACACTTCTTCTTCAGGGGTTGACACATGAATACAGAGAGCTGTCATTGCATTTATACATACATGATTCAAATTTGGCGCCATCAAAGACACGAGGTGCGCCGCAAAGGTCAAAGATCAAAGTAATTCAAGCGTCTTGGAGAGTTCATAAAGGTTAAACATTCCATATTTAAAAAAACAATTAAATCTTTATTATATTTTGCAGATAAAAGAAAAAAAGGAAAAAAGAAAGAAAAAATGAAAAAAATGAGGAAAAATAAAAAAAGGAAGAAAATGAACCCACGACGTGAGGGCAAGAAAAAGGATCAAAGTCCAACAGACACACCACTACACCAAGGAGAGTGCTCGGATTTAAAAACGGATTATAATCCAACAATCGGAATGAATCTCCGAAATAAATATGTATAAAAGCAATAATTAAATGATGTATATGTGTGTATGATTAAAAATACGTTAAAGAGGAAATTTGTATATGAATAATAAATAAATGAAAAATAAAAAATAAAATTATAAAATGTGTCACCATTATTTTATTTTAAATTCCATGAGAGATCAGTGGCGTAGGTCAATGGGCGAAAACCCACGTGCAGAAGAAACCAAGATCGCTCACTGCCCCAGGCAGAAAAAGAAAAAACAAAAACTAGGCACCAATACTTTAAAGGATTAAAGATATTCGTTATATATATATATATTAAAAACGCATTAAAAAAGGGGGAACTATATAATGAGGTCCATTTAAACCAAGGATTAATTAATATAGAAAAAGGAAACTGAAAAAAAGTACATCAGTATGTAAGCAACAATTAAGAGCAGAAAAACGCATTACTTATTTTATTACAGAAGTCTATTTAGGATCCGAAATTTTAAGAGCAAGAACCAGACTAACAGAAAAAATTGTACGAAACAAAAAAATGAGAAATAATAATCATAAAACCAAAGAATGTATAGAGAAAATTAACCCATTAGTTTCTATAAAAATGACACATTGCGTTATATATAAAGGAAAAGCCCAGCAGAAAAAATATGCATAAATAAAAAATATATAAAATATGCGTCAATGTGCATACATGAATATAAAAAATATTTTTATAAAAAATATTATGAAAATAAAAGCGCATTAGTGGATTTATTCACAAGAAAACGGAATTTAAAGAGCATAGACCCGAATAACAGGAATAAATTAATGAAAAGTTACGGTACCGAAAAAATGTGTATAAATGAAATTAACCCATTGTGTAGGTGTAAAAATTGTGTTAGGAAAAAAATTATTGTGTTAGGAAAAAAATTATATGTATATATTGGTGAAAGAACAAGGAGGGATGAGACTAAATGTGAAAAAACGCTGGAGAAGATTATACTATTGCGTATTTGTGAAAAATATGAACATATAAAAAAGAATGAAGATTATATATAGAAAATGAATATATATGAAAGATATATATATTGTGATCAAGGATTGGGGAGCATAGACCCGACTGAACAAGAATAAATCGCACGAAGCGAAAATGTGAGGGAAATTAACCCATTGTGTTAAATATTAATGAAAAGAAGGGAAAGGAACCACGTGTGTGAAACGTGAAGGAAAGAAGATGCACCTAAAATCACAGTGTATAGAGGGACATTAATCAAAGATTGTATAATAAAATTGTATAATAAAATTGTATAATAAAACACATATGTAGATAAAGTTAAAAATGGATTATAAAACTCATAAATATATATGACAATAAAATGAATGGATTAAACAATTAGTGGAGGTTACAGATAACAGAAAAAAAGAGAATCTTAAAGAAACACTTCAGAAATTTCATTTAACCCATTAGGTTTCAAAGTGTTCAACCTATAAATCCAGAAGATTTCTTTCCTGTTTAGTTGTCCCATCCTGTCAGGATGGTTAAAGGGAATCTGTTCGATGGGACTAATCTTTAATCCTTGAGGGTTTTTGTCATGTTTCGAAGTAAAATGTCTAGATAGACCATGCAAAAGAAAGCCCTTTTTAATATTGTGTCTATGGGAGTTCATTCTAAGATGTAGCGGTTGTGTGGTTCTGCCGACATATTGTCTCCCACAGTCACACTCAATTAAATAAATAACATATTCAGAAGTACAATTAAGAAAATCACGGATAGGAAAAGATTCATCTGTAGTAGTGGATCTGAAATATTTCATTCTATGTGTAATATTACTGCAACAAGCACAATTTTTCTTTCCACAACGGAAAATGCCCCTTGGTGAATTATTGGTAATTACTCGGGTTTCTGTCTTATTTTTTAGACGACTGGGGGCTACAAAGTTCTTGATGTTAGGAGCCCTCCTAAAAGTAATCCTCGGATTATTAGGGAGTATTTTTTGTAGAAGTGGGTCATTGAGTAAAATGTGCCAGTTCTTGCAAAGAACTTTCCTAATTTCCTTGTTCTCTAGGCAAAATTGGGTTATAAAATTAGTAGTGTATTTATTCTTATCAACTTTGACTTCTTTTTTTCTTCCGTTAATCAAGGAATTCTGAGACATATTTAAACATCTGTTATAGGCATTTGTTATTAAATTCTCAGGATAGTTCTTTTTATTAAATCTGTTCATCAGGATTTTCGCTTGATTTTTATAATCCTCTATATTTGAACAATTTTTTCTAATCCTTCTATATTGATTATCAGGAATATTCCTAAGCCACTTTCCATAGTGACCACTGTTGAAAGGAATATAGCAGTTTGTCTTTTTCCTCAATATTTGATAATAATGAAATCAACTTCTTAGATCTGACAATTTTTATCAAGGATAATAGTATTGCAACAAAAACGTTTTTTAAGAACGTTGATACCAACAGCTATATTCCTTTCAACAGTGGTCACTATGGAAAGTGGCTTAGGAATATTCCTGATAATCAATATAGAAGGATTAGAAAAAATTGTTCAAATATAGAGGATTATAAAAATCAAGCGAAAATCCTGATGAACAGATTTAATAAAAAGAACTATCCTGAGAATTTAATAACAAATGCCTATAACAGATGTTTAAATATGTCTCAGAATTCCTTGATTAACGGAAGAAAAAAAGAAGTCAAAGTTGATAAGAATAAATACACTACTAATTTTATAACCCAATTTTGCCTAGAGAACAAGGAAATTAGGAAAGTTCTTTGCAAGAACTGGCACATTTTACTCAATGACCCACTTCTACAAAAAATACTCCCTAATAATCCGAGGATTACTTTTAGGAGGGCTCCTAACATCAAGAACTTTGTAGCCCCCAGTCGTCTAAAAAATAAGACAGAAACGCGAGTAATTACCAATAATTCACCAAGGGGCATTTTCCGTTGTGGAAAGAAAAATTGTGCTTGTTGCAGTAATATTACACATAGAATGAAATATTTCAGATCCACTACTACAGATGAATCTTTTCCTATCCGTGATTTTCTTAATTGTACTTCTGAATATGTTATTTATTTAATTGAGTGTGACTGTGGGAGACAATATGTCGGCAGAACCACACAACCGCTACATCTTAGAATGAACTCCCATAGACACAATATTAAAAAGGGCTTTCTTTTGCATGGTCTATCTAGACATTTTACTTCGAAACATGACAAAAACCCTCAAGGATTAAAGATTAGTCCCATCGAACAGATTCCCTTTAACCATCCTGACAGGATGGGACAACTAAACAGGAAAGAAATCTTCTGGATTTATAGGTTGAACACTTTGAAACCTAATGGGTTAAATGAAATTTCTGAAGTGTTTCTTTAAGATTCTCTTTTTTTCTGTTATCTGTAACCTCCACTAATTGTTTAATCCATTCATTTTATTGTCATATATATTTATGAGTTTTATAATCCATTTTTAACTTTATCTACATATGTGTTTTATTATACAATTTTATTATACAATTTTATTATACAATCTTTGATTAATGTCCCTCTATACACTGTGATTTTAGGTGCATCTTCTTTCCTTCACGTTTCACACACGTGGTTCCTTTCCCTTCTTTTCATTAATATTTAACACAATGGGTTAATTTCCCTCACATTTTCGCTTCGTGCGATTTATTCTTGTTCATTCGGGTCTATGCTCCCCAATCCTTGATCACAATATATATATCTTTCATATATATTCATTTTCTATATATAATCTTCATTCTTTTTTATATGTTCATATTTTTCACAAATACGCAATAGTATAATCTTCTCCAGCGTTTTTACACATTTAGTCTCATCCCCCCTTGTTCTTTCACCAATATATATATATAATTTTTTTCCTAACACAATAATTTTTTTCCTAACACAATTTTTACACCTACACAATGGGTTAATTTCATTTATACACATTTTTTCGGTACCGTAACTTTTCATTAATTTATTCCTGTTATTCGGGTCTATGCTCTTTAAATTCCGTTTTCTTGTGAATAAATCCACTAATGCGCTTTTATTTTCATAATATTTTTTATAAAAATATTTTTTATATTCATGTATGCACATTGACGCATATTTTATATATTTTTTATTTATGCATATTTTTTCTGCTGGGCTTTTCCTTTATATATAACGCAATGTGTCATTTTTATAGAAACTAATGGGTTAATTTTCTCTATACATTCTTTGGTTTTATGATTATTATTTCTCATTTTTTTGTTTCGTACAATTTTTTCTGTTAGTCTGGTTCTTGCTCTTAAAATTTCGGATCCTAAATAGACTTCTGTAATAAAATAAGTAATGCGTTTTTCTGCTCTTAATTGTTGCTTACATACTGATGTACTTTTTTTCAGTTTCCTTTTTCTATATTAATTAATCCTTGGTTTAAGTGGACCTCGTTATATAGTTCCCCCTTTTTTAATGCGTTTTTAATATATATATATAACGAATATCTTTAATCCTTTAAAGTATTGGTGCCTAGTTTTTGTTTTTTCTTTTTCTGCATGGGGCGGTGAGCGATCTTGGTTTTTTCTGCACGTGGGTTTTCGCCCATTGACCTACGCCACTGATCTCTCATGAAATTTAAAATAAAATAATGGTGACACATTTTATAATTTTATTTTTTATTTTTCATTTATTTATTATTCATATACAAATTTCCTCTTTAACGTATTTTTAATCATACACACATATACATCATTTAATTATTACTTTTATACATATTTATTTCGGAGATTCATTCCGATTGTTGGATTATAATCCGTTTTTAAATCCGAGCACTCTCCTTGGTGTAGTGGTGTGTCTGTTGGACTTTGATCCTTTTTCTTGCCCTCACGTCGTGGGTTCATTTTCTTCCTTTTTTTTTTTATTTTTTTTTAATTTTTTTTATTTTTCCTCATTTTTTTCATTTTTTCTTTCTTTTTTCCTTTTTTTCTTTTATCTGCAAAATATAATAAAGATTTAATTGTTTTTTTAATTATGGAATGTTTAACCTTTATGAACTCTCCAAGACGCTTGAATTACTTTGATCTTTGACCTTTGCGGCGCACCTCGTGTCTTTGATGGCGCCAAATTTGAATCATGTATGTATAAATGCAATGACAGCTCTCTGTATTCATGTGTCAACCCCTGAAGAAAAAGCGTTATGCTTCGAAACGCGTAGGGATTAAAGGGTTAACTTTTCTTAACCTTGTGTGGTTATGGAATTTGTCTGGCAGCGCACTTAAAGTCCAAGAATTTATTCCGCATTAACTGTGGTGCGGTTCCGCTGTGGACCGTTGGACGTGCAGCAGGCTGACATACTATACAGGCTTAACTTTCTCTTTGAGAAGGTGAGTATAATACCTTTAGTAATTGTACATTTTACCCGGATAAGACCCTATTGCGCTCTTGTTTCAACCTTTTAGTGCATACAAATTCATTCAGATCTAGGATGTGTTGAGTGTTCCCTTTATTTTTTTGAGCAGTGTATATTAGAGTATTCTATATTATACTATTCCCTAGTGTCTTATTACCTGAACCACATGTAAAAACAGCAAGAAAGTTAGATACTCTTCAATGGACTACAAATTAGTTAGCAAGCATCTGCAGTCTGTGCCCATGGAATAGCATAGTTTCCCTATGACTGTGAATCAATCGATCAAGACCTCCTTTGCTTGTATTAGGTGCAATTCAGCTAAAGGAATCGGTAAAAGAGAGGTAGTCCTGTATGTGCAAACATTATTTGGTAGCTGAAAACCTGAATTATTCTCTGTTCGCATGGTGAACAATATAACACACTGAACCCTAAACAAAGAGATAGATATCACATCATTGTCACATGTTAACAGACAAGTTGATCAGCCACACTCAGAGAATTTTTTCAGGATTTTTTTCTTTAATTATACAAGTTGAGTGAGTAGTAATACAGCACAATATTCAATAGAAGCACCTTAGCGCATGTTGAGCATCTACACCCTTTCTCCCCTGGACAACATCTCCTACGCCCTTCTATTGGAAACCCTACCAAGGACACTATTCACTAAAGCATAAACATACCAGGCAGCCACCTAATTATATTTATACCATCAGTTATCGCGATGTTTGAAAAAGACCCAGGCGAGGTCGAAACGTAACTTGCTAACGCTCTGCCAATTACCTACTGTTTTGAATATTGTGGTGTACTACTATTCACTGAACTTATATAAGTAAAAAAAATCCTGAAAAAATCTCTGTATGTGCGGCTGATTTACCTGAACTTGTGTATTTTGGATTTGTCTAGTTCTGCCAGGACCCCCTCACTTGCTGAGTGCGCACCTTTCCCATTTTCTACATGTTAATACACCACAGTCTCCAGCTAATTGGATTCTTATAACAAATAATACAAGTATATTTTATTGTATGTTTTGCTACTCAGCATGAAGAGGCTATGTCAGCAGATTTCACAATACACCCTGCATATAATATTTGATAGTTCTCTTGGACCTGATGAGGCTGGTGTGCTGACTTTAAAACTCCATGTCAAAACAACTTTATAATCTCTTTTAGAAAGGTAAACCCAATCTCTGCCTACTTAGCCTGACTGACAGCTCCTTAGTGTGCCTCCCGCTGCTGAGATCTCATACTGCACAGTACAACCTGCAGCTGAGTACAAGCTATCCATATTTATTAAGTTTATTAATATTAGGATTCTACAACTATTTTGACACTGATTTTCAAAGTAGGCACATCACCCCTAGGTCTAAGGAATCTATTTAATAATTTTTGTAATGCCCCAATGTGGTAGTGTATGTGCCTTTTAAGATGTAGGAGAGCATGTTGCATTTTCGTGTGGTCGCTGCACACGTCAAATCGACGCATGTGGAGGCATCCGCATACAACGCATGTCCCTGCGTACCCAATGTTAAAGATAGGTATACCGGGAAATGCAGGACGCATACAGAAGAAGGAGGAGCATAGGCAGAGCTTCAGGGAGGAAGAAGGGAGGAAGTAAGCAGCCATCCGTAGCCCTCCTGAACGCAAATGTAAAACCAGCTTAACTGTGATTGCTGCATTGGAATTGAACTTCTGTTTAACTATAGTTTATCTGGATGTACCTGTGTATTTGTGCAATAAATAAAGTTTATCAATAGCTTCTGTGGCGTTCCTGTTTTCTGGACTATTTGGAGTGCACCACATTACATCATACTACCAGGAAACAGAGGTCAATTAAGTACACCCTGGTATCACAAACTTTGTTTTCTTTTATTTTTGTCCCTACCATAGTGAAATGATACCATTCGCACACCACATGGCGCGTGTGCTATGGCATAGTAGTGCATCACAGCATTATATATGCAGTTATTTTTCTGAAATCTGGTGACAGATCTACTTTAAGGCTGACATAAAATAGTAAACATATTACCTTTACAGGACTTTTTAGGATTGTCATTTGGTTTAACTGCTATCAAGTATCTGGTCTCTGCATCTGCAATTAGATAAACATATTTAAATAGATTAAAAGTCACTCAGAGAAAGTAATAGGTCAGTCACTCGAAATCTAACATCTTAAAAGTTCAAAAGTTTAAGATGCATTGTATTAATACATTTATAGAAAACCTAATGGTGCTTAAGGGCTATTTCATTTTAAGATGTCAAAGATGATCACAACTTCCACCTGAAAATGAATGGTGGTTGTCATAATACTTCACGTGTTCCTATCAATCAATATAGTAATATCTTAAGTCAAGAGCTGGTTTTGCAGAATCAGTGTATTTATTTACAGCACAACTATTAAAAAACCAGCTACAGAAACAAGTACAAGTGAAGTCATTGATGTTGCATTACTACTTACTGCACAAATTACTTATGCTGAAATTTACTCTTACTGTATCTCAGAAAGATTTTCTTTAACTGATATTAAGTGGAACAGCATCTTCTTCCATGATAACAGAAACATGAAATTATAGCTACTGTGTACAAGAAAGCATCTTCAAACCAATAAGTCAAAATTAATCATCAATACCCAATACAATTAAGTACTCAAAGCTAACATACCATTCTCCAAAATCAAGCATTAGCATTTTCTATGAAGTAGCGCCAATAAAAGATAAAACCACTTTGCATGAAGTATCGGAAACATTGCAAGTATTTCATGCCATTTACAAACATGTTTATTCCATGTCTGACTCCTGTAATTTAGGACTTTTGCTGATTTAATCTTATGACAAGTTTAAATGTTTGCAAATTATGAAAATGGAAAACACTTTTGAAAACGTATTTTGGTCGAACAATTTATATTTCCTGTATGATGTGAATGAAGAGACAATAAAGTCTGCATTAGGCTTCTTTTACACTTACCGTGATTTTGCTGGCAGTTTTTGCGGCCCCAGTAGATTTCTATGGGGCCGTAAAATCGGCTCGCAAAAAATAGTCGGAGCGCCGTGCCCCATTTGGCCGTGAGGGCTGTATTTGCAGCCGTGAAAAAATATCGAGCTTGCTCGATATTTTTCACGGCTTACGGACACGGCCTCCATTTAAATCAATGGGACCGCAAAAATAACGGTAGCTTGTTTTTGCGGTACACCGTATTTGCGGATCGCCGTTTTTTCCCAACAGTTTGTTAAAACTGGGAAAAACGGCGATCCAAAAAGGTTTATTGTGGGCCGTTGTTGCGGGAGACAGTGAAAATCATGGCAATACGGCCCAAAAAAACGGGCCGCAAAATATACAGTAAATGTAAAAGAAGTCTTAATGTGTGGAAAGTACTTCTGCATAGAATACACGTGTTCTATCCTACTGATGGCATCAAGAGAGCAGGTATATTCAATTTGGACATTAATAAACAAATCACTTCCACGTGTATAGCCATTATTTGTGCCAATTTATATCCATTAGATTAATGCTGATAATGCAAATCCCTGTGATAGGGTTTATACTGCCTCCAACTCTGAGCTTTATTTTATTAGAGTGCTCTAGCTATGACACATATCACACACCAAAAAATGATTACAGTAATAATTTTCTACTAGGAGTCCGTGCAAAATCATTCTGATCTGCACCTGTTGTCTTATTGCAATGATTGCAAATAATCATACAGCTCGCTAGAACATTGTGACCTGTAAACAAATGTATAGGCTTCCCAATTTATCAGTCACGATCTTATTGTGCTACGTCAAATTTATCGACGCCAAATAATCTTCCGAAAATGAAAACCTTTTTAGTATTTACATTTACCATGGTGCTTCTTAAAAAAGACAAGCATTCTGTCCTACTGGTCCAACCCCGTTTTCTTTTATTCGTTTTAGGACCTGCTATGAAATGCTCATGAGATTTTGGCATTTTAACGACAGTAGTCAATACCTGCCCAAAAATACAACAGAACATGAAGACTGCACCTGAAACAATTTATTCCAGCTAAGAAGGCAAGGTTAAGAATAAAACTCGATAAGATGTGCAAGAGTTCAACAGGATATACATCAGTTTTTCGCACTTATGAATGGAAATATAGCCACCTAAACCCATCAGAATGCCCTACTTATCTGGCAACATCTAGAAAAACCATTTGGGAGCTTATAAGTCAATTTTTACAAAAAAAGGCTCCAACCTATATGTAGTCAATTACTACACCAGCATACCCCTAATTAAAAGGGTGATTGAACACAATATAGGGCTTTTGGGACCATTTGTAAAAACCATTAGGGGTTTCCACAGCCATATCAGATATCAAGAAAATCATATGCCTGGTCATTTTGGAAATGACACCCTTCTGGGAATTCATCTGTGGGTGTAGTAAGCATTTACATATCTACCTACTTTCCCATGTAAAAATGTAAAATATGGGGTTAAAACAACATTTAGTGGTAAAAATAGAATTATTTTTTCTTCACCACTCAACAGTATAAAATTCTATTGAACAGCTGTGGTGTCGTATACGCACTGCACCATTACATGAATTAATTCAGGGGAGTAAGTTGTAAAATGAGTCCACTTATGGGGGGTTCTGCTGTTCTGGCATCTCAAGGGCTCTAACATTGTGACATGAAACCCACAAACTATTTCAGTTTTTCAATATGGCGCTCCTTTCCTTCTGAGCTTTGCATTGTAGTTGAAATCTATTTTCTGACCATATATGGAGTATTGGTGTTCTCAGGAAAAAATGAATCAACAATCAACTGTGGGGACCTTTTTCTCCTTTTACACTTTTGAAAATGAGAAATTTGAGGCTAAATCACCTTTTTCATGGCAAAAAATCATTAATATTTAATTTCTACATCCCAATATTTTAAAATTCTGTAAGGCATCAAGATGGTCATCACATCAGCAGATGGATTCCTCAAGGGGTGTAGTTTCCAAAATGGGGTCACTTGTGGGAGGTTCCCATTGTTTAGGCACCTCAGGGGCTCTCCAAATGCAACATGGCGTCCGCTATTGATTTCAGCCAATTTTGCATTCCAAAAGTCAAATAGTGCCCCTTCCCTTCTGAACCCTGCGGTGCTCCCAGACAGTAGTTTCCACACCACATATGGGATATCAGCATACTCAAGACAAATTGCACAACAATTTTTGCAGTCCATTTTTTTGCTACTTTTGTGAAAATAAACAATTTAGAGCTAAAATAGCATTTTTTTGTGGGAAAAATGTGTTTTTTAAATTTTCATGGCTCAACATTATAAAATTCTGTGAAACACCTTGGGGATCAAGGTGCTCACCACACATTTAGATACATTCCTTGAGGGGTCTACTTTCCAATAAGTTGGTACTTGTGGGGGGGTTGCCACTGTTTATGCACCTTAGGAGCTCTCCAAACGTTCCAAACGTGACATGGAGTCTGCTATTGATTCCAGCCAATTTTGCATTCTAAAAGTCAAAAGGTGCTCCTTCCCTTCCGAGCCTTGCCGTGCTCCCAGACAGTAGTTTTCCACCACATATGGGGTATCAACATACTCAGGAGAAATTGCACAACATCTTTGGGGGGTTATTTTTTCTTGCTACCCTTGGGAAAATGCTAAATTTGTGGTTAAAGTAACTTTTTTTGTGGGAAAAATAAAAACTTTCATTTTTTCCTGAAGGGTTAATAAACTTCTTGAATGTGGTTTTGAGCAGTTTGAGGAGTGCAATTTTTAGAATGGTGTCAGTTTAGGGTGTTTTCTGTTGTATAGTCACTTCAACTTTTCCTAACAGAAGAAAATTATGCTTCAAAGATTTGTGCTAGTGTAAAGTAGACATGTGGAAAATGTTATTTATGAACTATTTTGTGTGACATAACTGAATGGTTTAAGAATATTAAAATTTGAAAATTGAGACACTTTTAAAACTGTTACTAAACTTCCAATAATTTCATAAATGCAAGTTATATCGAACAAATTTTACCACTATCATGAAGTACAATATGTCACAAAAAAGCAATCTCAGAATCACTGGGATCCGTTGAAGCGTTCCAGAGTTAACTCATAAAATGACAGTGGTCAGAATTTAAAAAATTGGCCTTGTTTGCCAACAAGAATTCATCTCTTATTCTGGACAATTTATTAAAGAATCACAGGCAGCAAACGTTGCTAATTAGAAAGCAATAATGAATGGTAACAATTTTAAGTAATACATGCCTGTAGCTAAATACCGTAATCTAATATGAACTCATTCTCACCATTTACTATGTGTGGTAAAATAATGATCTTTACAGTCACAATGACCAGTCTAAAAAAATTCCATTTTCCACACTGTCCAGCAGTTTCCAGATGTTTTACAACTCTGATCTAAACAGTTTTGAACTATTAGAAATTCAGAGAAATGTCTGCATTAACCCATTCCAGACAAGTGATGTAAAAGTACGTCATAGGTCAGGTTCCTGTATATGGAGCTGGCTCAGGAGCTAAGGCCACACAGTACAATGAGGTTGCAGGCTGTTTTGCATAGTTGACATCTTCCTGTAACAGCATCAGCCAGAGCGATCTCATATTGCACTCCCACTAACCTTTTCATTCATTAAATGTGTATGTGCATGTAGTATAGTATGACTGTGTTAATATATTCACCTACCGCTGCTCTCTCCGGTGTCCAGTTCTATTCTTTTTTGCTTCTCTGTGACATCACTGCAAAATGAGACTAGCTGGCTTGTTTTATGCTCTATGCCTTGTTCTGATGCTCCATAGGTTTACATTGTAAAAGACTTCAGGGTCATGCAGATCGCAATGTGACCCTGCCAGTCTGCAGAGCGATGACGTCACAGAGAAGCAGAGAAAAACAACAGAGAAAGCAGGGGTAGGTGAGTATATTAATACACTCCCAATACACTACATGAATACAGTATATACACAAATCTACTGAATAAAACCATTAATGGAAGTGCTTCATTAAATGCCATCATCAGTTTCAGACAGTTGCTTTTAAATAGCACCATTGCCGATGTAAAGGAAGAGGACCGGGCTGTGGGTACCTCTGAGATGCTGGGTCTGGAACTGCCGAGGCCGCGTCCAGTGTTGCAGGGGGAAGGAAAGAGGAGACAGAAAGAACCCATGACCTGAAAGGAGGGGAAGTGGTAAGCGAGGGGAGACGGCAGGGTTCAACGTGGGAAAATGGAGAAAGTTCCCGCCGAAGGAGAGAGAGCAGGGCCAGGCTGCGCACTGCAGAGCGAGTTGAAGCGCAGAGCAGAGACCCAGGACTGGGTCAGTGAGGACTCCCAGGTACCGTTGGGCACACAGAGAGACGGGTGCTGGGTAAAGCAGCACGGTGCAGGTGTTCAGGTAATGTCAGGTGTACCGAGGGACGAGCGCCAAGTGAGACATCGTGGTGCATGCATCCAGTTGTGGGCAGGTGAGCAGGGGAGCACTCGCCGATGAGAGACTTGTGTGGAGCTTCACAATTCAGCTCTGCCGTTCAATGTACTAGGGTCTCAGCAGGCAAAACCGGAGACCACCCGCTGCCGCCAGAAGCGTGACTGTGTGTTGGGCAGGAAAGCTTGAAGACGCAGTGTCGCCCCAGCAGGCATTACATCATTTATTGGACTACAGGCGACTAAAAGTCAACAGAGTCATGATAAGTTTATAGAGAGACTATTGTGTTGAACCATATTTATACTGTTTAACCTGTCTTCCCCCTTCCTGTTATCTCCCTGCGAGGAGTTCATTATTGTTAATTAAACCACACTCCTGTTAGCCCTTTCTCTGTGCCTTTGCGTTACTGCTTCCATTTACCTGCTTTACACCGGTGCATGCATATAATGGCTGTAATCAATGTGAAGTTTGGTATTGACATAATTGTAGTTACCTAGAGTAGGGTTCCCCAACTCCAGTCCTCAAGGCCCACCAACAGATCATGTTTTCCTGATTTCCATTGAATTGCTCAGGTGATAATTGCTTGACCTGTGCAATACAAAGGAAATCCTGAAAACATGACCTGTTGGTGGGCCTGGAGTTGGTGAACCCTGACCTAGAGAAGCCTACTGACAAGGTCATTTTTACAGCACAATGAATGTCCTATAAAAAAATCCCCCAACCAATTGCAAAATTGCATTTTTTTCCGTAATTTCATCGCGCTTGGAATATTTTTTTTACATTCTCCAGTACATTGAATGGTAAAATGAATGGTGTCATTTAAAATTACACCTTGTCCCACAAAAAAAAGCCTTCATTTGGGTTATGTCAAAGGAAAAATAAAAAGGTTAGGCTTTTGGAAGAAAAGGAGGAAAAAAAACAAAGTGCAAATGGAGAAAATTTTTTAAAATAGTTTTTTTCATGTTACAAGTCATTTTTTGTTAAAAAAGAAATACATTGACTTTAGATATGAATACCTAACAGTACAGGCCTTCAGCAGCACAGATTAATTGGTGTTTATACATTTGGCAATGATAAGTAAACTAGATGAAGAAACATATCAAAAGGCTGTACAGTTTAAAAGAAAAAGGCCTTTTATAAACACGGCCAGCTCCTAGAGCAACTTTTCCTTTTTGCATGTATTCCAACTCCCTAAACGGCATATTCCACATGAGCAAGCAGAAGAGCATGTGTAATGGAAATTGAGATAGAATAAATCAAATGCATTGGCAGGTTACAATTGTGCTAAACACATTTACAATAAAATTAAATGGAGAGATTTACTAAGGCCTTTTCTTCTACTATATTTTCATAAAACATGGTGCTTCCTGAAACTGAGGGCTAAAGGTACTGTCACACTAAGCGATATCACTAGCAATATCGCTATAACTTGTGACGGTGTAGCGTTATTGCTAGCGACATCGCTGTGTCTGATTCCTACAACCCGCTCCCCCGCTGGTTATTGCTGATCGCGCGAGAACGTCCTGGACTGTTTCTCGTCGTCAGCATCCTGCGGCGATTCCTGTGGAGAGACGAGCGACGAGCGTGGAGCCGGGCGGGAGGACGCAGGATCGCCTGGTGTGACAGGTAAGTAGCGACCCCCGTCCCCAGCGATGTCGCTGGTGAGATCTGCCTGTGTGGCAGCTCACTAGCGACCATTTAGCGATGCACCAGCGATCCTGACCGCGTAATATCGCTGGTCGGGATCGCTGGTACATCGCTAAGTGTGACAGTACCTTAAGTCTGTGAAAATGGGTGACTGTCTCTATAAGTATCCATACCATTGTTTGCAGATATTCATTTTTAACCAGATATTCAAATTGCACATCATAAGTAAATGTGGTTGGGAACTATAAGGTAATGCAGTTCCCCCACAAGAAGAGCAGAGAAAGTTGATTAGGGTGGAATACTCCTAAGGGCCCTTTTACATGTTCCTGTCTCTGATACGTGTGGTGACAGTTTTCACATGTACCAGAGACATGTACACACGTAGACCCATTCAAATAAATGGGTCTATGCCCATATGAGTGTGTTTCCACGGACTGTGTGTCCGTGGGCAAAACACACTGACAAGTCCGTTTTTTGCCATCATCACGGACGGCAAAACGTCCCGCACACATGCACACACTTTGATGTCCTCTGTGTGACACGGACACTAATAACAGTGACAGTAGGTGCGGCGGATGGGGTAACAGTCCCAAAAGTCACCACCTGCTGTCGTTCGTACTTTAATATAACTTTCATCATTCTCCTCTGCTCGCCGGCAGAGCAGGGGAGAATAATGACAGCCGGCTTTAGCACCAGCCACCAGAGAACAGCGCTTACTGTAGCGCTTCTTCCCCGGCAGCTGTCTGTGTGGTACTGATGCGGCACACAGGTGGTACACGGTTGCCACACGTAGTACACACATGGACAAGGATATCTCCGGTATGGGTTTTTCCAGTACTGGAAATATATGGACGTGTGAAAGGGGCCTAACACATGCAAACACAGAACAGGGAGTGGAGTAGCAATAAACGACCAGATTGCATAAAAGCCATAATTTTATTGAAAAACACAGAATAATGACAAAAAAGATCTTTTTAAGAGGAGGAACAAAAAGAAAGGGGGTCTATTCATGTAAAGTATCATACTTGGGAGCATATATCAACAAATAATCATATTATCAAGTAACATCAACAGGTGCATAAATGATGAGTAGCAAGTTTTTTTATATCAGTTTATCTAATCAATATTGTGAATTGTGCAATTTAGCATTGAGTCAAGAAAAAGAAACATAAGAAACATCAGAGATAGCAACCATAAGTGCACCAATATCAATACAATCTGCAAGTTAACAATGTAATGTAAAACTTGATATGCAAAGATGGGAATACCCCCACACTGCCCTGACGCGTGTTCCGCTTTCACTTTCTAAAGGGTTGGGCTTTGAAAATAATCTCCCACCAGGATATATATAAATATATACAGCTCTGGCAAAAGTTAAGAGACCACTGCAAAATTTTCAGTTTTTCTGATTTTTCTCTTTATAGGTATATTTTTGAGTAAAATGTAAATTGCTCTTTTATTCTATAAATTACTGTGGTGGTTCTTCATCCACACATTGATTGACCTAGCTGTGTGGCATGGCGCATTGTCCTGCTGGAAAAAAACAGTCATCAGAGTTGGGGAACATTGCCTGTGCAGAAGGAATCAACTGTTTTTCCAGGACAACCTTTTATGTGGCTTGATTCATACGTCCTTCACAAAGATTAACCTTCCCAATTCCAACCTTGCAGAAACATCCTCAGATCATCACCGAACCTCAACCAAATTTCTCACTGGGTGCAAGACACTGTGGCTTGTACGCCTCTCCAGGTCTCTGTCTAACCATTAGACAACCAGGTGTTGGGCAACGCTGAAAATTAGACTAATCAGAGAAGAATTACCTTACTCCAGTCCTCTATGGTCCAATCCTTTTTGTCTTTGGAAAACTTCAGCCAGGCTCTCCTTTGCTTATCATTGATGAAAGGCTATATTCTAGCTTTACATGACTTGAGCCCTGCCTCTAGAAGCCTTTTACAAACTGTTCTTGCCATGCACTTCACCCCAGCTGCCATTTGTCATTCCTTTTGTAGGTCACTTGATCTCATCCTGTGGTTGCTGAGTGACATTCGAATAAGATGAGGGTCATCCTGGTCAGTGGAGAGTCGTTATCACCCACTGCCGGTCTGTAGCTTTGTTGTCCCCAATGTCTGCTGCTTGACCTTGTTGTAATGGACTGCCGTCTTAGAAATTGTAAGGATGGAGGCAATATGACGCTCACTGTATCCCTCTGCTAGTAAAGCCAGAATTGAGCCCTTATTTTCCTCACTCAAGACTTTTCTTTTCAACTCCTTTGGCTTGGTTAAAAGTTATTTTTTCATTCCTATTACTTTTGGGATATTACTAGCACTTGTTTTGCCATCCAGCTTGTCCTATTGCAAGAGGATTGTGAACACCACAGCAGGGTTTTTTATACTTTCCTTCGTTAACTAAGATTTGGTTCAGGTGATCACTGATCACCTAATCAGAAGCACATTAAGTAGAATGAGGTGTATTCTGGTTGGAATTCAACTGACACTGGAATGGAATGGCTGTCAGACATGTAGAGAATCTGATTTTTATAAAACTGTGCAGTGGTCTCTTAATTTTTGCCAGAGCTGTATATATAAATATAGAAACCCACTGGTGGAACCAATTGAGCTGCGCATGGTCAGAGCGAGCTGCGCCATGTTGGTAAAGCCACCTGTTGCCATTATTGCTTCGCACGTATTTCAGGTATAACATCACTCTGTGGCGTAATATTGTACCTGATATTCATTTTTGAAGTATAAACAATTTGTTAAAATACAGAAAAAAATTATAAATGAAAATTTTTAGAGAGGAAGTAGACAACTAAATTGGAGGTTAAAAATCGCTGATTGCACTGAATCTAAAGCAAACTGCTGATCAAGTGTTATATCGCTGGAATCAGGCTCTCTGCTCCTACATAAAACTGTTCTCAGATTAAAAGCAGGAAAGATGTATATCTTTGTACCGTGTTAGCCAGTGGATAGAAAAATATTCAGGATTGAGAGTCCTCAGTAGTTGATACCTTTTAATGGCTAACTGAAAAGATGGTGACACATTGCAAGCTTTCGAGACTACTCAGGTCTCTTCATCAGGCTAGACTAATACAAAATCTGAAGTCACATATTTATGCACAATACAGCCTAGAAAAAATGCAATAGATAAGACAAGTGACGTGAAGCAGAACTATCAATATGGGAGAGGGAGAAACATAAATATAAACATTGGACCAGTTCATAGATAAGGAGTCTGGATGTTTTATGGTCCTCTGATTGGGGTCTAGTTCTGTGTTGCCCCGCAAGGTTTTAAAAGGAAATTCCTTAATTGATGTAAAAAGACATAAATCCATGCGACACATTCATTCCAGCACTGAGAGTGTCAAAGTTCGTCATAAATTTGTACTCCCAAACTCGTCTCTCTCTCTGGGATGTGAAGTTACCTTTCAATACCAGTAATTTCATATCCATGCTGCTGTGATCAGGGATACAGAAATGTTTTGCCACAGGTAGATCCATTCTTTTTTCTCTTATTGTGTGACGATGAGCATTCATCCTTGTTCTAAGCTTTTGCCCTGTCTCCCCCACATACAGACCCCCAGTTGGACATTTAGTACAAATAATTAAGTACACCACATTAGATGTAATGCAGGTGAAAGTACCTGGGATCTTGTAGTCCTGATGTGAGTTGGGGATCTTTATCGTGTCTGTGGTCATTATAAATGGACAGGTTTTACATTTTTTCTGGTTGCAAGGAAAGGTTCCTCCAGCTGTTGGAGAGGACAGGGAGCTTCTGACAATGATGCTTCTTAAATAAGGTCCTCTACCAGAAGGAACCATCCTGGCCACCATGGATGTGGAATCTTTGTACTCTAATATCCCACACCAAGATGGTTTACATGCCTGCAAATTCTTCATGGAAAACACAGGGACTGATGCTGATGCTGTGGTGAAACTTATAAAATTCATCCTCACCCACAATTACTTTGAATTTGACAACAGGATCTATCTACAGGAGACTGGCACAGCAATGGGAAGTAAAATGGCTCCACAGTATGCAAATCTTTTCATGGCCAAGCTTGAAAGCGATTTTTTGTCCTCATGCCCCATCAGGCCCCTGGCCTACTACCGCTTCATTGATGATATTTTAATCATCTGGACGGAGTCTGAGCAACAGCTAAAGACGTTCCACGAACAGTTTAATCAATTTCATCCCACCATCAATTTAACACTCAACTACTCCAGTACCGAGATTAATTTTTTGGACACCATCATTAAGCTAAAAAACAATGAAATAGAGACATCCCTGTATCAGAAGCCAATCGACCGTCCAACATACCTTAAATGGGACAGTTTCCATCCAAAACACATAAAGAACTCTATTATCTATAGCCAAGCCATCAGATACAATCGTATATGTTCCAACCCCATGGATAGAGACAAACACCTTGGTCGCCTCAAAAAGACCTTTTTGAATCAGGGTTACCATCCAAGAACAATTGAAAACCAAATTACAAGAGCCACCAGATTGTCAAGGAATCACCTGCTACATTACAAAGCTAAAGAAGAAAATAACCGAGTGCCTCTAGTAGTCACCTACAACCCAAATCTGGAGGTGCTAAGGGGAGCTGCACGGAAATTACAACCTTTACTACAAAAAGATGCCCGATTAAAATCCATTTTTCCAGACCCCCCACTTCTGTGTTTTAGGCAGCCCCCAAATTTAAGAAGCATCATTGTCAGAAGCTCCCTGTCCTCTCCAACAGCTGGAGGAACCTTTCCTTGCAACCAGAAAAAATGTAAAACCTGTCCATTTATAATGACCACAGACACGATAAAGATCCCCAACTCACATCAGGACTACAAGATCCCAGGTACTTTCACCTGCATTACATCTAATGTGGTGTACTTAATTATTTGTACTAAATGTCCAACTGGGGGTCTGTATGTGGGGGAGACAGGGCAAAAGCTTAGAACAAGGATGAATGCTCATCGTCACACAATAAGAGAAAAAAGAATGGATCTACCTGTGGCAAAACATTTCTGTATCCCTGATCACAGCAGCATGGATATGAAATTACTGGTATTGAAAGGTAACTTCACATCCCAGAGAGAGAGACGAGTTTGGGAGTACAAATTTATGACGAACTTTGACACTCTCAGTGCTGGAATGAATGTGTCGCATGGATTTATGTCTTTTTACATCAATTAAGGAATTTCCTTTTAAAACCTTGCGGGGCAACACAGAACTAGACCCCAATCAGAGGACCATAAAACATCCAGACTCCTTATCTATGAACTGGTCCAATGTTTATATTTATGTTTCTCCCTCTCCCATATTGATAGTTCTGCTTCACGTCACTTGTCTTATCTATTGCATTTTTTCTAGGCTGTATTGTGCATAAATATGTGACTTCAGATTTTGTATTAGTCTAGCCTGATGAAGAGACCTGAGTAGTCTCGAAAGCTTGCAATGTGTCACCATCTTTTCAGTTAGCCATTAAAAGGTATCAACTACTGAGGACTCTCAATCCTGAATATTTTTCAGATTAAAAGCACAAACTTGGTGACAGATTTCCTTTAAAGGTTATTGATAGTAGAAAATATTATGTACTTAGATGCTAGACAAATAGTGTCCTAGACTAGCAGAGACAATCAGATAGAGGATGTCAGATTGATCGAAACATTTTGGAACATGCCAATGGTACTCAACCAAACTCATCACTTGGGATTGCAGACCAGTTGAAGATCATTTTAGGCTATGTGCCCACGTAGCGTTTTAAAACGCACAGTGAAAACCGGACTCCTTCCCAGAAATCGCGCGTTTTTATCCCCGCGATTCTGTTCGCGATTTTGCCGCGATTTTCTCAAGCACTTTCCAAGCGATTTGAAGCATCGCTTGGAAAGTGATTGACAGGTTGGTCACACTCGTCAAACATAGTGTTTGACAAGTGTGAGCAGCTTTTTACTATTGAGGCCGCATATGCGGCATCAATAGTAAAAGATAGAATGTTAAAAATGATAAAAAAAAAAAGGGGTATATTTACCTTCTGACGTCCCGCGCTGCCATCCCGGGCCTCAGCTTTCCCAGTGATGCCTTGCGAGACCTGTAATGACGTTGGTCTCGCGTTACTATAGCGATCTTGCGAGACCGCTAGAGTCACGCGAGACTACGTCATCACAGGACCTTGCCGCAAGGCATTACTGGGAACGCTGAGGCCCGGGAATGCAGCGCGGGACGCCGGAAGGTAAATATACCCAGATTTTTTATTTTTTATTCTTTTTTTTACAGGGGTATTGTACCCAGGGCCTGGAGGACAGTCTCCTCTCCTCCACACCGTGGGTACCAACCGCACATGAGACGCTTAACTTCCCGCATGGTGGGCATAGCCACATGCGGGAAGTAAGCGATTCTCATGCATTCCTATGGGTGCGGAATCGCGGCAATTCTTTGCGATTCCGCACAAAAGAATGACCATGCTGCGATTTTTTTCTGCGATGCAATTCCGCCGCGGAAAAAAGCGCAGCATTAACACAGCATGTGCGGAATGCCATAGGAATGCATGGGGGGCATTCTGTACACAATTTTTAAATGTTTTTGCAGCTTTTTCGCGCTGAAAATCGCGGCAAAAACGCTTAAAAATCGCATCGTGGGCACACAGCCTTATTCTGTTTCTCACTGGTAAGAAAATAGATTTAAACAACTAAAAGAACAATTTCCTCTTTTCTACAGAGCACTCTTGAAAAGTTATACATCTATTTATAAGAAGAGATATGTATAAGAAGCTGTGGTTTATTAAAATATTTTGAAAACAAAATTTAATTTCTCCTAAAAAACGAACAATAAATTAAGGCACTGTTGACGTACTCTAAAATGTGCCTTAAGTATAGTTTTTCTTGTGAAAACATATGTGATGAGTAAAAAGCACACATGTTGAGCGGTGATACAGGATTCTTTGCAACAGAGAGCAGTAAAATGGAGGTGGACATATTTCTCTCCACTGTAGTTATACAGAGACAGATGCCCTTTTCATTTCTTTATGATCAGAGATCCTTTTTTTTTTAGATTCCAAGTAGCTCAGACATCCATATGTGCATTAACCCCCACACTTATTTAATCAGTAAGGTATGAAAATGTTTTAGGTTTGCCCCCTACATAAGAGTTCATTTATCTAACGTGAATCTGCAGCAGTTGTAGTGGAAAATTTTGTCTTCAATGCGTTCATTTTCAGGTGTAAATTAAATAAGTCATAAAGTTTAGTAGAATTCTATGACCATTCATTTGGCCACAATATAGGCATATTTTTATTCTATATTATCCTTTGCCCAAATCACAAAAAATGTAACTGAACTGAAGTTATATCACTATAGCGTTTAAAGGGAACCTGTCACCCCCTAGGCGTTTTTAACTAAAAGAGCCACCTTGTGCAGCACTAATGCTGCATTCTGTCAAGGTGGCTCTTTTAGTTGGGGTCCCTTCCACAGCTGAAAGAATCGGCCTGGGATCCCGCCCCGCAGTGTGAATAAATCAGAAGAGACTGCGGGGCGGGATCTTGGGCAGCGTGTCCACGCAGGCGCGAGAAAGAAGACATCATATGATGTCAGTGGATGGGCAGCGCTAACTGCACATGCCCAAGAAACAAGACTACAGCGCAGGCGCCAGGTAAATAACTGAACGCTGAGGAGGCGGTGACCAGAAGAATGGAGGAAATGACTGATGGCTGTGAGGTGTCTGTGTCCGGGGGGAAAGACCTGACCCCCGGACAAACTAGAGGTATGAGTGACAAATTATAAAAACGATTCTTTTAGCGGTGGAAGGGACCCCAACTAAAAGAGCCACCTTGACAGAATGCAGCATTAGTGCTGCACAAGGTGGCTCTTTTAGTTAAAAACACCTGGGGGGGGTGACAGGTTCCCTTTAAAAGAGATTGGCATTTAGTTCGCAGAGGTCAGAACATTGTGTTTTTTCAATTATTGTGTGAAATTGCCTTTAAGAAGGAAGCTAATCTACAAGATCAGGGCATAATAATTAATTTTTCTATTCTGCATGGTTTCTATGACAAGGGTCAATGTATGAGGAAATTATTATATCTTTTTAATAGAATTATATATTGTGTTTCTAAGAAGCCCACCACACTTTTCTATTTTCTATGTATCCTTTGATGGCTCCCATTGCTTGATTAAACAATTTGGCCACTTTAACGTTATATTAACAAATACATTGGGGGCATGATTTTCTGGCACCTACCAATAAATATTATATGCAAAAAAGAGGTGGGCAGGCACATCCAATAATAAAAATCTTCAAGCTTTATTCCAAATACATATCTTTAAAAATTTATACAAGGAGGATATATTGCAAGAACCGCTCTGACGCGTTTCTGGCTCCTACTGTGCCCTTAGTCATAGAGCATGAATACTGGGGTGTTACAACAATATTTAAAAACACCATGTTAAGTTTGGCGGAACGCACCATATATGAAATAATAATAAGGTGCGTTCGCAAACCGGGGTCCAACCGTGCAGTGATGGAGAAAGGCTGCGCAAAAACACTTTAAGCACACTGAGTTAAATGTCACTCAGTGTGCACAGAACGCAAAGTAACAAGCTCTGTTACACCACAGAGCAGTACTATGAAGCAAAGCAAAAAGGGCTATACCGTTAGACTACACAGGCATATAGAAAAATTCTAATTGTGGTCCTTGTAAGTTAACCCCCCAGGAAGACTAAGCTGGTGGTTGACCCTGCTCTGACACACGGTGTGCTTTAGCACGCGTGCCTGAGGACACCTGGTGCAGATGCTAAGTTCAAGCAGAAGTTCCCACCCTACACTGCCTGTCTAGAAAAACACTCACAGTGCTACTAGAGGCACACATGCACACAGGGTGGTATAGTAGCCACCAACACACCAAACACACAAGATACTAGCGCACAGGCGTGCACTCCAGAGGACCTTTTATACATACAGCTCAAGGACAGACAGACATGACCTTGCCTGTGGACCAATCAGAAGCTGTCACATAACCAGAGCAGTTTATGTTCAAGCACCAATGAGAAGGCGCCACATCTCGGACATGCTCAGTAGGATGAAATCTGGACTTTGGCTCTAGAGTACAGTGCTGCATATGTAAACCAGTAGTCATCATAGGCTTAGCTAGAGAACCTGCAGCATGAACACGTGCATCATGAGCCTGGGCAAAGCGCTGGGTCCGGAGTCTGTGCTGAGCAGTCATCCCAGTGGCAGAGCCTGAAAGGGAGACCACGGCACCAGACCACCTAACACACAAGAGCACAATTTATCATATGCTAACTAATTAATCAGTAATCAAGTCATGTGCAGAAATCATGAGGGAACACCTCCCGCAGTTTCCTGCACGACAGTATTACTGTTTTACAAAGGTTTGATACAATGGAATGAGGGAAATAATTTTATATCCTGCGATATCATCAATCTGCACTCAAGAAACCACTGGAGCCATAGGAGGAAGAGGACAAGACTTGGGGATGGGTGGACCTTTACTCCTGCAGCTTTTTTGGTATAGTGGTATAGATTTTAAGCAAGAGTAATGTTGCTTTCAGAATAAGAAGCACAGTATGTCTGTACCTGGGGGGTTACTGTGAAGAGGATGGGGCTTATATAGAACAGGAAATTTGTCTCCCTCTTTCACGCACAGGATGAACAGGAGGAAGCATTTCCCGCCCTCCCACCCCTGTTTATAATGATTGTCCTAAAACGTTTTAATTATTGATTGTATGATGAATGCTTTATTGTATTTTTGAAATTACCATTGTATATTTTGTTCCAGGTTTGATTTTATCATGGCTATAAAGAGTTAACATCATTAACCTTCTAAGCCCAAGGGAAGGGCCATCCTTTAGCCATGGTTCCCTAGAGGTTTCCTCCACAGGGGGGTTTTTCCTCTCCTGAGCGCTGTAGGATGACTCTTTGTGAGTCGGAGGTTTGCCAAGTTAGTCCACTTAATGCTTTTGCAGGGACTTATAGTTTATAAGTTTACTAAAGTGATTTATTAAAAAAAAAAAAGAAAAAAAAAAGGTGTCAAATGTGAATTTATAACCCGTCACAGCTTTGCGGTTTAGGAGTCAGGTGGAAGTTGCAGACAAGTTAAGGTGGACTCATTTTAACTAATAGAGGATGTAAAACCTCATGGTGGTGAACAGGCTCGGCTTTGGTGGCCAGCCTCAAGGGCGTTGTAATGGTAACGCCAATCAGGGGCGGGCACAGTGGTTAAGCACAGGAGTGAGGATAATAGGGTCATTGGTGCCCTGAAAGTTTACTGGCTCTGCTTGAATGGCAAGCCAGTGCGTGCCGCCCCTTTATGGCTGTCTGGCCTGGTTCTGTATGTCAGACAGCTGGGATATCACAGTACTTGTGAATCCCAATGTACTAGCACTTCACCTGACTCCTACTGTGATTGTTTTAATCCTGTGATTTAACTAAAGCTGTGGCCATTTTGACAACCAAAATAATGTGTTGTGTATTTATTCTAGTGCCTAGGTTTACTGTAGTTATGGTGGTTTTAAGATAGAGTGAGGGTCCGTCCCATATCCATAAGTCATGTATACTACATGATTTGGCTATTCAATCTTTTTCATACCATCTTGATCGATATAGTTCATATGATTCTGAGCTTAAGGAATTTATTTTGATGGCTACTGATTTTTTTATTGAAGCATAATTTTTTTGTTCAACCATGATTTTTTCTTTCAGTTAAAGGGAGGCCCGATGGGGTCACATTTCTCCCCTTCTTTGGAAATTCTTTTTGGCTCCTGGAGGGAGGAACAATTCATTTTTTCTGCCCACAACCTATTTTTGTCACATTTGATCTGGTATGGTCGCTATATGGACGACATGCTCATCCTCTGGTAGGGGGACATAGCGACCATACCAGACTTTATTCATTATGTCAATTCTAATGATTTCATTCTCCAATTCACCTTCTCCAGTCTGGGCAATAGAGTTGAATTTTTGGATATTTCCCTACATGGGTATAGCATCTAAAAATGTTGCAAGCTCTACATATCATAAACCAACTAGTGGTAATACCACATTATGAGCTGAACGTTGTCATCCATTTCATACTATTGCTTCTATACCTTACAGGGAATTCAGACTATGTTCAGATGATGCTGATTTTTCCAGAGAACCTAATAACATTAAGTCTAGGCTAAAACAAATGGGATATACAGGTAATAATATAGATATAGCATATTGAAAAGTTTCAGGAATGGAAAGAAAAGAAATGTTAATCAACAAATCAGAAAAAAGAAGGAAAAATTACAAACAGAAAGTAAATCTTCTTAAAATAACAATCAGTTATCAGTTATAACAATTCGGTGCTTCATGTAGTCTTCAGTATAATAAAATAAAAAAGATCAATATGAAGTACATTCCTGACCAACATCAGGATAAAACGCTCCATGAAATCCTAAATAAAGGATGCAAATCAATAAAAAGCACACTTTCCCTAAGCCTATATAAAAAAATGCACTAATAACGCAACATGGCTTTTCAGTAAAGAATTTCATAAATACTTTGTCCAAGAAGTATCATTTCTCCTTGTGGAGAATAACATGCTAAGCATGTTGAGATGAGGAGTCTTTAAGCCACAATGCTCCTCTGGGAAATATGCTGATTATGCAAATTGTCTCTTCAGAGAGGAAGAGGACTAGAACTCTAGTGCCACCTATTGGAAGTAGCAATCCTAAAAGTCAATGTCGACCCTTTAACGAGCCTTGTTACATGACTTAGGATAAAAACCAAGCCAGAATCACAATTTGCAGACACTGTGTTTCGGGGTACTGCCCCTCATCAGTGCAAAGTGTGAGATCTGGCTTGGCTGTGAGAGAGGCGTCTGACTGATATCCAAGAAGTATAATTTCTCCTTGTGGAGAATGACATGCTAAGCATGTCGAGATGAGGAGACTTAAAGCCGCAATGCTCCTCTGGGAAATATGCCAATTATGCAAATTGTCTCTTTAGAGATGAAGTGGACTAGAACTCTTCCAATAGGTGGCACTAGAGTTCTAGTCCTCTTCCTCTCTGAAGAGACAATTTGCATAAATACTTTGGAAACAAATGCAATGTTTGTCGTTTTGCACAAAAAAAAAATTCTCAAGATAAGATGGTCGTTTTAACATTTCATCCTTCATCAACTGTGAAACTAGACATGTTATTTATAGCATAGTCTGCAATACTTGTGAAAAGAAATATATAGGGTGTACATGGCTCAAATTAAAAAAAGATAATTGTGGAACATGTTTATAACATCAATAATAATAATAATATCACCTATTCAGGAGCAGTTTGACATTTTTTAGAAAAACATAAAAGCATAGTCTGGGAGTCCTTCATGTGTTTTTTTTAGCAAACTCAATACGGGTTTCCATATGACTTCCACTGAGGAGAGGCTTCTGTCTGGCCACTCTGCCATAAAGGCCCAAATGGTGGAGGGCTGCAGTGATAGTTGACTTTGTGGAACTTTCTCGCATCTCCCTACTGCATCTGTGGAGCTCAGAGACAGTGATCTTGGGGTTCTTCTTTACCTCTCTCACCAAGGCACTTCTCCCAGAATTGCTCAGTTTGGCTGGATGGCCAGGTCTAGGAAGACTTCTGGTGGTCTCAAACTTCTTCCATTTAAGGATTATGGATGCCACTGTGCTCTTAGAAGCCTTGAGTACTGCAGAAATTATTTTGTAACCTTGGCCAGATTTGTGCCTTGCCACAATTCTGTCTCTGAGCTCCTTGGCCAGTTCCTTTGACCTCATGATTCTCATTTTGTCTGACATGCACAGTGAGCTGTGAGGACTTATATAGACAGGTGTGCCTTTACAAATCAAGTCATATCAGATTAATTAAACACAGCTGGACTCCAATGAAGGAGTAGAACATCTCATGGAGGAGCACATTGAAATGGACAGCATGTGACTTAAATATGAATGTCTGAGCAAAGGGTCTCGATACTTATGACCATGTGATATTTCAGTCTTTCTTTTTTAATACATTTGTAAAAATTTCTACATGTCTGTTTTCTTCCGTCAAGATGGGGTACAGAATTAATGAGAAAAAAATTAACTTTTTTGAGTTTACCAAGTGGCTGCAATGAAACAAAGAGTGAAAAATTTAAAGGGGTCTGAATACTTTCCGTACCCACTGTACATATATATATATATATATATATATATACACACACACACACCTCTGGCAAAAATTAAGAGACCACTGCACAGTTTTATAAAAATATGCTTTTCTACATGTCTGACTGCCATTCCATTCCAGTATTAGTTGAATTCCAACCAGAGTACACCTTATTCTACTTAAGGTGCTTCTGATTAGGTGATCACCTGAACCAAATCTTATTTAACGAAAGAATGTATAAAAAACCCTGCTGTGGTGTTCACAATCCTCTTGCAATGAGACAAGCTGGATGGCAAAACAAGTGCTAGTAATATCCCAAAAGTAATAGGAATGAAAAAATAACTTTTAACCATGCCAAAGGAGTTGAAAATAAAAGTCTTGAGTGAGGAAAATAAGGGCTCAATTCTGGCTTTACTAGCAGAGGTATACAGTGAGTATCATGTCGCCTCCATCCTTAAAATTTGTAAGACAGCAGTCAATTACAACTAGTTCAAGCAGCAGACATTGGGGACAATAAGGCTACAGACCGGCAGAGGGTGACAACGACTCTCCACTGACCGGGATGACCATCTTATTCGAATGTCACTCAGCAACCGCAGGATGACAAAAGGAATGGCAAATGGCAGCTGGGGTGAAGTGTACGGCAAGAACAGTTCGTAGCAGGCTCCTAGAGGCAGGGCTCAAGTCTTATAAAGCTAGAAAAAGGCCTTTCTTCAATGAGAAGCAAAGGAGAACCAGGCTGAAGTTTGCCAAAGACCATAAGGACTGGACCATAGAGGACTGGAGTAAAGTAATCTTCTCTGATGGGTCTAATTTTCAGCTTTACCCAACACCTGGTTGTCTAATGGTTAGACAGAGACCTGGAGAGGCGTACAAGCCACAGTGTCTTGCACCCAATGTGAAATTTGGTTGAGGATCGGTGATGATCTGAGGATGTTTCTGCAAGGCTGGAATTGGGCAGGTTAATCTTTGTGAAGGACGTATGAATCAAGCCACATACAAGGTTGTCCTGGAAAAACAGTTGACTCCTTCTGCACAGACAATGTTCCCCAACTCTGAGGACTGTTTTTTCCAGCAGGACAATGTGCCATGCCACACAGCTAGGTCAATCAATGTGTGTATGAAGGACAACCACATCAAATCCCCATCATGGCCAGCCCAATCTCCAGACCTGAACCCCATTGAAAACCCCTGGAATGTAATAGAGAGGAAGATGGATAGTCACAAGCCATCAAACAAAGAACTGCTTAAATATTTGTACCAGGAGTGGCATAAGGTCACCCAAAAGCAGTGTGAAAGACTGGTGGAAAGCATGCCAAGACATATGAAAGCTGTGATTAAAAATCATGGTTATTCCACAAAGTATTGATTTCTGAACTATTCCTGAGTTAAAACATTAGTATTGGTGTTTCTAAATGATTATGAGCTCTTTGCGGTCTGCAAGCACTGCTTTTTTTGTTATTTTGACCAATTCTCATTTTCTGAAAATAAATACAAAATTTAGTGCTTGGAAATTCAAAGACATGTCAGTAGTTTACAGAATAAAACAGCAATTTACATTTTACTCAAAAATATATCTATAAAGAGAAAAATCTAACACGTGCAGGAGAACTTTTGATACTTAGATATTAGAAAATGTAACAAGATCATGTCCTTAACACATCTGATAACATTAAAAAACGGACAAAACAAGCTTTAAAGAAGCACTCTCACCAAAGTTTTTATCCTCTTAACCTCTTCACAACATATGCTGTAAATACTGTATACGCAGCATGTTGGGTATCCCGCTTGCTTTGATGTTGGCTCCGGCGCTGAGCCCACATGTTTTCCTGCACATGACAGCAGATTTCATCAGCTAACTTTTGCCCCTAACAGCCAAGGGTGGAATCGCAATCCACTCACGGCTGTTAATATGTTAAATGCCGCTGTCAATCTCTGACAGAGGCATTTCACATGCTAGCGCCGGAAGCATGTCACAAACCCCGCCCATCGGTGCCCAATTCACATGACCGCGGGTCACTGATATGTTAGCATGACAACCCGTGGTCTGCAGGCGAGCCCTCTGGTTGTTATAGCTGGATAGCTACGAGCGCCCCCCAGCGGTTGTCACTCGTAACAAGTGATAATTTCTGCTACACAGAGCAGGTATGAAGCCCTGCTGTGTATATGCACAGGTGATCGGGTGATCACAGCTTCTAATCTCCCATGGAGACTATTGCAGCTACTAAAAAGTTTAAAAAAGTTTTAAAAATATAAAAAAATAAAATGTATAAAAATTTAAATCACCCCCCATTCAAAATAAAACAAAACAAGCAAACAAAAACCCCCCACATTTTTTGTGTTGCCGTTTTCAGAATTGATGATCTATCAATATATAAAAATAATTAATCCAATCAGTGAACAGCATAACAAGAAAAAAGTCAAAACACCAGAAGTACATTTTTTTTAGTCACCGCAACATTGCATTAACATGCAATAACAGGCGATCAAAATGGTATCAATAAAAAACGTCAGCTCGGCACGCAATAAATAAGCACTCACTCAGCCCCAGATCATGAAAAATGGAGACCCAAGGGGACTTGGAAAATGATGCAAGTTATTTAATTTTTTTTAACAAACTTTGGATTTTATTTTAATCACTGAAATAAAAAAGAACCTATATATGTTTGGCATCTACAAACTCATAATGACCTGGAGAATCATAATGACAGGTCAGATTTAGCATTTGGTGAACGTGGTAAAATAAAACCCCAAAAAACTATTGCGGAATTGCACTTTTTTGCAATTTCACTACACTTGGAATTTTTTCCCGCTTTCCAGTACAATATACGGTAAAATCAATGGTGTCTTTCAAAAGTACAACTCGTCCTGCAAAACACAAACACTCGCATATTGATGCAAAAATAAAAAAGTTATGACTCTAGGAAGAAGGAGAATAAAAAATACAGAAACACAAAAAAAAACCAGAAAATGGCCCGGGATGAAGGGGTTAATAAACTGCAATCATCATATTATATGGCACTGTGTACTTACAATTGCTCATTTTGCCTTTCTTCCCAGCTAATTCTTCTCTGCTCTATGTAGAAACAGGAAGTCTCTTCTCTCTGCAAAAAATCATTCCCCTCTTTAGCTCCTGACCCAGCTGCTCCATCCTCCTCCTACTTACTCATGCAGGGAAAATAGACGTTCTGTTTCTACATAGGGTTTAGAAGGATTCAGCTTGTTAGTATTTAATCACGTGATGGCATAGAACTAATGGAAAAGAGAAGAATTAACTGGGTAGAAAGGCAAAATGATCAATTGTAAGTACACAGTGCTATATAATATGATGACTGCAATATATTAGGAGGATTAAAACTTTGATAGGAGGAGTGCTTCTTTTATTCAGGTTCTTACTACTCAGAATGCTTTCTCTTGTGGCTTCCAGCTACTTATTTAGCTACATGCTCCAGGAAAGTACTGTATAGTATATCAAAGCCAGCACATTCTTTGTCACTTAGTTGTCAATCCGGTGTAGTTTTCATAAATCACATTTTATTAGGTGTATCATGAGCCGAGTAAAATCATCTCAGGATACATGACAATATAACCTGATTGACAAATAAGAGACACTGCTGAAATCAAGATATTGCTACCTTATACTGACATCAGATAAGGCAGCATATACTTATTCACAGCATCACAAATCAAAACACTTTATTGGCCTAAAATTTTAAATATACATTCACCTGAAACATATTAATACTTTTAAGAAAGACACGCAACGCCATTTAAACAATTTGGACTTTTCCCATAAACAAAAAGAGGCAGCAATTTCACCCAAAGTAGTTTGGTATAGCAATTTTTTCTCACACTAACATGTACGAGTATATAACAATGCCATTTGTTTGTGACTTATAGTGAAAAATCTCAGCCACTATTAAGCAAAATATTTGCAAGCGTCATCACAGTTAAACCAGTGTGTGACCATTACCACAACTGTGATTTCCTTTACACCATTGCATTCCTGCAGGACGGACGTTGTACCCTTTTTATCCCAGGTAATGCTTCGTAACTTCAGCCGCCTGAGAACATCCACCAAAACATGTCATTAGTGGTTAACCACTCAAGTGTGTTAAAACATTTTGGCTTGATTTGGAACGGAGCAGCTACTCAAGCATAAAACCCACTGGGCTCACATCCCAAAGTCTACAGTCTAAAATAATTCAACTGAAACTAACTAGTGGTATAAAAATATTTCTCACTTTCACAAAACTGAATGTTTACTTTTTGTTTTTTTTTCTGTCACTTTATCTAATAGTAAAAACAAGATTCACAATTAAAGGAGTTTTGTTATAAGACAACCCCTGTACATAATATACATCCTATTAGGGCATATAGAAGAGCTGCCAGGTAATACTCTAGTTTACAGAAGTGTCCATTAAAAGGGAAATATCTGGCTTAGGGTACCGTTACACGTAGCGACGCACCAACGATTCCGACAACGATACGATCTGCCTAAGATCGTTTGTGCATCGCTAGTAAGCAGTCATACAGGCCGATCTTCATAACGACGCATCAGCGATCAGCGATGTCACTAACGACCACGGCGATCGTTGGTACCGTGTCACACACTGTCTATAATAGTGATTCAGACTTTGAATAGGCGTCCTTCAGCGCTATCTATATGAGTTCGGAGTCGCCAACGAGGTCGCTCGTCGTTGATAAGGGGCGTCAAACACAGCGATGCATGCTGGTCAGCGTGATGCCAGCGATCAAAAAATGATCTTGAACGTTCACGCACGATCAGCGACATCGCAGCAGGGAGCCAGTCGTTTCCGCGTGTCACACTTAGCGAGATCGCTAGCGATCTCGCCGTGTGTAACGGGGGCTTTACTGCTGCTACCACAAGCTAAATCAAACATTTTGTGGCCACATTCTGAAAAGCCTGGCCCTTGAAAAGGCAATCCTTTTTTTGAAAGGGTTGTCTCATTATGAGTTTTCATTTCACATCAAGAAACTATCCAAAATAACCAGAGTGAAGGGCACTTTGTCATTAGTGATCTTTAATGTGTTTTCAGGAGTGCACAGCCCCTTGCCTTCTGGCTTTCTGCTTGTTGGTGGTGTACTCCCATGATGGACAGTTTGATCCAGTGACAAGGCCGTGCACCTAATCTGAACTATGTGTGCAGATCACACCATTGTAATATCGTTAATAGGACTGATAATAAATTTTCATCTAATTCAACTGTTCTTCTGTTTTTGATCCAAATGAAGGTAAACCAACCTCAAAAGCATTTTTTTCTCTTAATTTAACATTCTAGAAATATAATTTTACCTCACTTTAATAAAGTGAAAATACTGCTATTTAACTCTATTAACCTTCAGTCCCAGCATTCCTTATGTCAAACAGCATCAAATGCTGTGCAATATCAAGACCTTATACATAAAATGTTTTACCCCAAACCATCCTAGAAATTAACTCTTCTGATTACAAACATTTTTCAAGACAAATCCCTTATAGATATATACTCTGTAGTTTACAAATCTATAGAAATCCCTTAAAAATCTAGACTAATATTATTTCAAAATATTTTTTGTCAATTACATCTATGAAGAAAACAAACAATTTTTTTTTAAAAGCAGATAACATTCAGTGGCGCTTTAGTGCAAGAGAATTGTTCCAGCTGCAAACACTAAGACACTTGTCACAGAGTGTCACAATTAAAAAAATCAATCACCAACAGTAGAAGTGTGCGCATGGAATACGCATAAGGGAAAAAGGAATTGTTCCAGAGATCTATTAAAAGAGTATTGCTTGTAAAAAATCATTGCAACCAGATCAACTGGTGTATGAGAAGTAAAATCTCAAATAACATAGGCACATATTACCATATAGCTAAACACAATAATTACATTAGTAAAGGACGCTATTTGTAGTACCATAATCAGTAGTCATCCATTAAAAACTGAAGCAGCACGAGCATGGATTCAAAGTATAAGATGACAATACCTATACCGGTGGTGCATTAGTCAATCTTTGTTCCAATAACCGCTTTCAGTAAAAAAAGAGGATCACTACGCTTTGCGGCATGTGAGCAGCTCACTAAAATAGCAGCCGTGGTAAATTCAATAAATAGAAGAGCGGTACCTGGAGAAGTAATGCGATAAGCGGTCCTCCTTCCAATGGGGTGAGAATAGAATATCGCTTTCAGTTCCAGCGTATGGGAGAAGGTGCAGAGAAATAGTATGAACTAGTTGCAAGGGCTGCCCCGGCCGGTGACAGCCTCTTGCCAATATACCTCCAGCTGTGAAGCGGTCGTAGGCGGCCTCTCACGCTCCCGGCATCTGTGTGCAGCTCCAGGCGTCCAGGACCTTTGTGACGTGAGTCAGCACGTGACCCTGCCGGTTTCACTAGCTAGTGGTTGCGGCAGGGACCAAAAAACTATCCAACGCGTTTCAAAGACTGACTGTCTTCTTCCTCAGGGATGCTCCCCCTCACATTAAGAGGTTTATTTATGCAGTCCCGCCGTTTAAGCTGGCTTCAACCTAACTCACTTAATAAAAGCCAAACAATTCAATTTCACTGTTTAACCCTTTTGGAATTAAAGTGTTCAATGTAAACATCCATCGGCTTTCAGCGCGTGACATTACCTTTATATGATTGCCTTTGTGCATTTGTGGCTTTACGTGTTCAACGCCTGCAAAAGTCAAATTACTTATAGATCCTCCATGGCACTCTGCAAAATGTTTAGATAGGGGGTGACCCAGGAATTTTTTCTTTATGTTTCTTATATGTTCCTTGATCCTGGTTTGCAGGGATCTTTTGGTGCATCCTACATATACCTTCTGACATGGACATCTGATGATGTAGATAACACTCTCCGTTGAGCATATGATATAATCTAATATTTCCACTTTATTATTACCGCCCATAGCCTATTGCTGTTTAGGGCTCATAGTTTGTTGACATGCTCTGCATTTTCTACAGGGAAAAAACCTTTTAAGTTGCTTACAGAGGATGGAATTAATTCTTTCGTGTGGTTTTTTGATACAGTAGGGGCGATAATATTGCCAATATTCCGCGCCTTCCTATAAACGAATTTTGGACCTGATGGGATTGATGATCCTATAATTTTATCTTCTTTCAAGATATCCCAATTTTTTTTACTATTTTAGTCAAAATACGATGGTTTGAATTATACTCAGTTATGATAGGAATAAAATCATTGAAGAGGGTATTTTTCTTATTGTTATCGTTTATCATTCGCAAAGTAGAAGTAGGTTTATTTCTTGCTGTTATCTTAGTTTCCTCTAGAGCTTTCCCTTTAGCAGCAATACTCTTTTAATAGATCTCTGGAACAATTCCTTTTTCCCTTATGAGTATTCCATGCGCACAATTCTACTGTTGATGATAAAAAATTTTTACTCAAGAATTGTTAACTAATAGACCTATAGTTTCTTGTTTAGTTATTTGCTATACACCACTATTGAGAAAAAACTTTCATGATTTATTCCTTCAATATTACAAAGAGTGGCCAGTCTACCACATTCCCTTTTCAAGCAGAACATGCGGGTATATTGTGTGTCCATAATATAATTTAAAACTGTTTCATGATCTAAAGATAATACAAAGAAAACTAACCCAATTTGTGGGTTCTAAGCAGTAGTGTAATTAAAGTCTGATGGTCTCCAATGCAAAATTTGGACCTGGGCCTCCACCTTCATGTTGGTTAGATGCATGGTCCCTTGTAGCGTTCTAGATTCTTTAATGACATAAGTGTTTGCCTCCAAGGCAATAATGTCCCCCCGGTCCTGGCTGTTTCCTGTAATAATATCCCCTATTGCTGCCTCCATCCTGTAATATGTTTCTCTCATCCCAGGCTCCATGGTAAAATGTCCCCCATCCTGTGACCCTTCCTGTTTTAATATCTCCTTTAATGAGCCTCTTCTTCTTATGTCCTCCTTTCTGGGCCCTTTCCTGGTATAACGTCCCCCTTCTTGGCATAATGTCCCTCATCAAGACCCCTTGCTAATATAATAACCCCCATTCTGGGCCCCTTCCTGGTGTAATGGCCTCCATTCTGGGTCACTAACTGGTATAATGACCGCCATCCTGATATAATATTTTCCATCCTTGGCCCCTTCCTTGTATAATGCCCCCCATCCTGGGTCCCTCCCTTGTATCATGCTTTCAATCTTGGGCCCCTTCCTTGTATAATGCTTCCCATTCTGCGGCCCTCTCTGGTAGAATGTCCTGGTATAATGTTCTGCCGCTCTTTTCAAATATATAAATAAAAAAATAAAAAACAATACTTCTTACCTTCCTCCGCTCCCATGACATGCGGTGTCCTCTTCTGTAGCTGACTTCAGTGTGCTGGCAGGGACAGCACATGACATCACTGCCATGTGCCGCTTGGACTGGCATGCTGATATCAGCCTCTGGCCTTTCATTGGCTGGTGGCCACATTTAGCTGAAACAGGCACTGGCGTCGATGGGCCCACATCCTGTGACTATAATCATTACAGCCCTGGTTCTAACCACTGAAAACTGCTACATCAAAAAAAATTTCCACCCTGAGAAAGTGACAATAACACTCGCAAAACGCGCATCGGGGTCTGTGGCTGCAGCTTGGCCAGGTGTCCCCACCTTAATGGGTAATTAACCCTTTGATCACTTATTTATTATATTATTGCATAGCGAACATTGAACAGTTGAATGTCTATACTCTAAGGGGTTCACAGTGGCATGGTCTGATCTGGGTGAACTCATCCAGTCCCTCTCATTCACCCAGGTTGGCTGTTTTGATCCACATCATTTCCCTCTCATGTGGCTACCTACATATATGATTGGCAGTGTTTATTAATCATGTTCTGCTATGCTGTCCTGGCCCTAGTCTACGGATGCTAGCTTTTTCTCATCCTTGTGGATCGCTATTCTTATATTTCCATACATATGTAAAGAGAGAAAAAATTCTTTTAATATTTTTGTTTTACATTTGTATTTAAGAAACTACTTTGGTATAAATAAATATTGTAATTCATAATCTTTGGTGACTCAAGTCCTCCTTTTTCATAGACTGTATATTTGGAGTCAATATATTTGTGAGTATTATGGTAACTTGTAACTGGTAATTCTAATTCAATATCAAAAGTTTAAATACTGTATTTTTGAGCAGTTGGTGGAAATCATAGTGATCATGCATACTTTATTATAATCTGAGAAAAGAAATGCAAACTATTACTGCCATATATGCATTTCCTAACAAGTATTCTGATTGCACAAGAGATTGAATGCTCACTGCTTTGCATGAAAGTCAAGATGTCTATGGCAAGTTCATGAGTTATATTGCTTAAAATCTGCCATTTCTACCAATGATTGGTTCTTTAATAACATTTCTGTAGTAGTCCGTATAGATTAACAGTACCAAAATGGTGCACAAATGTTTAAAGTTATCCTCCCCTGAAGGGAAACAGTTTCAATGGTTATTGGTTATATCGAGTAATGTGAGGTAAATAGGGTATATTCCCTAAGAAGTATAATATTTATCAATCTAGCTCACTACATATACAATTTTTTTTTAAACCGTAGTTATTTTAAGCAAAGACTGGACGATAAATTTCAGAAGTTAGTGTGAACATGATCCTAATAACAGGTAATGTAATTTTTAATGACTATACAATCAATAGATATATATTTTAAAGAAAAATTAGTCGAATAGATTCAGTGTTGACAAGTGACTTCACATTCTCCTGTGTTTTTACTACACACTTACGAGGTACAATACAAAATAATATTGTGGTACTGTGTTAGCCAGAAAAATCGATGTCAATACTTAGGTCCCACTCCTTGAATAAATTTCTCATTTTTTGGGACCTAAAGGTACTGTCACACTTAGCGATGTACCAGCGATCCCGACCAGCGATATGACGTGGTCAGGATCGCTGGTGCATCGCTAAGTGGTCGCTAGTGAGCTGCCACACAGGCAGATCTCACCAGCGACATTGCAGGGGTTGGGGGTCGCTACTTACCTGTCACACTAGGCGATCCTGCGTCCTCCCGCCCGGCTCCACGCATCGCTCGTCGTCACAGCAGGAAGCGCCGCAGGAAGCTGACGACGAGAAACAGTCCAGCCTGTTCTTGCGCGATCAGCGATAAGCAGCGGGGGAGGATAGGAATAGATATATGGCTCAGCAGACAGTATCATACAGGATAGGATTAGATACACAGCTCAGCAGTCAGTATCACACAGGATAGTATTAGATACACGGCTGAGCAGACAGTATCATACAGGATAGGATTAGATACACAGCTCAGCAGTCAGTATCACACAGGATAGTATTAGATACACGGCTGAGCAGTCAGTATCACACAGGAGATGATTAGACACACAGCTCAGCAGACGGTATCACACAGGATAGGATTGGATACACTGCTCAGCAGTCAGTATCACACAGGATAGGATTAGATACACAGCTCAGCAGTCAGTATCACACAGGATAGGAATAGATATACGGCTCAGCAGACAGTATAACACAGGATAGGCATAGATACACAGCTCAGCACATAGTATCACACAGAATAGTATTAGATACACGGCTGAGCAGTCAGTATCACACAGGAGAGGATTAGACACACAGCTCAGCAGACGGTATCACACAGGATAGGATTAGATACACAGCTTAGCAGTCAGTATCACACAGGATAGGATTAGATACACAGCTCAGCAGACGGTATCACACAGAATAGGATTGGATACACTGCTCAGCAGTCAGTATCACACAGGATAGGATTAGATACACGGCTCAGCAGTCAGTATCACACAGGATAGGATTAGATACACAGCTCAGCAGACGGTATCACATAGGATAGGATTAGATACATGGCTGAGCAGTCAGTAACATGCGATAGGATTAGATACACAGCTCAGCAGAAAGTATCACACAGGAGAGGATTAGATACACAGCTCAGCAGTCAGTATCACACAGGATAGGATTAGATACACAGCTCAGCAGTCAGTATCACACAGGATAGGATTAGATACACAGCTCAGCAGACAGTATCACACAGGATAGGAATAGATACACGGCTGAGCAGTCAGTATCACACAGGACAGGATTAGATGCACAGCTCAGCAGACAGTATCACACAGGATAGGAATAGATACACGGCTGTGCAGTCAGTATCACACAGGACAGGATTAGATGCACAGCTCAGCAGACATTATCACACAGGATAGGGAAAGGGTTAGATACACAGCTCAGAAACAGGATGTGCCAAAGGAGAGGACATTTTCATTCCAAGAATTCCACTCATTCCATCTGATTTGTTTTTTGATTTTAAACGCCTCCAGTTTCCAGTTCAACTGCTATTTACAATGTCTATTCAGGCTGTGTGCACACGCTGTGGATTTTGCTGCGGTTCCGCAGCGGTTTTGGCCGCTGCAGACCCGCAGCAGTTTTTGCTGCGGTGTACAGTACCATGATTCCCTATGGGAATCAAAAACCGCAACGCAGACGGTGCGGAATTTTCCGCGCGGATTATCTGCGGTTTTCAATCCGCAGAAAGAATTGACATGTCAATTCTTTCTGCGGATTCCCCTGCGGCTTGCCATCTCCTCCATTGAGGAGATGAAAAACCGCAGGGCAAAACCGCAGAGCAATCCGCAGGTAAAACCGCAGGTATTTTGACCTGCGGTTTCACCTGCGGATTTTACAAAATCCGCGCGGATGAATCCGCACCTAATCCGCAGCATGTGCACACAGCCTAACAATGCTCAGGGACAGTCCTTGAAAGTAGTAGGGATTGATTTGCAATCTCCATGCTTTTCTCATGGTCAACTTTACGTGATCTGTTCAAGAGTTGGAACTGGAACTGTTCATCTTTGCACCAAAAGGAAAAACCAAACATGTTGTTTATCAAAAGGCTCTTGAATGAGTTGAAAATAAAATACTATCAATACTTGGGTAATCGTTTAGTTAATTTGTGTTGCAAATCTGTAGTGTTGAATATATGATGTGAAATGTTTTTATGTGCAATATAATCATTATAATTTGTTATAACTAACCACAGTTGGTTAGTATGCCCAGGCAACGCCGGGCTCTTCAGCTAGTTATATATATATATTCTTCAACATTGCAATTTCAGCACCAAAAGTCGTGGAATTATGGAAGTGACAAGATCAATAGGCATGCTCATATTTTTCGAAAATTAATACTCTCTGGAATATGGATTTTTGTAATTCACTCCATGCCCAATTATTTTTTATCTGAAGTCATGTTATTATCAGTACAAGCTGGATTATAATGATAGGAAAATCTGGACTGAATCACACCATTAACCGACGCATGCAAAGTTTTCCGTCATAAAGGTCACAGAGTATACAAAGAAAACTGAGGGGGCCATGCATACAAGGATAGGGATGAGGGGGCCATGCATACCAGGATAGGGATGAGGGGGCCATGCATACCAGGATACGGATGAGGGGGCCATGCATACAAGGATAGGGATGAGGGGGCCATGCATACCAGGATAGGGATGAGGGGGCCATGCATACCAGGATAGGGATGAGGGGGCCATGCATACCAGGATACGGATGAGGGGGCCATGCATACAAGGATAGGGATGAGGGGGCCATGCATACCAGGATGAGGATAAGGGGACTATATATACCAGGATAGGGGATATTAGTACAGAATTGACCATATTTTTTGTTTCAATTTGTTTTCTAATTGCTTCCTCTAAAACCTAGGTGCGGTGTGTCTTATAGTCTGAAAAATAAGGTAGATAATGTAATAATTCTCTTCATCAAGGTGCCTCAGCACCAACGTCAGAAACTGCCAATTCATAACTTTAGTATGTCACAAGAACATACCTCGCAACTTTTGAAGAACAGAAAGAGGGACACGTTATTCAAATTTTGGTCATGCCCATTTACCATTTCTTTCTCTTTTAGCTGTATGAACACACACAACTAAATGTCAACATGCACTTTTTACTTTTTGATAACATGCCTGTGGTTTTGGTGCATTTTTTCCCTATAGGCTTCTTCTGAAAAAACGGCATTGCATTTTTAAGCGCAAAATCAAAGCTTTTCTGTACTATTAAAAAAAGCGTTAAAAAGTCTGGTTCATATCTGCACCAAAGTTCTATCAAATAAGGGGGAAAACACATAAAAGCAGCAAACACGCAAAAATCAGAGAAGATTGTTATTGTGTTGTGTGACGAGGACACCTGCAGAAAAAAAGCAGCAGAAAGAACACAACATTTACGCTACATGTGTACATGGCCTCAGCATTACACTTTTATTACTCTTTTTTATGGTTTTAAATAGAGAAAAAATATAAATCACTCCTTTTGTTACATCATTTTCCAATCCCCGTAAATAATCTTTTTGCGTGTTGTGCGGGTCATTATAATTAACCCCTTACTGCCATGTGACGTACTATCCCGTCCATGTGCCCTGGGACTTAATTCCCAGGGACGGGATAGTACGCCACAGCGATCATCAGCGCCCACGTGGTGAGCGCCGCTTTTCGCGGCCGGGTGTCAGCTGATTATCACAGCTGACAACCGGCACAATGTGTCAGGGGCGGTCACGGACCACCCCTGACACGTTAACCCCTTGCACACTGCGATCAAACACGATCACGGTGTACCGGGGGTTAAAGGGAAGCATCGGCAGGGAGGTGGCTCCCTCTGTGCTTCCCTGAGCCCCCCACAGCAGCGCAATGTGCAGCGCTGCTGCCGGGAGCTCCATCTCTGCAGGTCCCCGAATCCAAGATGGCGACGGGGACCTTCGGGGGCCAGCAGGGAGCTGGCTTCCTCTTGCCTGCAAAGCGCAGGCAAGGAGGAATCCTGCAGCACTGCCTGTGACAGATTGCTGATCTGTCACAGTGATCTGTGATGTGACAGATCAGCGATAAAAAAAATCAATAAAAGTACACATATTTGGTATCACCACGTCCGTAAGGACCCGCCCTATAAAACTGTCCCATTAGTTAACCCCTTTAGCGAACCCCTTAAAAAATAAAAATAAAAAACGAAGCAAAAAATAATGATTTATTATCATACCACCGAACAAAAAGTACAATAACGCGCAATCAAAAAGATGCATATAAATATCCATGGTACCACTGAAAACGTCATCTTGTCCCACAAAAAACGAGCTGCAATACAGCATCATCAGCAAAAAAATAAAAAAGTTATAGCTCACAGAATAAAGCTATGCAAAAATAATTATATTTTATATAAAATTGTTTTCATTGCATAAAAGCGCCAAAACATAAAAAACGACCTAAATGAGGTATCTCTGTAACCGTACTGACCCGAAGAATAAAACCGCTTTATCAATTTTACTGCAGGTGGAACGGTGTAAACACACCCCCCAAAAGAAATTCATGAAACGCTGGTTTTTGTTCATTCTGCGTCCCAAAAGTCGGAATAAAAAGCGATCAAAAAAATTCACGTGCCCGAAAATGGTACAAAAAAAAATGTCAACTCGTCCTGCAAAAAATAAGACCTCACATGACTCGGTGGGTCAAAATATGGAAATATTATAGCTCTCAATATGTGGTGATGCAAAAACTATTTTTACAATAAAAAGCGTCTTTTAGCATATGACAGCTGCCAAAAATAAAAACCGCCATAAATAGTAAATCAAACCCCCCTTTATCACCCCCTTAGTTAGGGAAAAATAATAAAATTAAAAGAAAATGTATTTATTTCCATTTTCCCTTTAAGGTTAGGGCTAGGGTTAGGGCTAGGGTTAGGGCTAGGGATAGGGCTAGGGATAGGGCTAGGGCTAGGGCTGAGACTAGGGTTAGGGGTGTGTTGGGGTTAGGATTGGAGTTATAATTGGGGGGTTTCCACTGTTTGGGCACATCAGGGGGTCTCCAAATGCAACATGGCGTCTGATCTCAATTCCAGCCAATTCTGCGTTGAAAAAGTCAAATGGTGCTCCTTCCCTTCCAAACTATGCCATGCGCCCAAACAGTGTTTTACCCCCACATATAGGCTATCAGCCTACTCAGGACAAATTGCAAAGCAACTTTTGGGGTCCAATTTCTCCTGTTACCCTTAGGAAAATAAAAAATTGGGGGCAAAAATATTTTTGTGGAAAAAAACTATTTTTTTATTTTCACGCCCGGGCGTTATAAACTACTGTGAAGCACTTGGGGGTTCAAAGTGCTCACCACACATCTAGATAAGTTCCTTAGGGGGTCTAGTTTCCAAAATGGTGTCATTTGTGGGGGGTTTCCACTGTTTAGGTACATCAGGGGCTCTCCAAAAACAACATGACACCCGCAGACCATTCCATCAAAGTCTGCATTCCAAAACGTCACTACTTCCCTTCCGAGCCCCGACATGTGCCCATACAGTAGTTTCCTCCCACATATGGGGTATCGGTGTACTCAGGACAAATTGGACAACAACTTTTGGGGTCCATTTTCTCCTGGTACCCTTGGGAAAAAAAAATTGGGGACTAAATGATCAAGTTTGTTGAAAAAATACGATTTTTTTATTTTCACGCCCGGTCGTTATAAACTTTTGTGAAGCACTGGAGGGTTCAAAGTACTCACCACACATCTAGATAAGTTCCTCAGGGGGTCTGGTTTCCAAAATGGGGTCACTTCTGGGGGGTTTCCACTGTTTAGGTACATCAGGGCCTCTCCAAAAGCAACATGACACCCGCAGACCATTCCATCAAAGTCTGCATTCTAAAACGTCACTACTTCTCTTCTGAGCCCCGACGTGTGCCCATACAGTAGTTTTCTCCCACATAATACAATTTTTTTTTCTCCCACATAATACAATTTTTTTATTTTAACACCCGGGCGTTATAAACTTCTGTGAAGCATGGGGGGGTTCAAAGTGCTCACCACACATCGAGATAAGTTCCTTGGGGGGTCTAGTTTCCAAAATGGTTTCATTTGTGGGGGGTTTTTACTGTTTTGGTACATCAGGGGTTTTCCAATCGCGACATGGTGTCCGATCTCAATTCCAGCCAAAAAAGTCAAATGGCGCTGCTTCCTTTCTGAGCTCTGCCATGCGCCCAAATAGTTGTTTACACCCACATGTGGGGTATCAGCATACTCAGTACAAATTGCACAATAACTTTTAGGCTCCTGTTAACCTTGGAAAAATAAAAATTGGGGGTGAAAAGATCATTTTTGTGGAAAAAATATGATTTTTTAATTGTACCGCTGTGCGTTATAAACTTCTGTGAAGCCCTTGTGGGTTCAAAGTTCTCATCACATATCTAGATAAGTTCTTTGGGGGGTCTAGTTTCCAAAATGGGGTTACTTGTGGGGGGTTTCCACTGTTTAGGTACATCAGGGGATCTCCAAACGTGACATGGTGTCCGATCTGAATTCCAGCCAATTTTGCATTGAAAAAGTCAAACAACGCTCCTTCCCTTCTGAGCTCTGCCATGCGCCGAAACAGTGGTTCCCCCCCACATATCAGGTATCAGTGTACTCAGGAAAATCTGCACAATAACTTTTGTTGTCCAATTTCTCCTGTTACCCTTGGTAAAATAAAAAAAATTGAACCTGAAGTATTTTTTTTGTGAAAAAAAGTTAAATGTTCATTTTTTTTAAATATTCAAAAAATTTCTGTGACGCACCTGAAGGGTTAATAAACTTCTTGAATGTGGTTTTGAGCATCTTAAGGGGTGCAGTTTTTAGAATGGTGTCACTTTTGGGTATTTTCTATCATATAGACCCCTCAAAGTGGCTTCAAATGTGATGTGGTCCGTAAAAATAAAATGGTGTTGCAAAAATGAGAAATCGCTGGTCAACTTTTAACCCTTATAACTTCCTAACAAAAAAAAATTTTGGTTCCAAAATTGTGCTGATGTAAAGTAAACATGTGGGAAATGCTATTTATTAAGTTTTTTGTGTGCCGTATCTCTGTGATTTAAGGGCATAAAAATTCAAAGTTGGAAAATTGCAAAATTTTAAAAATTTTCTCCAAATTTCCATTTTTTTCAAAAATAAACGCAAGTTATTTGAATGAAATTTTACCACTAACATGAAGTACAATATGTCACGAGAAAACAGTGCCAGAATCACCAGGATCCATGGAAGCATTTCAGAGTTATTACCTCATAAAGGGACAGTGGTCAGAATTGTAACAATTGGCCCGGTCATGAACGTGCAAACCACCCTTGGGGCTTAAGGGGACCCCAAATATATCAGTTATTTGCTGATTTGTTATGTTCATGAATTATTTTATTAAATGCATTAAAAATGACAATATTTTTCATTATCTTTTAATAATTTTATAGGATGAAAAAGTCTCTTTTAGGCTATGTGTACACAATGCGTTTTTGATGAGTGTTGCGGCGTTTTTTACTTGAGGAAATGCTCCAAAAACGCAATGGAATAATAAAGCAAGGTAATGCAATGACAATCCTGATGTGTTGTGCACATGATCGGTAAATTTCAGTCCGTATTTGCAGCGTTTTGTTTTCTGCAGCATGTGAATTCTTTCTGCGTTTCCACGTTTTTGACTCATTAACTTCAAGTGAGTCAGTCAAAAATGCAGGTGTAAAAACGTTTGTGTGTTTGCTGTGTATTTGCTGCATTTCTCAAGGAGAAAGCCATTTGGGCGAAATGTACATTGGAGTCACAGGAGCCATGGGTAACTGACCACTGGTAGATATTTATGCTATATATCCCTTTTTGTATGCTTTCTATGCACTTTATCTTTAGACATGTGTGTCTTTAAAGACTCTTTACACTACATGGTTTATGCCTATGGGATTCTTACTATATTAATTATTGGTCAGTGTTCTCATTAATGATCTTGCTGTATCATGGTTTTTGATGTTGTTCCTTGATTTCCCCTATTTTGTGTTTTTAAAACTATGATATAATAAAATTTGATATATTTTATTGATTTCTCTGTCTTTTCTTGGTCTATTCACCTTCTGAGTAGGTTTGACATAATCACATACAATATACCGTATATACTTGTGTATAAGCCGAGATTTTCAGCACCTTTTTTGTGTGCACAGGAAGAAGATGGCCGCTACCATCGGAGATGCGTGGACTGCGCGAGGAGGGTGAGTAGGATGGGGGGGTGAGCGAGCCAGCCAGGGACAATGATGGTGCACAATACAATGATGGGGAACATTGATAGTGCACAATACAATGATGGAGGATAATGATGGTGCACAATACAATGATGGGGGACAATGATGGTGTGTCAGCCAATACAATGATGGGGGGTTTGTGTGAGTCCAGCCAGCCATGTATACAATGAGGGGACCGGAGGAGCCTTGCATACAACAGGGGAAGCCACACATACCAGGACAGGGATGAGGGGACAACAGGATGGGGGTGCCACACATACCAGGACAGGGATGAGGGGACAATGCATACCCGGCTTATACTCGAGTCAATAAGCTTACCTAGTTTTCCATGGCAAAATTAGGTGCCTCGGCTTATAATCGGGTCGGCTTATACTCGAGCATATACAGTACATACTCACTGAAAATCTAATCTCCAACGCCCGCATCTCCTGAAAGCAATCAAAAATAATAAACCAACATATACTCCCTGTATGCCGTAGTGCATTTAATACAGAGTGTCCCATGTCGATGTCATCTGGCCGCCATCGATACACTGACAGGAAGTAATCACTCCCACAGTGTATCACTGAGCTGCCGCTACAGTTCACCGGGGTACATCAGCTGATCAGCTCCGGTGCGCTCACTTACGGCACCGCTGTGTGAGAAAGTTTTCACACAGCAGTAGTGCCGTAAGTGAAAGCACCGGAGCTAGTGAACTCCGTTGAACTCTCACGGCAGTGCAGTGATACACTGCGGGAGTGATCACCTTCTGTCAGTGTATTGCCGGAGGCCTGATAGAGCAGTCACATCTCCCAATGTGATTGTTCTACACGAGATCGCCGTGGGACACTTGGTATTAAATGGACTACGTCAGACAGAATAATATTATATGTTGGTTTATTGCTTTCTGATTGTTTGCATTAGATGAGGGTGTCAGGGATTAGGCGTTCAGTATGGTTAATTAAGATTCAATAAAGGAGTCTTTTGATTCTTTCAAATAAAATGAAAAAAGTGGTTTGGTACCGTGTTAGCCAGTAGAAAAAAATATATAAAGTGCTCTCAGTGAGAGAAACAAAATAGGAATCTTGTGGGTATGATACCTTTTAATGGCTAACAAATAATAGTGAATGTTGTTACAAAGCAAGCTTCCGGGACTGCTTATGTCCCTTCATCAGGCTGATATGACAAAATAAAAAAAAAAAATAAATAAATTTTTTTTTTGTTTTTTTTGTTGATATTTTGTCATATCAGCCTGATGAAGGGACATAAGCAGTCCCGGAAGCTTGCTTTGTAACAACATTCACTATTATTTGTTAGCCATTAAAAGATTTCTTTCAAATAAAGGACTTTATTCTGGCTGTGTGTTTATTTACCATATAACTATAGGATTAGTAATGGAGAGGTGTCTTATAGACACCTCTCCATTACTAACCTGTGGGCTTGGTGTCACCTCACAATACAAAGGTGACATCAACCCCACAAATATGAACCCTACTTGCCACCACTACAGGGCAAGTGGGAACAGTGAGGTAAGTGCCAGAATTGGTGCATCTATAAGATTCACCATTTCTGGGGCGGCTGAGAACTGATGTTTTTAGCCTGCCGCTGTCTGCTTAGTCTTTGCTGGTTCAATTTTATAGGGGGACCCATGTCAATATTTTGTGGGGTTCCCCTGTAAACTAGCCAGTAAAGGCTAAGGAAACATCTGTGAGCTGATATTAGTAGCCCGGGAACCTTTATAGCTATTGACTCTTTCCCAAAACCAAAAATATAACATCAGCCCTCAGCAGTCGGCTTTCCCTCTGGTTATGAAAATTATGCGAGAGCCCTAGCAATTTTTTTTAAAGATTTTTTGAAAAATTTTCACACAGATTTCTGACAGTTGCTGTTTTGCTACAGCATATCTGGGTTAATTATATCAATGCTCCTACATAGGCTGGTCTGTATGTGTGTGTGTGTTTTTATTTAACTCTTTATGTATCATTTTATTAATGAAGGTATTTGGCCAACACCTGTTCATTACTAAACTTCGGGCTTGGCATTACATATGTATATATACTGTATATATACAGTATAATTCAATTTATGCAGTTTGTGTATACATGTGTAACATACAATGCTTGTGTCAAATATTGTGTGTGTTTAGCATTCACATTTATAAATCTTGCACTGCCGTCGAGAGTTTACAGATGTAAACATCAGCACTCACCCACAAAATGAGCAAAATGCTGCCTATCCATCAGGAGATTGGATTGTTTATGTCAGAATTAGAGTTGAGCGACTTTTGTTTTTTTATGGTCGAGTTTCGTTTCGTGAAACCCGACTTTTCCAAAAGTCGGGTCGAGCAAGATCGGCCGATTATAGGGAAAAGTCGGGGTCGTCCCGAAACACGAAACCCAATGTAAGTCAATGGGGAATAAAAGTCGGCAGTGAGAGGAGGACAGGAAACACACCTACAGTGCTCATTTGAATGCCAAAAGCATCAATTCTTCTTACTTAAGCTGGTCAACCTTAATTAACTTCATAATACAAGTTACGCACTGAAAAATGGGGGTTATTTGGCTAAAGTTGTGGGGGGGTAGGGCTGGCTCCAGGTTTTCATGTGCCCTGGGCGAAAGAGCGCCCCTTTAACACATAATACCACAACTCATCATGCTCCGATACGGCAGAGAAATAGCGGTATAGTACAATGAAAAATACTTCACTTTTTACATCTCATGACGAGGCCCATCTATTTCTCCATACAGAATCATTGGTCCCATATAATGTTTGAAACAGTATATGATGAGCTCCACATAATGCTACAGTATATGTTGGTCCCCATGGATGAAGCTCCACTGTCTTATGGGCCCAAATAATGCTCCAAACATAATGGGCCCCATTTCTAATGCTCTAGTGTATAATGGGCCCTGTAAATGCTGCTCCAGTGTCTGATGTCCACCTTTGGAATGTTCCAGTGTATGGTGGGCCCCATCTATCATTCTCCAGAGTATAGTGCTCCCTAAAAATTGCTGTCCCAACATTGAAAACAATCAAATAAGTCTCCTCGCTAGGGAATCCCTGTACTAGTCTGGACTCCTCGTCGTCCCCATCTTCCATCTCACTGCACAGTATTTCAACCTTGCAAGTGCTGGGATCCTGAGCAAGCAGGGGGGCCCACTTATTGGCGACGGCACTGGCACAGGGCCCCTGATAGTACGGTGGTGTGTCTGATGGCGGGTGGGCCGAACCTGCACTTTCATCTGCAGCTTCCTCTTTGTCACCGTGTAAGATGGAACTGTATATGGGAAGGGTATCCTGAGTTTCATCAGGGTCAGATTCAGGCCGGGTAGCGTGCGAGGGGAATGTAGTGGTCTGGGTCAATGTACCAGCAGATTCATCGAGCAGTGGCTGGGCATCAGTGCACTTGTGTCGCCCCCAGGAGTACGGTCGCCACAGTGGCATTACCTTCCTCCTAGGGAGTGTGATGTCATGCTTGGGAGCAACGAAGGATCTCTCTAGCAGGTTAACTGATTGGGCGGCGTTATTCTCGCGAGTCATGACCCTCCAAACAGCGTTCATGAAGGCAAAGTGTTTGTTTTACGTGGGCAGTATGGTTGCAAAGCTGAACCTTAAAGGAATGTCCAGAAGGGCACCACCAGGAGTGGAGCCTACGGCGTAATTTGACTCAACACGGGCAACCTCAACCATGCCAGCTACAGAACAGATGCACACATTGCAAGCTTAATTCCGTTAACGAACGAGACTACGTCATGCCCCGCGGTCCGAGTCCGGCTTACTAGAGGGACACGTGAGGCTCTGGCACATGAGATTGGCCAATAACTGGTGTGTCATGCCCTTACATGTCCGTGGCTGCATGTGCGCTACACTGAAAAGGCCAGCGTTTGTCGCTTACAGGTGCAGATAACCCGCTGAACAACGTTAGTGATGGGGATCACTGATTACAATTATTACTCGCGAACGATGATTTCCCAGTAAGTGCAGGTCAACCGCAGTTCCGGAATTAGGCCTAACCGTCATTCCTGAAAAAAATGAAAAACTTACGTGTGCAAACCACAGGTGCTGTAGCTTGCTTAACAGCTCGCCAGCCGTTCTCACGCCCAGTATGGGTTACACGTGATTGCACAAAGGTGAGAAAGGGTACCGTATCCCCGGATAACATGTATGGATAGCGTACACATTCAAAAGATATGTCTATACATCAGGAGGCAGGCTCAGACGGTGTAAGGCCCAGTATGGCTTGCAAGTGATTGCACAAAGGTGAGAAAGGGTACCGTATCCCCGGATAACATGTATGGATAGCGTACACATTCAAAAGATATGTCTATACATCAGGAGGCAGGCTCAGACGGTGTAAGGCCCAGTATGGCTTGCAAGTGATTGCACAAAGGTGATAAAGGGTACCGTATCCCCGGATAACATGTATGGATAGCGTACACATTTAAAAGATATGTCTATACTTCAGGAGGCAGGCTCAGACGGTGTTAGGCCCAGTATGGCTTGCAAGTGATTGCACAAAGGTGAGAAAGGGTACCGTATCCCCGGATAACATGTATGGATAGCGTACACATTTAAAAGATATGTCTATACATCAGGAGGCAGGCTCAGACGGTGTAAGGCCCAGTATGGCTTGCAAGTGATTGCACAAAGGTGAGAAAGGGTACCGTATCCCCGGATAACATGTATGGATAGCGTACACATTCAAAAGATATGTCTATACATCAGGAGGCAGGCTCAGACGGTGTAAGGCCCAGTATGGCTTGCAAGTGATTGCACAAAGGTGAGAAAGGGTACCGTATCCCCGGATAACATGTATGGATAGCGTACACATTCAAAATATATGTCTATACATCAGGAGGCAGGCTCAGACGGTGTAAGGCCCAGTATGGCTTGCAAGTGATTGCACAAAGGTGATAAAGGGTACCGTATCCCCGGATAACATGTATGGATAGCGTACACATTTAAAAGATATGTCTATACATCAGGAGGCAGGCTCAGACGGTGTTAGGCCCAGTATGGCTTGCAAGTGATTGCACAAAGGTGAGAAAGGGTACCGTATCCCCGGATAACATGTATGGATAGCGTACACATTCAAAAGATATGTCTATACATCAGGAGGCAGGCTCAGACGGTGTCAGGCACAGTATGGATTTGACGGCCCAGACTACACAGCGGAGGAGCAGGGAGAGGTAAAGATTGCAAATGCTGGGGCCCTGCCCAAGCAAGGGGGGCCCACTCGTGGGCGTCGGTACTGGCACTGGGCCCCTCATAGTACGGCGGTGTGTCTGACGGTGGGTGTGCACCACCACCGTCAGAGACACTTGATTGCACTATGAGGGACCCTGTGCCAGTGCCCGTGCCCAAGAGTCGGCCTACCCACCTGTCCAGGGCAACGGCACTCGCACGATGTCGTGCGCTAGGTGGTGACCCCGGCCATGGGGGGGGGAGGCAGCACAGTTAGGGAGTTTTAGAAAGTGGCATATGCTGATGTTGGACATTCAGCTGATGCAAAAGGCGAAATAGGTCAAGTCCCAGGAAGAGGTGGACCAAAGCAAGCCATTTTTCTGTCACCCTATGTGTCATCAGGGGAAGGTGGGACAAAATCCTTGGAAACCCATGCATGGTTCACTTTAATGAAGGTTAGATCATCCACATTTTGGGTTGACAGACGGGTCCTTTTTTCTGTCAGGATTGATCCAGCTGCACTGAAGACTCTTTCCGATAGCACACTTGCAGCTGGGCAAGCGAGCTCCTGTAAGGCATATTGTGCCAATTCAGGCCAGGTGTCCAGTTTAGCAGCCCAATAGTCAAAGGGGAATGACCTGTGTGGGAGAACATCGATATGGGAGGAAAAGTAGTTTGTAACCATAGTTGACAACTGCTGTCTCCTGTCACTTTCCATCGATGCAGTATTACCAGTTGTGTGAGCGGTACTTGAAAAATCAGTCCACAACATTGTCATGAAACTCCTGTCTCCAACGCCACTTCTGCTGTGTGCACCATGAACACCTCTGCCAAGCTGCCCCCGGCCCATACGGCTCGTGTGAGAACCATCACCGCTGCTGTGTGCTGGGAATGCCTCAAGCAACCGATTTACCAGAGTTGCTTGTTTATTAGCCAATATTAGGTCAAGGTTCTCCTGTGGCATGATGTTTTGTAATTTGCCTTTATAGCGTGGATCCAGGATGCTGGCCAACCAGTAGTCGTCATCGTTCATCATTTTGGCAATGCGGGGGTCCCTTTTTAGGATCCGCAAGGCATAATCTGACATGTGGGCCAATGTTCCTGGTGTCAATGATGCACTGCGAGTGCTGGTTGGAGGAGCACTTTCTGGCAAATCCACATCCCTCCAGTCACGCACAAACCCTGTACCAGACCTTGCCACGCCAACATTTTCACTTACCCCACGAGATGCATCCTCCTCCCCTAAGTAATCATCCCCATCATCATCCTCCTCCTCCTCTTCTTCCTCCAACTCGTCCAGGAGAGGTCCCTGAGCAGACAATGGCTGAATGTCATCAAGGATTCTCTCCACCTCTTCCTCCTCGTCAACATTGGCTGCAGACGCCTGCTCCTTAAGGTGCGTCAAAGTTTGCATGAGCAGATGCATAAGTGGGATGCTCATGCTTAGGATGGCGTCGTCTGCGCTTACCAGCCATGTGCATTCCTCAAAACACTGAAGGACTTTACAGAGGTCTTTCAGCTTCGACCACTGCACACCTGTCAACTCCATGTCTGCTCTCAAAGTGCCTGGCCGTGTATCCTCCCACAAATGCATTATGGCCTGCCTCTGCTCGCACAGCCGCTCCACCATGTGCAGGGTGGAGTTCCACCTTGTTGCAATGTCGATAATGAGGCGGTGGTTGGGTAGGTGGAGCAATCGCTGCAGCTTCTGCATATGAACGGAGTGTACAGGCGACCGGCGGATGTGCGCGCACAGTCTTCACACCTTATGGAGCAGTGCTGTTAACTCCGGATAATTTTTGAGGAAGCACTGCACCACCAGGTTCAAGGTGTGAGACAAGCAAGGTATGTGGCTGAGTTTTGAAAGGGCTATGGCTGCCACAAAATTACGGCCGTTATCACTAACTACCTTGCCTTCCTCAAGATGTACACTGCCCAGCCATGACTCAGTTTGTCGCTTCAAGTACTCGGCCAGCACCTCGGCGGTGTGTCTGTCGCCCAAACACATCATCTGCAACACAGCCTGCTGACGCTTTCCACTAGCTGCTCGATAGGTGGACACCTCGTGTGCAACAGTGGCAGCTGCAGATGGAGTGCTCGTACGACTGCGCTCTGTGAACGAGCTTTCGCTTCTGGAGGAGGAGGGTGGAACGCCTACAGCCAACTGTTTCCTATACCGTGGGCTAGGCAGCACTGTCCCACCACCGCTGTCCCCTGTGGACCCTGCATCCACCACATTAACCCAGTGCGCAGTGATGGACACATAACGGCCCTGGCCATGCCGACTGGACCATGCATCAGTTGTGAGGTGCACCTTTCCACTCACTGACTGCTTGAGTGCATGGACAATGCGGTCTTTCACATGATGGTGGAGGGCTGGGATGGCTTTGCGAGAGAAGAAGTGGCGACTGGGTAGGTCATAGCGTGGTACTGCATAGACCATGAGTTCGCAGAAAGCTGCGCTTTCCACCAACCGATAGGGCATCATCTCAAACGAGATTAGTTTGGCAATGTGGGCGTTCAAACCCAGTGTACGCGGATGAGAGACTGAGTACTTTCTTGACCTACTCAGTGTCTGGGAGGGTGAGCTGGACTTGAGAGCTGCATATGGTAGAAGTAGCGGTGGACAGGGCAGACAGAGAGGGTTGATGATGGTGATGGAGTTGGTGTTCTTTCTGATGGCCTAGATTCAGTCTTTCGTTGATATAACAGTGGGATTCCCTGACTGCTGTGGCCTTGCAACGACACCTCAACATTTGCTGCTGTGCTAACCGGTGGGCTTACAGTGGGGGAAACAATGTAGCGTTGCTGACTACCTTCTTTGTGATCAGTTGCACATGTGGCACTTGAGGTTTGGTGTTGTGTCCACGCTTGCAAGTGCATGCTGGTTAAATGTCTAAGCATGCAACTGGTATTCAAATTTTTCAGATTTTTCCCTCGGCTAAAGGTCTTTGCGCACTTCTTACAGATAACCTTGGCCTGATCATGAGGATTTTGTTCAAAAAAGTGCCACACTGCACTCTTCCTACTTTGGCAGACATTTTGCGGCCTAGCACGCTGTGATGTTTTGACCCTCTGGACAAGCTGTCCAGCAACTCTTTTGATTTTTGGAACCTGTCTTTGGAGTGCTCCGGGCCTGCCAGATAACAGCTGTTGCGATGTTGATGTCTGCTGTGGATGCTCCTCATCTAAGCTATTGGAAGCAGCACCCTCTTCCCCCAATGGATGCCAATCTGGGTCAACAACTGGGTCATCCATCACCTCCTCTTCAATGTCATGTGCACCTTCCTTTGTGTCACCGTGTATGGTGGTATAGTGTGCGGGAAGGGGCACCTGAGTCTCATCAGGGTCAGAATCTGGCTCTGTACACTGCGAGGACAATGTAGTGCTCTGAGTGAATGTACCAGCAGAATCATCTATCAGCGGCTGTGCATCAGTGCACTCCATGTCAGATTCATCTTGGCCTGGGTAATTCACCATTTCACTTGATAATCCAGGCATGGTATGTGAAAACAGCTCCATGGAGTAATCAGTAGTATGGCCTGCGTCATCCTTCAATCTTGGTTGTGGTGAAGGACACAAGGAAAGGTGTGGTTCATGAACATGAGCCTCCAATGACGACTCAGTGATTTTACTTTTTACAACTTCAGAAGAGGAGGCGATAGAGCTGGAGGTGGAGTCAGCAATGCAAGACAAAACTTTTTCCTGATGCTCTGGCGTTAAAAGCGGTTTGCCAACTCCTAGAAAACTAAGCCTTCGAAGCCTTATGGAGCCAGACGATGACGCAGGCTCAACACCTCCTGCATTCGGTCCTATTTTGCTTTTGCCACTACCATCAGATCCACCACCAACATCATCATTACCAGCTGCCAACCCCCGCCCAATTCCACGGCCTCTTCCACCAGCCTTCCTCATTTTTGGTAGAAATGTAGACAAAAACCTACAAACTATATAGTAATGTAAAACAAGGTACAAGGTGTCTATAGGACAGGGGAGATTTAGATTTTCTGCAGACACTTGTGGACACTGGACACTTGGATTGTGTGAGGCCCACTGAATATCACAGCGCTATGTCACAGGCGCGATGGCACAGGTGTGAAAAATGTCACTAGAGGATAAGGGAGATTTTGAATTTCTGGGAGATTTTTAATTTCTGCAGACACTTGTGGACACTGGACACTTGGATTGTGTGAGGCCCACTGAATATCACAGCGCTATGTCACAGGCTCGATGGCACAGGTGTGAAAAAAGTGACTACAGGATAAGGGAGATTTTGAATTTCTGGGAGATTTTGAATTTCTGCAGACACTTGTGGACACTGGACACTTGGATTGTGTGAGGCCCACTGAATATCACAATGCTATGTCACAGGCTCGATGGCACAGGTGTGAAAAAAGTGACTACAGGATAAGGGAGATTTTGAATTTCTGCAGACACTGGACACTTGGATTGTGTGAGGCCCACTGAATATCACAGTGCTATGTCACAGGCTCGATGGCACAGGTGTGAAAAAAGTGACTACAGGATAAGGGAGATTTTGAATTTCTGGGAGATTTTGAATTTCTGCAGACACTTGTGGACACTGGACACTTGGATTGTGTGAGGCCCACTGAATATCACAGCGCTATGTCACAGGCTCGATGGCACAGGTGTGAAAAAAGTGACTACAGGATAAGGGAGATTTTGAATTTCTGGGAGATTTTGAATTTCTGCAGACACTTGTGGACACTGGACACTTGGATTGTGTGAGGCCCACTGAATATCACAGTGCTATGTCACAGACTCGATGGCACAGGTGTGAAAAAAGTGACTACAGGATAAGGGAGATTTTGAATTTCTGCAGACACTTGTGGACACTGGACACTTGGATTGTGTGAGGCCCACTGAATATCACAGTGCTATGTCACAGGCTCGATGGCACAGGTGTGAAAAAAGTGACTACAGGATAAGGGAGATTTTGAATTTCTGCAGACACTTGTGAACACTGGACACTTGGATTGTGTGAGGCCCACTGAATATCACAGTGCTATGTCACAGGCTCGATGGCACAGGTGTGAAAAAAGTGACTACAGGATAAGGGAGATTTTGAATTTCTGGGAGATTTTGAATTTCTGCAGACACTTGTGGACACTGGACACTTGGATTGTGTGAGGCCCACTGAATATCACAGCGCTATGTCACAGTCTCGATGGCACAGGTGTGAAAAATTGACTACAGGATAAGGGAGATTTTAAATTTCTGCAGACACTTGTGGACACTGGACACTTGGATTGTGTGAGGCCCAATGAATATCAGAGCGCTATGTCACAGGCTCGATGCAGCAGGTGTGAAAAAAGTGACTACAGGATAAGGGAGATTTTGAATTTCTGCAGACACTGGACACTTTTGGATTGTGTGAGGCCCAATGAATATCAGAGCGCTATGTCACAGGCTCAATGCAGCAGGTGTGAAAAAAGTGACTACAGGATAAGGGAGATTTTGAATTTCTGCAGACACTGGACACTTTTGGATTGTGTGAGGCCCAATGAATATCAGAGCGCTATGTCACAGGCTCGATGCAGCAGGTGTGAAAAAAGTGACTACAGGATAAGGGAGATTTTGAATTTCTGCAGACACTTGTGGACACTGGACACTTTTGGATTGTGTGAGGCCCACTGAATATCAGAGCGCTATGTCACAGGCTCGATGGCACAGGTGTGAAAAAAGTGACTACAGGATAAGGGAGATTTTGAATTTCTGGGAGATTTTGAATTTCTGCAGACACTTGTGGACACTGGACACTTGGATTGTGTGAGGCCCACTGAATATCACAGTGCTATGTCACAGGCTCGATGGCACAGGTGTTAAAAAAGTGACTACAGGATAAGGGAGATTTTGAATTTCTGCAGACACTTGTGGACACTGGACACTTTTGGATTGTGTGAGGCCCACTGAATATCAGAGCGCTATGTCACAGGCTCGATGGCACAGGTGTGAAAAAAGTGACTACAGGATAAGGGAGATTTTGAATTTCTGGGAGATTTTGAATTTCTGCAGACACTTGTGGACACTGGACACTTGGATTGTGTGAGGCCCACTGAATATCACAGTGCTATGTCACAGGCTCGATGGCACAGGTGTGAAAAAAGTGACTACAGGATAAGGGAGATTTTGAATTTCTGCAGACACTTGTGAACACTGGACACTTGGATTGTGTGAGGCCCACTGAATATCACAGTGCTATGTCACAGGCTCGATGGCACAGGTGTGAAAAAAGTGACTACAGGATAAGGGAGATTTTGAATTTCTGGGAGATTTTGAATTTCTGCAGACACTTGTGGACACTGGACACTTGGATTGTGTGAGGCCCACTGAATATCACAGCGCTATGTCACTGTCTCGATGGCACAGGTGTGAAAAAAGTGACTACAGGATAAGGGAGATTTCAAATTTCTGCAGACACTTGTGGACACTGGACACTTGGATTGTGTGAGGCCCAATGAATATCAGAGCGCTATGTCACAGGCTCGATGCAGCAGGTGTGAAAAAAGTGACTACAGGATAAGGGAGATTTTGAATTTCTGCAGACACTGGACACTTTTGGATTGTGTGAGGCCCAATGAATATCAGAGCGCTATGTCACAGGCTCGATGCAGCAGGTGTGAAAAAAGTGACTACAGGATAAGGGAGATTTTGAATTTCTGCAGACACTGGACACTTTTGGATTGTGTGAGGCCCAATGAATATCAGAGCGCTATGTCACAGGCTCGATGCAGCAGGTGTGAAAAAAGTGACTACAGGATAAGGGAGATTTTGAATTTCTGCAGACACTTGTGGACACTGGACACTTTTGGATTGTGTGAGGCCCACTGAATATCAGAGCGCTATGTCACAGGCTCGATGGCACAGGTGTGAAAAAAGTGACTACAGGATAAGGGAGATTTTGAATTTCTGGGAGATTTTGAATTTCTGCAGACACTTGTGGACACTGGACACTTGGATTGTGTGAGGCCCACTGAATATCACAGTGCTATGTCACAGGCTCGATGGCACAGGTGTGAAAAAAGTGACTACAGGATAAGGGAGATTTTGAATTTCTGGGAGATCTTGAATTTCTGCAGACACTTGTGGACACTGGACACTTGGATTGTGTGAGGCCCACTGAATATCAGAGCGCTATGTCACAGGCTCGATGGCACAGGTGTGAAAAAAGTGACTACAGGATAAGGGAGATTTTAAATTTCTGCAGACTCTTGTGGACACTGGACACTTGGATTGTGTGAGGCCCAATGAATATCAGAGCGCTATGTCACAGGCTCGATGTAGCAGGTGTGAAAAAAGTGACTACAGGATAAGGGAGATTTTGAATTTCTGCAGACACTGGACACTTTTGGATTGTGTGAGGCCCAATGAATATCAGAGCGCTATGTCACAGGCTCGATGCAGCAGGTGTGAAAAAAGTGACTACAGGATAAGGGAGATTTTGAATTTCTGCAGACACTTGTGGACACTGGACACTTTTGGATTGTGTGAGGCCCACTGAATATCAGAGCGCTATGTCACAGGCTCGATGGCACAGGTGTGAAAAAAGTGAATTGTAGAATTGGGCAGAATAGGAATCTCCCTAGAGTGTAGGTCTGTAAGAACGGAACAAGTCCTCCACTTATCCTTCCACAGTGACACACAGATAGCTTCACTGTGGCTGTGATAACAGCCGTTACACGGTACTGTGTGAGGAGCGTACACCGCTGTATGGTGTGAATAAATGCACGCTCAGTACCTTAGCAGGACAAAAAAAAAATTGGGATTGCTTTTAGAAAAGCAGTTTGCAGAGCAGTGGGGAAACAGCAATGCAGCTGTCAGGAAGCCTTAGAAGGCAGCCTAACAACCAACACCTCTGATCCACCACAATATAGCCTCCCCTTGCACTGCACACACAGTGACTGGTGTGTTGCACAGGCAAAATCGCTAGCAGCAGAAGCAGTTTTTTTGTCTTCTTCCCTGCCTAACGCTCTCCCTACAGAATCAGCAACCTCTCCCTATGCTAAGATCGGCAGAAGTAAGATGGCGGTCGGCGTGCACGCCCTTTTATAACCCCTGTGACGCCCACCAAAGCAAGCCAATCACTTGCATGCCCTTCTGAAAGATGGTGGCGACCCCTGCCTATGTCATCACGTTGCCCACAGTGTCCATGGATCCTGATTGGCTGAAAAAGAGCACTAAACAAACTTTTGAAACGCGACTTTGGCGCGTAAGTCGCCGACCTCGTGGCCGACCTCATCCTAGGGTCGGGTTTCGTTTCATGAAACCCGACTTTGCCAAAAGTCGGCGACTTTTGAAATTGTTCGACCTGTTTCGCTCAACTCTAGTCAGAATAAAATGATTGTTCTCAGCAGCACATCAACTGGTGTAAATTGCAGATATGCTGCTGAAAACATGATTTGCATGGGGACAGATTGTTCTATTAGTGATCGTTCTGTTCCTATCATTCTTCCTCAGCATGCGTAAAGAGGCCAATAAACAAGCTACAAACTACTTCAAGATTGTCGATCGCACTCATTTAAGGGTATGAACTTAGCTAATGTAAATGCAACCTAACTATTTTTGTGTGATGGTACAATATGTAAGCATTTGGAGCCCCACTTTATACTTTGGCCCAGCTCTTAACTTTGTCTAAAACCATCCCTTGTTCTATATACTGTAATTTTCCAGCATTGTATCCTATGAGAGACTTGGAGTCAAAAATCCAAAGTGTATTATTAAAAAGAAAATTTTTATTACAAAACATAACAAAAACTGGCACAAGTCAAAGAACTGCAAAATCACAAAAATAGTAACAGGTATGGGAATCAAAATAGATAGACAGATAGATAGATAGATAGATAGTGACAATTGGGGCCAACAAAACAGCGTTTCCCTAAACAGTGCCTAAACATCAAAAATGGTCCATGAAGGTGCATAGGTTCTAGAACATTGTATATTAAGAGTCAGACGGCATATGTTTATAGTAGAGGCTCCCCAGTACTTAAATGTATAAGTATACCATGATGTTGCAATAAATATAAGTAACAATCATGTAAACATCACAAAGACATTGCAGCATATATGGATTTTTTAGAAAGACAAACCAAGGTATACAAAAAACAACATCACCATCGTGCCCTGTGTGGAAATATGCAGTGGACGGCAGCCCCAACGCGTGTTTCGCATGGACTTCCTCGGTGGGCTGTGTATTTTTGTGTTTTATGTACTATTTGTGCCAGTTATTGTTATGTTATGTAATAACATTTTTCTTTTTAATATTACACTTTGGATTTTTTACCCCAAGACTCTCATAGGATACATACTTTGGTGGAGTTTATTGAAGAATTTATTGACATATAGTCATTATTGAGTTTATTAGAGAATTTATTGACATAGTCATGAGACATCTTTATTTCGCTATATAATGTTTTCAGTTTGGATGATATTTATAGCATCAACTTTCCAGCATTGCAGTGCAGCAAAAATTACGGTCTCCTATGAAGTCCAGCCTGCTTAGGCATCACAGGAGTACTAACATGGTAGTGATGGGAGGTTTCCACTGAGCTCTGACTGCCATGTCAATCCATCAGCCTTCCACAATCACACTGTGGGAGGGGGAGCCTATAGCAAGTGTGAGGCAGTGACCCGTTACAGCTATGAGGCGCTGTATGTTCTCCCCAGGATGCGCACAGAGGCATATTGAGGCTATGGGAATGCATTGCGGTCACAGGCGTAGCTGGGATTGCAGTGGTGAAACAGTGACCGATGTCACAGTTAGGGGTCGCTGTGTGTTCTCCCCAGGATGTGCATGGAGGCGTACAAAGTCCAAAGGTGTGCATGGCAGTCACGGGCATAGTGATGAATGCAATGCAGACTGATAATAAAAGAAAGTGTTAGTCTTGGACATGTTAGTGTCCAAGGTGGAGGAACAGAAAGCCTGCTCTGGATGTTGAGTTTGAAACAGGTTGCAGTATGATAGTGTTGCAGTCTGTTCCATTCCGGACCCAGGTTTTCCATGTGTCTGAAAGCCACAGGTTTCTGTGATAAAAGCCCTGCAGGAAAGGGTTAGTGAGGTCTGAGTGAGTGCTTAGTGAGTCTCAGGTGTGTCAGGGCCAGAGCGAGGCTTAGCAACTGACCGCATACACAGAGATGCAAGTCGTCCACGGGGACTGGTCTTGGATGTGGACATTCCTTTGCCTGGAGGTGAACCGGAGGTGGATGTCCTGTGCCCAAAAGAAGACTTGCATGAGTAGCAATTGCAAAACGGGTGATATGGTGCCTGGCTGCGATCCGGAGGATATCCTGGACTGTGTACGGCTGTGTGAGTAAAGAGACTGTGATGCAGTGAGAACGGAGACGTGTGAGAACCAATCTCTCTAACACCTTCATCAGGTAGAAGGTCAAAGTTTTGAAGGCTGCAGGTCCTGACGGCATCAGTGCAAGACTAATCAAAACCTGCGGGCACCAGCTGAGTGAGATCATTACATATCTGTTCAATATGAGCCTGAGAATAGGTATAGTACCACAACTGTGGAAATTATCGTGTGTGGTACCGGTTCTGAAGAAACCTTATCAGAAAGACCTTAATGACTATAGACCTGTAGCATTGACATCATACCTGATGAAGGTATTAGAGAGATTGGTTCTCACACGTCTCCGTCCTCTAGTGAGCTCGGATATGGACCCTCTCCAGTTTGCCTACAGGCCGGGCATTGGTGTGGATGATGCCATTATCCACCTTCTAGATAGGACTCTCTCTCACCTGGAGAAACCTGGGAACACTGTGAGAATAATGTTCTTCGATTTCTCTAGTGCTTTTAACACCATACAGCCAGGTCTACTGAGAGACAAGCTGGGCCTTGTTGGTGTGGACCTCCAAATCTCCACCTGGATCCTTAACTACCTCACGAACCGACCTCAGTTTGTAAAGGTTCGGGACAGTGTGTCAGACACAGTGATCTGCAATACAGAGGCACCTCAAGGTACAGTTCTTGCCCCTTTTCTCTTCACACTGTACACTGCGGATTTTAGGTGCAACTCATCTAGTTGCTACTTGCAGAAGTATTCTGATGACTTTGCAATAGTAGGCCTCATCACAGGAGGTGATGAAAGAGAGTACAGAGACACTAACCAAGCTTTTGTGGAGTGGTGTCAGAGGAACCACCTTAGGATTAATTCCGGGAAAACCAAGGAATTGGTGGTGGACTTTCGCAAGGACAAAAATCCACCAGTAGTGGTGAACATTCAGGGAAATGACATTGAGATAGTCGACACCTATAAGTACCTTGGTGTGATCCTCAATAATAAGCTTGACTGGGCCCATCACTTGGATGCAGTGTACAGGAAGAGCCAAAGCAGGCTTTATCTGCTCAGAAGGCTGAGAGCCTTCTGAGTTAGAGGGGCTCTCCTTGCATCCTTCTTCAACTCTGCTGTGGCATCAGTCATCTTCTTTGGTGTGGCGTGCTGGGGTAGTGGCATATCAACCAGGGATAGGAATAGGCTGGACAAACTGATTAGAAGGGCCAGCTCTGTCCTGGGATGCCCCCTTGATCCAGTTCAGGAAGTAGGCGACAGGAGGATACTGGCCAAGGTGAGCTACATGGTGCAGAATGATTCCCATCCCATGCATGAGACCGTGACAAAGATGTGCAGTACTGTCAGTGACCGGCTACTTCATCCTAAATGTGAGAGGGAGCGCTATCGAAAGTCCTTCCTTCCTGCAGCAGATAGGCTGTATAACCAGCACTGTCCAAAACGGAGAACGACCCAAACAGTGAACTGATAGATCCAAAGTTGTGACAGTCCGGTTACATTTTTTTTTTTTTCCCCGTATATGTACCTACCTACTGTCAATGTAATGCCTTTATACATCTGTATCTGTACTTGTTCCTGCCTTGCTACTGTAATGCTCTGAATTTCCCCATGGTGGGACGATTAAAGGATTATCTTAAGACACCTACGGGAACTAGTCAGAGGAGGACTAGCATGTGTAGTGCCTGCAACATGTAATGCTGTGTGAATAGAATCTTGGATATGGCGCATAGACACCCACGGGAACTAGTCAGAGGAAGAGTGGCGTGTTTAGTGTCTGTAAAATGAAGAATGCCATATAATATATATATATATATATATATTCTGCAAATGGTGAAATGGATACTAGTTATATGCACTGAAGTTATATGCACTTGTGTGAATTGGACTTTTATGTGTGAAGAGAACACATTAAAAATACTTTTGTGTTTGAATTTTGTGGGTCATTGCCTCTTCACCGTTGCCTTAAGGCCCCGTCTCACTAAGCGATTTTGGTACCAAGATCGCTGCTGAGTCACAACTTTTGTGACGTAACAGCGATCTCACCAGCGAGATCGCTATGTGTGACAGCGATCAGCGAGCGGCCCCCCTGCCGGTATCGCTGATCGCTGGAAGAAACCTCTGGACATTTCTTTGGTCGCTGGTCTCCCGCTGGCCAGCACGCATCGCTGTGTGTGACAGGCGGGAGACCAGCGATCAGGTGTAAAAAATAATAAAAAAAATATAGTTATTCTCACCTTCTGACGTCCCGTTCAGCCATCCTGCCTCTCTCCACGCTCCGGTCCCAGTAAGCCTTTACACGAATGACCGCGAGACTTTGTTATCCCTCGAGACCGTGACATCTTGCCGTCATTCGTGCAAAGGATCACTGGGACTGGAGCGTGGAGAGAGGCAGGATGGCTGAACAGGACGTCGGAAGGTGAGAATAACTATATTTTTTATTTTGATTCTATTTTTTATAGCGATGGCAAGCGATGCCGGGTGCTCGCATCGCTGTGCTGATTGCTGGTGAAGCTGTCTGTGTGACAGCTCACCAGCGATCACATAGCGACTTACTAGCGATCCTGACACCTTGGTATCGGTGTCGGGATCGCTGGTAAGTCGCTTAGTGTGACGGGGCCTTTACACTAGCTAAACAAACACGCGACCAGGATGGTGCAGCTTAATTGTCACTGTAAGCCATTGACTTGCATTTAAACTGCTAAACAGCAGCAGTTGGAGCTAGCACTGAATGCTGCTAGTGTTGCTGGCAGGCAGTGCCGGTCGAATAGAACACCTGTCCTGTGTGGTTTGGGCTTAGCTTCTGAGCCACTCTACGTATACACTGTCACCTGCTATATTAGATTATAGGATGCCACGTAGCGAAAAGAGGTTGAGAGAGAAGAATTCACTGACAAGCCCTCTAAGGCTGAGTTCACACGTGGCGTTTTTTTCGCGTTTCCGCGGCGGTTTTAACCGCGCGATTTTGCCGCGAAAACGCGAAAAATAAGCATCCCATGCATTCCTATGGGATTCCGCAATGCTGTGCTAATACTGCGGTTTTTACCGCGGCGGAATCGCTTTGCGGTAAAAGCCGCAGCATGCTCATTAATTTGCGGAATCGTGGCGATCCCGCACCCATAGGAATGCATTGTTCCACTTACATCCCGCATGTGGCTGTGCACACCATGTGGAAAGTAAGCAGAACATTTGCGGATGGTACCCACGGTCCGGAGGAGAGGAGACTGTCCTCCGGGCTTTGGGTACCATATCCCTGTAAAAAATAGAATTTAAAATAAAAAATATTGTTATTCTCACCTTCCGACGTCCCAAGCAGCCTTCCCGCCTCTCTCCCCGCTCCCGTTCCCAGTAATCCTTTGCGAAAATGCCCGCGATGACGTCCGTTCTCGCGGGATCGCGAAGTCTCGCGGTCATTCGCGCGACGTCATCGCGAATTACCGCGAGACATCGCGATCCCGCGAGAACGGACGTCATCGCGGGCATTTTCGCAAAGGATTACTGGGAACAGCTGCGCGGGACGCCGGAAGGTAAGAATAACACCATTTTTTATTTTTTTTTACATTTTATCTTTTACTACTGATGCTGCATAGACGGCCTCAGTAGTAAAAAGTTGGTCACACTTGTTAAACACTATGTTTGACGAGTGTGACCAACCTGTCAATCAGTTCTCCAAGCGATGCTACAGATCGCTTGGAGAACGCTAGCATTTTGCAAGCTAATTACGCTTGCAAAATGCTAGTTTTTCGGCGGGAAAATCGCGGGAATTTAAAATGCGATTTTCCCGCGGAATGGAATTCCGGAATTCTCGCGGTAATTTCCGCGAGAGTTCCGGTACGTGTGCACTTAGCCTCAGTAATGCCATTAGTTTATTTCCTTGCCTCTACACCTAAAAAGTTTTTTTTCTTAATGTAGTAAGTGGTATAAAATAAAAAAGAACCATTACTCATCTTATAAATCACCTACCACTTCCTTATTACTGTTGCTCCCAACCGGCCTCTGGTTACTTCCCTGTAGTAGTCAAGGGCCATCTCTGGATGTGACATCAGATGTCCGTATGCAAAATCACCAAATTTTTATTCACAAAAGACAATTAGTAATCCACATTGTAATCTGCATGCAATCTGTATGTACATTCTTTTTTATAACCATATGGCATCTGATTTAAAAGAACAATTTAATAAATAATGGTCAGTTTCCTATGTTAATAACTGTAATGTCTCCATGAAAAACGCATGACATACGGGATAGTAACTAACCCATAAGTGATCTGTTTTTTTCAGACATATTTACTTATAATGAGCGAGTATGATCCAAAATACAGATCAAAGTAGTTTATACTGCAATATTTTACAAGCAGGCCATTGGTCAGCGTGTAAAAACGTTTTTGTGAACTACCATATTGACTTCGGTCAGTGTGCTGTCCATATGGTACCTGTTTTGCATAAGGACAGCACACAAACCGATTATATACTCATCTAAAGGAGCCATAAAGAAGTTAAAAGGATTATTCACTATTTTAGAACTTAACCCATGTGTTCTAACAGCTGCACACAAGCAAATTTGCAATTGTCTTTATTACATTACATTCTGTTAAGACAACAACTTTCTGCCAGGCATGTGATCTAATGTGTTTCTGTCCTTGTTTTCTCCTGGTGACTTTCCAGGAGAAAAGTCACTGTTATGGGCTTTATATAAGGATTTAAAGGGGTCTGCTTTCTAATGACCAATGGGGCACAAAAGTTATAGAAAGGATGAAAAAAAACTATACCACCTTTAACCCCTTAACGACTGCTGATGCGCATTAAACAAATTTATTAACCCCTTAATGACCGGAGCTTTTTTCGGTTTTGCGTTTTTGTTTTTCGCTCCCCTTCTTCCCAGAGCCATAACTTTTTTATTTTTCCGTCAATATGGCAATGTCAGGGCTTATTTTTTGTGGGACGAGTTGTACTTTTGAAACGACATCATTGGTTTTACCATGTCGTGTACTAGAAAACGGGAAAAAAATTCCAAGTGCGATGAAATTGCAAAAAAAGTGCAATCCCATACTTGTTTTTTGTTTGGATTATTTGCTAGGTTCACTAAATGCTAAAAGTCACCTGCCTTTATGATTCTCCAGGTCATTACAAGTTTATAGACACCAAACATGTCTAGGTTCTTTTTATCTAAGTGGTGAAAAAAAATTATAAAGTTTGCTAACAAAAAAAGAATAAAAATTTTGTGCCATTTTCTGATACCCATAGTGTCTCCATTTGTTGTGATCTGGGGTTGGGTGAGGGTTTATTTATTGTGCACTGATCTGACGTTTTTAAGGATACCATTTGTGTGCAGATACGATCTTTTGATCACCTGTTATTGCATTTTAATGCAATGTTGCAGCGACAAAAAAAACGTAATTCTGGCGTTTCGATATTTTTTCCCGCTACGCCGTTTAGCGATTGGGTTAATCCCTTTTTTATTGATAGATCAAGCGATTCTGAACGCAGTGATACCTAATATGTGTATCTGTGATTTTTTTTTTAATTGTTTTATTTTGAATGGGGCGAAAGGGGGTCATTTAAACTTTTATATGTTTTTATTTTTTCATATTTAAAACTTTTTTTAAATTTTGGCATGCTTCAATAGCCTCCATGGGAGGATAGAAGCATCCACAACTCGATCTGCTCTGCTACATATAGGCGATGAGCAATGTATAGGCGATGGGTAAGAATACAAGGACAGAACAATACATATAGGCGATGGGTAAGAATACAAGGACAGAACAATGGAAAGGACACCATTGTAGGCATTTACTACAGGCCACCTGTGCGAGCTGAAGATATGGATGAACTCTTTATGCATCAAATGACCAAGTTCTCCAAAAAATATGACATAGTTGTCATGGGAGATTTCAACTATCCAGACATTTTTTGGGAATCTCTCTGAGGCAAATCTAACAGGTCAAGGAAATTCTTATCCTCTCTTGCTGACAACTTTATCTTCCAAAAAGGTAGGGGAGAAAACAAGGGGAACTGCTACCTTGGATCTAATCCTTATAAATAGGGAGGAAATGGCTGAGGAGGTAAAAGTGGCTGGAACCCTAGGAGGTAGCGACCATGCTATTTTAGAATTTTGGATAACTAAAGGAGGAAGACCTGTGAAGACTCAGACATCAAGGTTAGATTTCAGAAAGGCAGATTTTAAGGGACTCAGAAAGAGAATTGGAGTGATCCAATGGCTGGATATCCTTAAAGACAAAAATGTACAGGAAGGAAGGGAAATCTTGAAAAATGAAATTCTCAAAGCACAATTGTTAACAATTATGAAAAGAGGGAAGAATAGGAAGCATTTAAGGAAACCAGGATGGATGAACACAGAACTTAAGCACATGCTAAAAAGGAAGAAAGAAATGTTTATAAAATGGAAAGAGGGAGGCATATCTAAAGAAGAATATAATGCTGTCAGCAGAACCTGCAGGGCACAAATCAGATTAGTAAAGCTGACAATGAATTGAGGCTTGCAAGAGACGTCAAAAGCAATAATAAAGGTTTTTTCGGATATTTCAAAAGTAAAAGAAAAGTCAAAGATACTATAGGACTTTTACAGGATGAAAATGATGAAATAGTATACCAGGATGTTGAGGAGACTGAACTTTTAAATTCTTATTTTGCATCTGTTTTCTCTCAGAAAGGAAATGTAACATCAACTGTTCTTCACTGTCCTATTAAGGGAATAGAAGAATCCAGGATATCTATAAACAGAAATATAGTAAGGAACACTTAGCTAACCTAAATGAATTCAAGTCTCCAGGCCCAGATGAATTACACCCCAGAGTACTGAAAGAGATAGCAGAAGAAATTTTTGAACCCCTCTCCATAATCTTTGAAAATTCTTGGAGAACAGGAGAAGTCCCAGAAGACCGGAGAAGAGCAACTGTTGTTCCTACCTTCAAAAAGGGGAAGAAGGTGGACCCAGGCAACTATAGGTCCGTGAGTCTGACTTCTATACCAGGAAAGATCTTTGAACAAATTATTAAACAACATGTATGTAAGTACCTAGATAAGAATGAAGTGATTAAACAGACTCAGCATGTGTTTGTAACTGATAAGTCATGTCAGACTAACTTAATTTCCTTCTATGACAGAATCACTGATTGGGTGGATCAGGGAAATGCTGTAGATATAGTATATCTTGACTTCAGCAAAGCATTTGACAAAGTATCTCACACAATCCTTATTGAAAAAATGACTAAGTATGGAATGGACAAGGCAACTGTTAGGTGGATTCATAACTGGCTTAGTGATCGGACCCAAAGAGTGGTTGTAAATGGCTGCACATCCAGTTGGAAGAATGTCTCAAGTGGGGTACCACAGGGCTCTGTCCTGGGCCCTGTATTGTTCAACATCTTTATCAACGATTTAGATGAAGGAATTGAGGGTAAACTGATTAAATTTGCTGATGACACAAAGCTAGGAGGGATAGCTAATACTAGAGAAGAGAGAGAGAGGATTCAAAAAGATATAAATAAACTGGAGCAGTGGGCAACAACTAACAGAACGGTTTTTAACAGGGAAAAATGCAAAGTACTACATCTGGGCAATAAAAATGAAAAAAGCATATACAGAATGGGAGGAATAGGGCTAAGCAACAGCACATGTGAAAAAGACTTGGGTATACTAATAGATCACAGACTGAATATGAGTCAACAGTGTGATGCAGCAGCAAAAAAGGCAAATGCAATTTTAGGATGTATTAACAGAAGCATACAGTCCAGATCATGTGAAGTCATTATTGCCCTCTACTCCTCTTTGTTCAGACCTCATCTGGAATACTGTGTCCAGTTTTGGGCGCCACATTTTAAAAAAGAGATCAACAAACTGGAACAAGTTCAGAAAAGAGCGACCAGAATGGTGACTGGTCTGCAAACCCTGTCTTATGAGGAAAGGTTGCAGGATTTGGGAATATTTAGCTGGCAAAAGAGAAGACTGAGAGGAGACTTAATAGCTGTCTACAAATATCTCAAGGGCTGTCACATTGTAGAAGGATCATCTTTATTCTCATTTGCACAAGGAAAGACTAGAAGCAATGGGATGAAACTGAATGGGAGGAGACACAGATTAGATATTAGAAAAAACTTTTTGACAGTTAGAGTGATCAATGAGTGGAACAGACTGCCATGAGAGGTGGTGAGTTCTCCTTCAATAGAAGTCTTCAAAAAAAAGCTGGACAGACATCTGTCTGGGATGATTTAGTGAATCCTGCTTTGAGCAGGGGGTTGGACCAGATGGTCCAGGAGGTCGCTTCCAACTCTACGAATCTATGATTCTATATGTAGCAGAATTACAGCATTGCTATAAGCGCCGACCACCGGGTGGCACTCATAGCAATGCCTCATCAACAACCATAGTGGTCTCTAGGAGACCTCAGGTTGTTATGGCAACGCATAACATCACCTCCGGAGCCCTCATCAAAACGGGGGTACTGCCATTGGACGTACTATTGTGTCCAAAGGCAGTAAGGGGTTAAGGGCCTTATTCCCTCATTGCCATTTTGAAATGGTGACTGGGAACAAGTAAATAGTTCAGCCGAGCGGCTGAAATTCCAGTGGCTGACAGTTCTATATGACAGCTGAAACCCTGTGGCATTGGCCCTGGCTGGTTTTGTAACTGATTGGGGCCAACTGACCCTTTAAATACAGCTGTCAATTTCTAGAGCGATAACTAACTGGTTAAAAGGGGGTTAAAAGACCCACTATGGCAGGATTAACAACCCTAGTTTGTAATCATGGGTGCCATTCATTGCCATGGTTCCCTGAGGTCATCTGATCACCCCAGTGTACGGTGGCCTTTTAGACTCCGCTATGTCATTTGAGTACAGTCCATTATACGCTGACTCACACAATGGAGAAGAAGATGGAGAAATTAACTTTTCCATGTTCTCCGGACCTGTGTTCCGATTCTTGCATGCGAGAGAGTCAGCTAACAGTAAAATGACACTTGGCTCACACTCACAGCAGAGTTTAAGCTGAGGGTCATTTGCATATAGCATCTGATTCTCTCGCATGAGAGAATCATCTGATGCTATGTGCGCTTATGAGCATACCCATAAGTACTGCAATGCATGAGACCAACGTTCAAAGTAAAAAGTATACATGTCCCACAGAGGGACTAAATGAAAAGTAAAATAAATTACATAAAATGTGTAAAGTGATTTCACCACTATTGCAAAAATGCAGTGTTTGCATTGAAACAAAAATAAACAAAAAAGTACACATGATTGGTCTGTAAAGCCGATCTATAAAACTGGCACACTATATATTTTGTATGGCGAACACGTGAAAAAAACTGAACCATAAATGTTGCATTTTCATCATACTGACACACTGGGCTGGCTCCAGGTTTTTGTGGGCCCTGGGCGCAAGAGTCTATTAACACATACCACGATTCATGATTCATAAGAAATATAGATATAGTACAATGCCAAAGATTTCACTTACATTACATCGCATGAGTGATATCTATTGTAAATTGTATAATAGCTCAGAAACACACAGTGCGTGCGCTTGTAGGGAAGGTGACCTGACGGACGGACGGACTAGTCAGAGTGAAGAAGGAAAGGGATGCACAGTGTAGGTAGGTGTACAGTGGGGAAACAGCTAGGAAAGTGTAGTGGATGTGCAGTACCTTGGGTTGACCATTAGATGGCAGGGAGGAGTGTGAGCAAAGGACTTGACAACAGCTTAGCGCTTTAGAAACCGTTGGTCATGGGGGGCGGGGTTACAGTGACAGGGGACCGGGAGAGCTATAAATACTGAGGGAGGGTTCCAGAAGGTTCCAGTCCCCAGGGGGAGCTCCAGTGACAGGAGGACTGCTACAGTCTGTGCGCTGTGAGGTGAATCCAGACCAGGGGGACTGAGGAGAGAGAACGTCAGGGGGGTGGTCCTGACAGGAAGAACCGCAGAAGGGACGGGGCACTGGGTGTGAGACACCGTATTTGACACGACGACTGATCAGAGGAAGCGCTGTCGGTTTAAGGGCCTAAGGCGGCCACAGTGACGGACCTGTCAGGAGCGTCGATGAGTGAAGAGGGGACGGTGTGTGCAGACACGTCCCCCAGTGTACGGTGTGTAAGAAGCGGCCCTGGCAACGGAGGGCCGTGAGGTAAAGGAAGTGCGGTGTGCTTCTGAGGCCGTCAGGCGGACGGCAAGTGAGAAATAAACTTGGACTTGTTGCACCCAGAATCTGCCTCCATCGTGTCTCTGTTTATATCTCTGCATGGTAAGAAGTGGGACCACCCCCCAGCTCGGCCCCCCCCACACCTCTACATTTGGCGTAGTCGGCAGGATCGCCGCCGCTAATACATCATCTTCTGCGGCAGGCCTGCCTTAAAGGATGGAGAAGGACTTGGACTGTGCTGCTTGGATTATAAATACCTGTGGATTACAAATGGCTTACCTGTGGATTACAAATTGGGAGCGCTGTGGTGACTCAGTGGTGCTGACAGAAGATCCGGGGCAGCATCAGGTGCTGCGCAAGATGGCGGCATTACTACAGCGCAGGGGAGAGGTCCGAGTGTTTGCAGTCGTGTTGAATGGACTGGGGCCCCCTCCAACGTACCCCCGTGGACAGCAGTATGTGCCTGGAGGCCGACGCTCCCATGTACTGGACTCTGGAAGATGGGTGGAATGGTCTGCCAACGCCCCACCCAGCAGGAGGAGTAGCACAGAAGAAAAACTTGGCTGCGGCTGTCTGACGCCATTCGAGTGCTGCCCAACGGATGGTATGAGATGCTGCGGGTGTCGGGGCATCGGCTGCCTAGAGTGGCAATGGCGGCGAGAGATGGAGCTGCACCAGAAGTCATCTTCAGAACCACGGGCAGGCAGCGGGATGCTGAGCCGGGGAGCGGAGCCTTAGCGGAGTCAGCGAGAACGGCCGCCACCAATACCAGCAGAGGACTTCTCAGCGGAGCCCCCGAGTCCGGAGGGAAGGCCCGCAGGACAGTGGAGCAAGGAACGGAGGCTGCGGGGGAAACCGCGTGATGATGGGACGGAGGCCGCAGCGCCGGGGAAGGTGAGAGTACCCCCGGCCCTACCAGTGCCTCCGCAAGCGGCCCCCACCATTCTACTGCAGCACGCGGCCCCCTGCGCACCGGAAGGCCTAGTTACCATGGGCCCCGTGGTGTATGCGGAGCTGAGCGAGGACCCCGCTCATGTCCCCGAACTACCCCGCCCGGAGTCACCAGTGCAGAGCTCACCCAAAGAAGACGCTGCTGCACTTCCCCTGCTAATAGCAGCTGCATCGTTGAAATCGGCCGTTACTCCGGCTCCGTTGGAAGTAGTGGATGCGGCCTGTCCTGAGGCCGCGGTTATGCCGCTGCTGGAGTCGGCTGCGACCGACTTAGCGGGCCCTGTGATTCCAGCCCCCGAGGACCCAGTTGTCCCCATTTGCCACCTGACCCCAGCGGCTGCTGGGCCGCAGAAATCTTCGGCCATTTCTGTCTTGCGGTCTTTTTCAGCAGAGTCCCGCCCACCGGACTCCAGGGCCCGTGCTGTTCCCTCCGTGTGGGTAGCGGAGGTGATCAGGAAGAAGAAGGCCCGGGAGCAGGAAGTGTGGAACCTGCTCCACACTCAAGGAGAGGCCGTCATGGAAAAGAAGAGGACTTGAATGGACACCCTCAGTATCCCCGGGGGCTCCACGGCTGTGGGGTCCCTCACTACTAGCCACTGCGTAGTGAAGTAGACTGTCGAGAGTTCGGTGCACTGTAGTGCAGGTTCTGGAGAACAGTTCTAGTTTAAAAAAAAAAAAAATGTTTGATGTGCTGAGTTTGTTTTTAGTATGTTCCTCTTACAGGATGTTATTTGCTGATTTGAAACTTGACAGAACGGGGATACGGAGAAGTGGAGGAGTGTTCAGGTCCAAGGAAGGGGGGAGAAAGAAGACATGCAATGTTTTTTGTTATATGTTGGTTTTAGAAGCAAAAGAAAATGAAAAAAAAATATAAAAATGGGTACTTGTGCTATTATAAAGTTGTTTAATGTATAATATGCCAAAGTAAAATGCAACAGGTCCGGGTAAGGGAAGGTCTGCGGGACCAAAGGAAAGTGTGAGATCCGGTAGGGATCTAAGAGTTGAGGAGGTCTGGGAGACCGGGACGCCGACCATGACATGTAATTGAAAGAAAGGAAAATGAGTTGGAAGACGTGAGAGAGACAGCCGTCCTAGGTCAGGTCCCCAACACCACGGACACCCCTGAAGGAGGAAGGCGGGCGCTGGTAATGATCTGGAAGGTAAGAGACCTCGATCATGGCGTACCGAATAGTGGAAGGTGACAGTAGGGGAGAGTAGGGGAAGGTACACGCCATAGAGAGAATATGGGTGTACCTAGCCCAATTTGAAAGACGTTGTCATGTGGCGTGCACGCTGGTGAGTAGCAGTAGGCTGCTCAGAGCATAGTGCTCCCAGTATGGTTCGGCCCCCACAGATAGTGGGTTTGGCCCTACAGCTGGTCCGACAACAGAGTGTAGGTGTAGCTTCAGAACGACGAAGGCAGGGATGATGATTGTCGAGGACGACAATGGACAAAGGAAGGGGGAGTGTAGGGAAGGTGACCTGACGGACGGACAGACTAGTCAGAGTGAAGAAGGAAAGGTTTGCACAGTGTAGGTAGGTGTACAGTGGGGAAACAGCTAGGAAAGTGTAGTGGACGTGCAGTACCTTGGGTTGACCATTAGGTGGCAGGGAGAAGTGTGAGCAAAGGACTTGACAACAGCTTAGGGCTTTAGAAACCGTTGGTCATGGGGGGCGGGGTTACAGTGACAGGGGACCGGGAGAGCTATAAATACTGAGGGAGGGTTCCAGAAGGTTCCAGTCCCCAGGGGGAGCTCCAGTGACAGGAGGACTGCTACAGTCTGTGCGCTGTGAGGTGAATCCAGACCAGGGGGACTGAGGAGAGAGAACGTCAGGGGGGTGGTCCTGACAGGAAGAACCGCAGAAGGGACGGGGCACTGGGTGTGAGACACCGTATTTGCCACGACGACTGATCAGAGGAAGCGCTGTCGGTTTAAGGGCCTAAGGCAGCCACAGTGACGGACCTGTCAGGAGTGTCGATGAGTGAAGAGGGGACGGTGTGTGCAGACACGTCCCCCAGTGTACGGTGTGTAAGAAGCGGCCCTGGCAACGGAGGGCCGTGAGGTAAAGGAAGTGCGGTGTGCTTCTGAGGCCGTCAGGCGGACGGCAAGTGAGAAATAAATTTGGACTTGTTGCACCCAGAATCTGCCTCCATCGTGTCTCTGTTTATATCTCTGCGCGGTAAGAAGAGGGACCACCCCCCAGCTCGGCCCCCCCCACACCTCTACATGCTGGGGGGGATTTTTCATTTTAGATAGGACAGTATACACCTCCATACAGTATTATGGGCAACACATAGTCCTAAATACAGTATTATGGTCCCTTATATTGCTACGTACAGTATATAATGGCCCCATATGCAAATGTTTCTCACAAACTTAGAATATCATCAAAAAGTTTATTTATTTCAGTTTTTCAATACAAAAAGTGAACCTTATATATTATATACACTCATTACACACAAAGTGATCTGTTTCAAGTGTTTATTTCTGTTGCTGTTTGCTTACAGCCAAAGAAAAGCCAAAAGTCATTATCTCGGTAAATTAGAATAATTAACAAATAACACCTGCAAAGGCTTCCTAAGCATTTAAAAAGGTCCCTTAGTCTGTTTCAGTAGGCTCCACAATCATGGGGAAGACTGCTGACTTGACAGCTGTCCAGAAGGCAGTCATTGACACACTCCACAAGGAGGGTAAGCCACAAAAGGTCATTGTTAAAGAAGCTGACTGTTCACAGAGTGCTGTATCCAAGCATATTAATGGAAGGTTCAGTGAAAGGAAAAGGTGTGGTAGAAAAAGGTGCACAAGCAACCGGTATAACCACAGCCTTGAAAGGATCGTTAAGAAAAGGCCATTCATAAATTTGGGGGAGATTCACAAGGAGTGGACTGCTGCTGGAGTCATTGCTTCAAGAGCCACCACTGCATCTTCTGACTCTCTGCAGTGCACAACACAGAGAACTCGCTGTAGTGACATGATCACACCTTCTGTCCTGAGATGTCACAGAAAGTCATAAGATGCTGAAGAGGCTGGAGCAGTGGGGAATGGAAATAGGTGAGTATCTGAAGGGGAGGCTGGTGCCAGCGCTGGCACTGGGCTCCCCTGACTCACGGGCCCCATAGGGTTTCAGTGTTCCTGATGGTGAGTGGGCTCCCCGGCTCGTTCAGCGCCCCAGCACTTGCCTGGGTGCGCCGGGTTGTGACGCCGGCCTTGCTGGCACACAAAAAATGTAATAAAAAGCGATTAAAAACACATATGTAAAAAAAATGCTATAAATGAAAACGTCAAACCGTCCTGCCAAAAACAAACTGATATGGCTCATTTGGCAAAAAATTAAAATTTTAATTCTCAGAATATGACAATGCAAAAAAAAATAAATCAATTTTTGTAAATTATAGTTTTTAGTCTGTAAAAGTAGCAAAGCATAACAAAAACAATATGAACTTGGTATTCCTGTAATAGTAATAACCCAGAGAATAAATCGATGTTACCACTTTTACTGCAAGGTGAACTATACAAAAATAAAAATAAGAACAATTCTGGTACTACTGTTTACTTGTTTATTCTGCCAAAACAATCATTGAATTGCTGGTTTCTGATCATTCTGTGTCTAATTAATACGAATAAAAGTGTTCAAAAAATGTTATGTACCCGAAAGGATACACAAAAAAAGCCTTCATTCAGCTCTGTAATCCAAAAAAATAAAAAAGTTACAGCTCTCAGAATATGGCGACAAAAAAAATCTATTTTTTATAAATAAGCATTTTTGCAGTGTGATTTAGCAAAGCATAAAAAATCTATATAAATCTGGCATTGCTGTAATCGCATTAACCCAAAGAATAAAGCTGTCTTATCACTTATACCGCACAGTGAACTGCGAACAAATAAAAATAAGAACTATTCTTGTACTGCTGTTTATCTGTTGATTTTGCATTCCAAAAATCAGATTATGGTTTTAGTCACATTTGTCCTGTGCTCTGATGAGCACGTATGTCGGGGTTTCAATGCAGATCCCAAAAAATATGATTCAGACAAAATCCCCAGATGGAACCATTCACTTACAGTCACTCTGGACTCTGTCTGGTCTCTGTTCCGATTGCAGACCATCATTTTAAGCATCTTTTAGCACACAAATGTAGACAACCACTGTTCTGTGAACGCTTAAAAAGATGAATACCACCGAAACAGATGCCAAACAGAGTCCAAAGTGTCTCTATCTGTCTTGTTATAGTGAGTGCTTCCATCTGGGGTTTCACCTGAATAGCAATTTTGTCGGAATTACATGGAATCCTTGACTTAAGTGCTAAGGGTAGAACACAAGACCCAGCCTTATTTTGGAAGTGATCACAAAAATATTATGCACCTCAAAATGTTGCCAATAAAAACCCTAACGTATCCTACACAAAACCATCCCCCACTTAGGTCTGTCATCAGTCTTTGGAAATATAGGGGTTTCCCACATTACTGGTATAGCAAAGACTTAGGAAAAGCAACACGTCTCCCACCCCCTCAAATAAAATTAGGTGAAATCTGTGTTCACAAATTCAAATGCCCCTCCTTCTGAGCCTCATTGTGCCTAAAACTACAGTAAACGGCCACATGTTTGGCATTAATGTAGTGGAGAGAGCCAATTAACAATTTACAGGGTGTGTGTCTCCAGAAGAAGAAGCTGGGCACAATGTATGGGGAGCTACAATATATGGAGGCACTACACTGTATGGGGACAGGTATGGGCACTTAACTGGCATATAGGCAGTTCTCTAGAAAAAAAGCCTGTTGTGGATAATACAAAATTGTCACTGTAGCCATAGATTAATTCATTGAGAGGTGCAATTTCTACAAGGGGGCTAACTTTTGTTTTTTTTTCTGCTGTTCTGGAATCTTAGGAGCTGCGCAAATGTCATCTGCAAAATGTCAGGACTCAAATGTCAGGACCCTGTCAGCGTCGGCAAACTGCCACGCCGAGCAGGGTGACTTACCCCCACTATGGGAGAGCGCGGGGTCCAATACAGTAGTGACGGTTCAAGCAGACAGGACCTGCGGCACTGAAAATAGTAAGGAGTCCCAGAACCTAGATCATGTGACTGCAGGGGGCGGGCTTAGCGTCCTACTGCTGCAGATGATATAATGTACCTACTGCAGGGAAACTGTAGTAGAGGAAAACGCAGGTCAGACAAGCGAGGGTTCGTACACAGAGAGGGCTGTGCGGTACCAGAGGGACGAGCAGAGAATAGTCAAGTCACAGGCAGAGGGTCATACACAGAGAGGTAGCGCAGTACAAGAGGGACAGGCAGAACTCGTAACAGGGACAGAACCGGATCAAAACCAAACAAGCAAGCAGATAGCAGGCACAAGGCACACATACGCATGAGGTCAACTAACTCAGCCGAGGGCAGGAGTATAACTGACACCGGACCTAGGTCAAGTGAGCATTAAACGGCCCAAAGACAAAGCCCATCCTGGATCATGACACAAACTATTCTAGGGCTCCAAAAGCCAAAGAGGGCTCCTTCCATCTCAACCCTAACGTGTAGCCAAGCAGTAGTTTACAACAACATATGGGGCATCACTGTTTCGGGAGAAAGTGCACAATAAATTGTGGAGTCCAGTTTCCTCTATTAACCCTTGTGCAAGTGACAAATTTGCAGCAGATAAAAAAATTACATTTTCACCGTTAAAATGTTACATTTCCACATTGCAATGTCATAAAATTCTATAAGGAACTTGTGTGTTCAGAAAATTCATTACACCCCTAGATGAATTCCTTCAGCAGTAAAGGTTCCAATATGGAGTCACTTTTGAGGGGGGTCTGCTGATCTGGCACCTCAGGGGCTCGGCTAATTGAGCCCACAATCAATTCAAATGCAATCTGTGCTTTTTCCCATCTGATCCCTGCTGTGTGCTCCAACAGTGTACAACCACACAATGGGATACTACCATATTCAGTAGAGACTGCATAACAAATTATGGGGACATTTTTCCCTTTTACCCCTTGTGGAAATTATAAATTTGGTGCTGAAACAGTTGTAGGGATTCGCTCTGGTAGGTAATGGCAGGGCTGCAGTAACCAGGCAACACACAGGCTTAAAGTCTAATTTCAGTGGTTTAATGTCACTTTGCAAACAGCAGGTTAACAGAAAATAAGGGAAAAATATAAATGTACTCCAGCTTGGAGAACCACTGGTCCCAGACTCACCCCTTGCATGGGACAGGCATAACTAAGCGGCTGTGTCATGATCCATGCTGGATCAGGACTGATAAAAAGCACAGGTAACCTTTTTTTTTCTTAGGCTGTGCTTAAGTTTGGTTTTTGCCCTGGTGGTCATTAGGATTATTGCACTGTGGTGTCTTTTGTTCTAAGTTTTCCCCCGGTGGTGGTGAGCGTCATTGCACTCTGGTTTCTTTAATTAAGTGCACATGATTATAATGCAGGCGTGATTGCTCTGTCTCTGGTATAAAAGAGTCACAGGTGTTGCAATCAGTGTTGGTGATAGTGTTCATTTCAACCATCCTTGGTGGAGGAAGGAGCTGGAGAGCGTTCCTTGCAGCACGGTCTTAGCCCTGGTGTGGAAGGAGTCATAGGGGATTTCCTTGTAGCTCTGACAGAGCTTGGTAGCAGCGATTCAGGAGGAGAGCTGCATTCTGGTGGTGGACTCTGTTGCCAGGAGCAAGTGCAACAGAGTAAAGCTAAGTGGTGTTTCCCTGTTTGTGTTTTTCCTTAGTGTGTATTAGTACAGCGGTGGGGCCAGTGCCTGTGCCACCCAACTCCCTAGCAAGGGATAGGTGTAGGGTGTGCTAGGGCAACAGGTTCCTGATCGGCGCCCGGTGCGGAACCGGCATAGGGAACATTAGAAGCATTAGGGACACTGACTCAGGGGAGTGCAAGAGGTCCCCTTTCCCTATCGCAGGGCCCACTGTTGTAACTGTTTCCACTTTCCCTGTGTCTTGTTTTAGTTACCGGCCTGCGGGCCGTGTCACACAGGACAGTATCACGTGCCGTGTCTTGTTTTAGTTACCGGCCTGCGGGTCACGTCACACAGGACGGGTCATCGTGACATTATCACCAACCCATAACTTTTTTTTTCTGCTGAGCCATGGACCCAGTTCAGACCTTTGCCCAAATGCTGCAGACCCTTACTGAGGAGATTAGGGGGCTGCGCGGTGAGTTGGTGCAGCAACTGCAGCAGTTGGTGGGCTTTGGGGGCTTGGTTCAGAGACAGGCTCAGCCAGAACTCAAGATATCCCTCCCTGACAGATTTTCTGGAGGGAGAGATCAATTCTTGGTCTTTCAACAAGCCTGTAAATTATATTTCAGGCTGCGCCCTCGTTCATCGGGGAGTGAAGAGCAACGGGTGGGAATCATTATGTCCCTTCTTAAAGGGGATCCCCAATTCGGGCCTTCTCCCAACCGGACAATTCTCCATCATTGGTGTCCGTGGACGAGTTTTTTGCGGCTTTGGCGCTTGTGTATGGGGATCCTGATGGCGTCGCCCTGGAGGAATCCTGAATCCGTAGGTGTAAACATGGAGCCCGGGTTGCTGAGGAGTACTGCTCAGAGTTTAGGAGATGGGCCACTAACACTCAGTGGAATGACCCTGCACTTAGGAGTCAATTTGTACAGGGTTTGTCTCCAAAGTTGCAGGATACTCTGGTGCAGTACGCCGCCCCCAGGCCGCTGGAGGCCGCCATGTCCCTTGCTATCCGGGTGGATAGACGCCTCAGGGAAAGACATATACAAAAAGTGCCCCATGATGTCCTTGCTAGGGAGGAGGACCCACCAGTGTGGATGGAGGAACCCAGACAGCCCGGTGTTGTTGATACAAAGAAGGGATGTCTGCGGCTTGTCGTGGTGGGTGGGTATGCTTTTCCTGTGGGAAGCCTGGCCATTTTATGAGAGCCTGCCCAGTTCATGCCAAGTCTCCTGACGAACCTATGCAAGTAGGAGGAGCTAGTTTGTATCCGGAGCTGCCTACGGTTCGGGGAGCGGTGTCGGCATGTTTGTACTCTGGAAAGACTGGTCATGTCCTGAAGGCTTGCCCATTGCGCGCCAAATTATCTGTGCCATCTGAGAAGCCGCATTCCCCTGGTCGCTTGGAGGGAGGCAACCAGAGAGTATACATTTCCTCCATTTTGCCCTCCCAAGGTACCATGTCAGCAGAGGTCTTGGCTGGTGGGGTACCGGAGGTGATACCGGTGCTTGTGGACAGTGGAGCAGGAGTCAGTCTGGTGGATGCTCGCTTTGTCCAGACTCATGGTCTGAGGTGTAGGACGCTAGCCCAACCTATAAGCGTCCAGGCCATAAACTCTGTTCCACTGAGCCAGGGGAGCTTGACCCAAGTCGTACAGAATATCCATCTGCGTATAGGACATCAGGAGGAGTCCTTGTCATGCTACGTCTTGGAGGGAATGCCAGTACCTATTGTTTTAAGCCTCCCTTGGCTGAAAAGACACAACCCGGTAATAGATTGGTGGGTGAGGGAGTGGTCAGCTGGGGGCACTCGTGTGAGGGCTGCTGCCTAAGAACTACTGTCTCTGCCGTCTCTCTTCAACGGACCCCTTCCTCTCCGGTGAGAGCAGCAGATGTGCTGCAAGAGAGTAGGGGCAAGTCTCAACCCTCGCCATTGGCCAACCCTGGGAGGCGCAGACCTCTTGGTGGAAGGGGGTGGAGGGGGTGTACCCCTTGGTGAAGTGCGGGGGTCTGAGTGTGGTGACACAGGGGGATGCCGCTGATGTCAATCCCAGAAAGAGTTCTCCAAATGGTGACAAACGAACGAGTGGCAATAAACCTTCAGGTCCGGACCTGTGTGTGAACGAGCGAGTATGGGTGATCACCAAAAAACATCCAGTGAAAATGTGTTGTGGAGTGTTACCAGCTCATACCAAACATACACATACTTGTTCCCCAGGTCAGCGCTTCAGAGATGTGTGGTGCCTCCAGAAACGTTGCCAATACCAGCGGGCTCATTTGTCATCAACCTGACGTGCAGGTAGTTGCTGGGGTGAACTCTGGGTCTGGGCGTCCCCGCTGTAGGTGGTTCCCTGATGAGGAGCGGTCTTGAGGGTCCAGAGGCCCCTCATTAAGGGGAGGGTACTGTCATGATCCATGCTGGATCAGGACTGATAAAAAGCACAGGTAACCTTTTTTTTTTCTTAAGCTGTGCTTAAGTTTGGTTTTTGCCCCCGGTGCCCATTAAGATTATTGCACTGTGGTGCCTTTTTTTCTAAGTTTGCCCCTGGTGGTGGTGAGCATCATTGCACTCTGGTTTCTTTAGTTAAGTGCACATGATTATAATGCAGGTGTGATTGCTCTGGCTCTGCTATAAAGAGTCACAGGTGTTGCAATCAGTGTTGGTGATAGTGTTCATTTCAACCATCCTTGGTGGAGAAAGGAGCTGGAGAGTGTTTCTTGCAGCACGGTCTTAGCCCTGGTGTGGAAGGAGTCATAGGGGATTTCCTTGTAGCTCTGACAGAGCTTGGTGGCAGCGATTCAGGAGGAGAGCTGCATTCTGGTGGTGGACTCTGTTGCCAGGAGCAAGTGCAACAGAGTAAAGCTAAGTGGTGTTTCCCTGTTTGTGTTTTTCCTTAGTGTGTATTAGTACAACGGTGGGGCCAGTGCCTGCACCACCCAGCTCCCTAGCAAGGGATAGGTGTAGGGTGTGCTAGGGCGACAGGTTCCTGATCAGCGCCCGGTGCAGAACCAGCATAGGGAACGTTAGGAGCATTAGGGACACTGACTCAGGGGAGTGCAGGAGGTCTCCACATCCCCTCTCCCTATCGCAGGGCCCACCGTTGTAACTGTTTCCTCTTTCCCTGTGTCTTGTTGTTTTAGTTACTGGCCTGCGGGCCGTGTCACACAGGACAGTATCACGTGCCGCGTCTTGTTGTTTTAGTTACCGGGCTGTGGGTCGCGTCACACAGGACAGGTCATCGTGACAGGCTGCCAGGTCCTGCGGCATCCGCCAGGTGCCATTCCCAGGGATGTTGAGAGTCTTGCTGCTATAGTCCTGCAGCACGGGGATCCTGCATACAAGTTCAGGCTAAGTCCAGCCAAGTTCCTGTAACTTCCAGACACACACTCACCATGTGCCAAATTCCAACCTCCATTACATAACCCATAACCCCTCCCACCGGTGAGGTAGACATCACATGGGCTGATCACGTGACCATGACATCATCGCAGATCCTGTCTTTAGGGAAAAACCCGGCCAATCATTAATCTGCTGGGAGAAATGTACCTCCCATCCAGTAAAACACCCTTTACTGTGCCACATACCTCCCTCCTATTTTCAACCCTAGATGGGTGTACACATGACATACAGTGAACTCTGGACAGGGCATCTGCATTCCCATGTAGTCTGCCTGCCCGATGTGCTACTGAAAATTTAAAATTTTGCAGGGACAGGAACCACCTGGTGACTCGGGCATTCCTCTCCTTAGCTTGACTCATCCATGTAAGAGGGGAATGATCTGTCACCAACCGAAATGTTCTCTCCAGCAAATAGTAGCGCAATGACACCAGTGCCCACTTGATGGCCAGGCACTCTCTCTCCACAATACTGTACCTGGTTTCAGCTGGGGTAAGCTTCCGGCTTAGGAAACTAACGGGATGCTCTTCCCCGTTAACCTCCTGAGACAGCCCGGCACCGAGCCCTTTCTCAGAGGCATCAGTCTGCACAACGAACTCTCTTTTGAAATTTGGAGTGATCAGGAATGGTGTACCACACAGTACCGCTTTTAACTTTGTAAAGACCCCCTCTAACTGATCATTCCAGTGGACCATCACAGATTTCCTTCCTTTTAAGCAGTCTGTTAAAGGCGTGGACAGGGTTGCAAAGTTGGGAATGAACCACCTGTAATATCCCACCAAACCTAAAAAGGCTTTTACCTGTTTTGTTGTGAGAGGACGGGGCCAGTTCTGAATTGCCTCCACTTTGTTTACTTGAGGCTTGAGAACTCCTCTCCCAATGACGTAACCCAAGTACCGACCTTCCTCCAACCCTATGGAACACTTCTTTGGGTTGGCAGTTAGCCCTGCTTGTTGCAGAGAGTCTATCACTGCCTGTACTTTTGCTAAGTGACTTTCCCAGTCGGTGCTGTACACAATAATATCGTCTCTATAGGCTGAGGCATAGCGGTGATGAGGACGGAGAACAATATCCATTAATCACTGGGACGTTGCTGGTGCGCCATGCAACCCAAAGGGTAACACCTTATACTGGAACAGCCCCTCGGGCATTACAAAAGCCATTTTTTCCTTTGCGCCTCTGTTAGGGGTACCTGCCAATAGCATTTTGTGAGGTCCAGAGTTGTAAAATACCGTGCCTGCCCAAATCGCTCTATCAACTCGTCAACCCTGGCATGGGGTAGGCGTCAAACTTTGAAATATCATTAAGCTTTCTAAAATCATTACAGAATCTTACAGACCCATCAGGCTTGGGTATTAGGACTATTGGGCTGGCCCACTCACTTTAGGACTCTTCTATGACCCCTAACTGTAGCATAGTTTTCACCTTGTCGCCGGGCCTCAGGCACCCGATATGGCTTTAGTCGGATTTTGACCTGTGGATCCGTGACAATGTCATGTTGGATTAGGGAGGTGCGTCCGGGGAGCTTCGAAAAAACATCTGTATTTCGGCTAATGAACTCCCGGACCTCTTGAACCTGTCTAGGAGACAAAGTATCTGCATTTTTGACTGCGGGTTGGGCTTCTCCTGCTTTGCCCCGAGGTAATGGAGCCTTCTCCATCTGAAACACAGGCAGCGGACTATCCCCACCAAGGTTTTCTCTATCTTTCCATGGTTTAAGCAAATTGACATGGTAAACCTGTTCTGCCTTTCTCCGTCTTGGCTGGTGTACCTTGTAGTCTACTGGCCCCACCTTTTCCATGATCTTGTAGGGTCCCTGCCACCTTGCAAGGAACTTGCTATCTACGGTAGGCACAAGTACCAACACCCGATCCCCAGGGCTAAAGGTTCTTACCCGAGCCTCCCGATTAAAGACCCAAGTCTGTGACTGTTGTGCTGCCTCCATATGTTCCCGGACTAAGGGTAGGACTGTCTCCATTCTTTCTTGTATTTTTGCAACGTTCTATCACACTTTTGTGGGGGGTAGGTTGGTTCTCCCAGGCCTCTTTGGCTATATCGAGTAAGCCCCATGAATGTCTGCCGTACAATAGTTCAAATGGCGAGAACCCCGTAGATGCCTGAGGCACCTCCCGCACTGCAAACAACAAATATGGCAATAAGAGATCCCAGTCCTTCCCATCTTTGGAAACTGCCTTCTTTAGCATGCTTTTCAGCATCTTATTGAACCGTTCTACCAGACCGTCTGTTTTGGGATGATATAGAGATGTGCGCAACTGCTTAATATTTAGTAAACGGCAGAGTTCCTTCATAATTTTTTACATAAAGGGGGTTCCCTGGTCTGTTAAAATCTCTTGCGGAATTCCCACCCGCGAAAACATACCCATGAGTTCCTTTGCTATAAGCTTAGCTGATGTGTGGCGCAGAGGAATGGCCTCAGGATATCGGGTAGCATAATCTAGAACTATCAGGATGTGTTGGTGTCCCCTTGCTGACTTATTGAGAGGCCCCACCAAATCCATTGCCACTCTCTCGAAGGATACCTCTATAATTGGCAAAGGCACCAAAGGACTCTGAAAGTGAGGCTGGGGACTCGTTACCTGGCACACTGGACAGGAACTACAGTACCTTTTAACTTCTTCATGGACCGCTAGCCAGTAGAACTGCTGCAGAATTTGGTCTAGGGTTTTCTTTTGGCCAAAATGCCCACCAAGTACATGCGCTAAGTCCATTACCAGCCTACGATATGTCTGAGGTACGAGTAACTGTTCTACCAGTTCCCAATGTATTTTCTCCACTCGGTACAACAAATCTTGGTGTAGCTCAAAGCGTGGCAGCACTGTAGCTGCCCCAGGTTGTTGGGGTTCCCCATTGACTAACAGTACATTTTCTCTGGCCCGGGATAAAGTAGGGTCTCGGAGTTGCGTCGTACCAAAATTGTCACCTGACACATTCAAGTCTGACAACTCGGGTTCTGGAGGCAAGTCTTCCACCTCTCCAGCCAATACTTCTATGGGAGAACTCTTCCCCTCATCCACAGAAGGGAAGGTTACCCCTACCATCAGCACTTCTTCCTCCGGGCCACCAGGTTCATGCCCTACTTCTGGAGAATGTAACCTGGTTGCCTCTGGTGTTGGCAGTTGCTCCGTGGGTGAGACAACAGATTGCCACAGCATAGAAAATAAAGGAAAGTCTCTTCCAATTATCACCAAATAATGCAAATTAGTCACAACCCCCACCTCGTGGCACTGCCTCCCCGCTGGCGTGCTGATCACCACAAGTGCAGTGGGATAGTCTTTAACGTCCCCATGTATACACAACACCCCAATTTTTCAACCCGTATACTCGCTGATTTGTATCCAGCTAGCTCATACCAGGATTACAAGGCTCCCTGAGTCCAATAGGGCCACGGCCGGGGTGCCCTCCACTTCGACCTGACACAAATGTTCCATATACCGGGACCTTTCCGGGTGCCCATTGCACACATCGGTTCGGCATAGTGAGACTGGCGGTACCCAAAGTTGGTGTCCATGGGCTCAGCCAGGTGGGGGCAATCAGCTCTCATATGCCCTGGTTCCTGGCACCGCCAGAAGATTATGGGGCTCCTTACTTCCTCAGATAAGTCCTGAGCGGCCTTCCTGGGCTCCGCTCACCGAACCAGGGGTGGAGACTTAGGGAACCTTCCTGTTACCTTCCAGGGAGTCCCACCCTGTAGCTCTTTGGAAGCCCCATACCTTTCTATGAGGTCTATCATTTGATTGGCATTAGTAGGGTATGCCTGTCCGACCCATGTGTGGAGGGAGTGGGGCAAAGCCCTCCAAAGCTTATCAGTCACTACGCGGTCCAGCATGGCTGTGGGGGACAACACCTCAGGCTGTAACCACTTTTGTAACATGTGCAACAGGTCGTAGTACTGGGACTTAGCCGGCTTGGAGGGGGTAAACTCCCACTGGTGGACCCGCTGGGCCCGAACTAACACATTTACCCCAAGATGTGCCAGTATCTCACCCTTGATGACCGTGTAGTCCGCCATTTGCTCCATGGGTAGGTCCTGATATGCTTTCAAAGGTCCTGGGGCCAGAAATGGAGCGATGATTTCTGCCCACTGGTCCCGGGGTAGCTTCTCTCTCTCAGCGACTCCTTCGAACATCTCCAGGTACGCCTCCACATCGTCCGACTTCTCCATTTTGGTAACCGCTGTACGAACCGCTTTCCGGACATCATAGATTCCCTGGTTAGTTCCTTTTGTCTGTGCTGTCATGATATGCTGTATCAACAGCTGATTGGTTTCCTGCTGCTGCATAGCCTGCTGCTGCATAGCCTGCTGCTGCATAGCCTGCTGTCGCATGGCCTCCTGCTGCTGCTGCTGCATAGCCTGCTGCTGTGTAGCCTGCTGCTGCATAGCCAGCTGCTGCTGTCGCATGGCCTCTATGAGCGTTTTGACCGTGGCCTCCATTTCTGGAAAGTTCCCTGCCTGGGTCTGTGCCACTTGTTTCACCCAGGACATAGGCTGGGGTACAGATTAAAAATATGCAAAAACAGCCTGGCCTCACTGCATTTGCCCACATTCAGTCCACCAATTTTGGGGATTCGCTCTGGTAGGTAATGGCGGGGCTGCAGTAACCAGGCAACACACAGGCTTAAAGTCTAATTTCAGTGGTTTAATGTCACTTTGCAAACAGCAGGTTAACAGAAAATAAGGGAAAAACATAAATGTACTCCAGCTTGGAGAACCACTAGTCCCAGACTCACCCCTTGCATGGGACGGGCTTAACTAAGCAGCTGCCAGGTCCTGCGGCATCCGCCAGGTGCCATTCCCAGGGATGTTGAGAGTCTTGCTGCTATAGTCCTGCAGCACGGGGATCCTGTATACAAGTTCAGGCTAAGTCCAGCCAAGTTCCTGTAAATTCCAGACACACACTCACCATGTGCCAAATACCAACTTCCATTACATAGCCCATAACCCCTCCCACCGGTCAGGTAGACATCACATGGGCTGATCACGTGACCATGACATCATCACAGGTCCTGTCTTTAGGGTAAAAACCGGCAAAACATTAATCTGCTGGGAGAAATGTATCTCCCATACAGTAAAACACCCTTTACTGTACCACACAGTATACAAGTGGAAAAAATATAATTTTTTGTGTTCACATCAAACAGTACTCCCTTGAGAGGTCTAGTTTCCAAAATGGGGTCATTTGTGGGGGAATTCTGCTGTTTTGGCACCTTATAGGCCTGGCTAATGGAGCCCACAATTTGTTCAAATGGTATCTACATTCTGAAAGCAAAGTAGCACTCCTTCCCAGCCGATCCCTGCCATGTGCTCAAATAGTAGTGTACAACCACATATACTGGCATGTTCAGTAAGAATTGCATAACAAATTATGGGGTCCATTTTCTCCTATTACTCCTTGTAGAAATTATAACTTTGAAGCCAAAACAGTTTTTAGTGTAAAAAATGTAATTTTTTTGTTTTCACATCTAAATATTATAAGGTCTTGTGAATCACCTGTAGGTTAAAAATACTCAGGACACCCATAGATGAATTCCTTAAGGGGTCTAGTTTCCAAAATGCGGTCACTTGTGGTGGGTTTCTGCTGTTTTGGCATGTCAGTGGCTCTGCAATGCGACATGGCATTCACAATCACTTCCAGACAAATTTACTCTGCAAAAATCAAACAGCACCCTGTCACGTGCTTAAACAGCAGTTTTGCCCACATATAGGGCATCTTTGTGTTTGGAAGAAATTACCTAGCAAATTATGTTTTCTGTTTTTTCCTATTATCCATTGTGAAAATTACAAGTTTGGGGTTAAAACATTTTAGCAGAAATACCAAAATTTTCGTTTTCATATCCACATTTTAAAAAGTTCAGTGAAGCACATATTTGTTCAACAAGCTCAAGACAGCCCTAGATGAATTCCTTGATAGGTCTAATTTCCAAAATATCATCACTTGTAGGGGTTTCTGCTGTTGTGTTACCGCAGGGGCTCCGCAAATGAGACATGGTGTCTGCAATCTATTCCAGCCAAATTTACATTTCAAGTACCAAATGTCGCTTCTTCCATTCTGAGCCCTGCCGTGTGTCCAAACAAAACTTTTTGACTACATATGGGGTATCGCCACACTCAGAAGAAAATGGGCAGCAAACTGTGCCATCCATGTTTTCATGTTACCTCTGGCAAAAGTCAACATTTTGACAGTTTGAAAATTGCAAATTTTTCAAAATTTTTACCAAAATTCTGATATTTTCACAAATAAACACAAAACATATCAACCTAAATTTACTACTTACATAAAATACAATGTGTCACAAAAAGACAGTCTCAGAATTACTGCCATATGTTGAAGCAGTCCTGAGTTATTACCACCTAAAGGGTCACTGATCAGATTTAAAAAAATTGGCCTGGTCATCAAGCGTAAAATTGGTTCGGTCACTAAGTGGTTTATGTTGTCAGTAAGTACAGTAAGTGAGGCCAGTAGCTGTCTGCAGCGTTCACATTCTGGCAGCTTATCAAAAATGACATGGAGGCATTGTGCTCAATTGGAAGGGGGTTAAAGAGGGGAATAGTAGTTTTTTTTTTCAATTTATAAAATTTGCGGCAGATATTTTTCCAGTAATTCAGAAAATCCCTTATTAATTTTTAATTGTGTATGTTTATGCAGTGAGAAATGCCTATATTATAGCAGGATTTTATTTTAATTTTCTAAAACTTAGCTGACTTACAATGTAGACATACTACTAAGTATAGACATGAATGGAAAAAACAACAATTGTACAGTATAATCAGAGCTGTATTGAAAAAACATGCTGTGGAGTCAGACTGTATTAGAGAAAAGGCGCTCAAGAACTGTACCAGACCTCTGTTCTGAGAAGAGCTTAAAGGCAGAAAAAATGTCTTTGACAACCAAGTCTCTCATTGCAGTGTTTAAACATGTCTGTCAATTTTTTTGTATTTTTCACTGTAATTAAACTAGTGCAGAAATACCTTACTGGCCCTATTGCAGCATGTACTGTACATACAATACCTATTACATGGCCACATTAATTTTAGGCATTTATTTTAACCTCAAAATGACAAAGCCCTAGTCATGTATGTAATCTAGCAGCATGTCAGGTGCCTAAGGCTGCATTCACACGATTACTATCTGATCAGTATTTCACATCAGTATTTGCAAGCCAAAACCAGGAGTGGGACAAAAATGCCGAAGTGGTGCATCTGTTTCTTTAATACCTTTCCTCTAATTGTTTCCTGGTTTTGGCTTACAATTGTTGATGTAAAATACTGACCAAATACTGATAGTGTGAACATGGCCTAATACTGTTGATCAAGCACAAAAATGCTCAAGTTCTCAGTACTCGAAGCGAGCTGGTTGGAGTCTCAGATGGCTCGACTTGAGTAACGAGCTGCCTGAGAGTCCGACCAGTGCTGAGGGGCAGAAAATTTACTGAAAAGGATTGAATGAGTGCTCAAATGGAATGACAACAGCATGAGAAAGACGCCTGGACGCATCTCTGACTCCCAGGTCGCTGCTGGGAACAATGTTGTCAGAGTATAATGCAACTTTTATGAACTGACAATAAAACATAAAAAACCAAACCCAAAACGGATTTTACAGGAAAAAATGTAAAGAAACATTCTTTCCTGTCTAATGACTGGCAGCTTTATGTGTGCACTGTGTGTGTACAGAGCTCTTAAATATACAGAACTACCTGGCAGAGGGTTTAGTAGTCATCCAGTGATAATTTCCTGCTGTTTCTATATTTTGCTGCTCTCAAATTAGGTGTTAAAAGCCTTGTGACAGATTACATTTGAAACTGGTTGAAAAACAGCAAAACTCAGCTAAAAACTGAGATTGTGGAAGACATTTTCAAGTCACAGGTCATACAACATAGCAATGTAAGAACAAAACCGTTGGCACAACCCTGAGAATTGTAGGTGGTGCCCAAGTAGGATCCCAATCCGTGAACTAAATATATATAAACTTGGCACACACCAAAGGTTTCTGATGCAGAAAGGTGATTTTTAATTATACAACAGTACATACATACACAGACGTTTCGGTCTAGGACCTTCATCAATGTACGATATATTGTACTGTGAGATTCTTAGTGACTGGGCTTTGTGAGATAGACCAATCCTGTGAGGAGGCACATGAAGCCGTCCCACTGCGTGGTGATTTGTGGAGTGTGGACGCAGCCTTGGGATTTGCGGTGGATACTGCGTCCACACTCCACAAATCACCACGCAGTGGGACGGCTTCATGTGCCTCCTCACAGGATTGGTCTATCTCACAAAGCCCAGTCACTAAGAATCTCACAGTACAATATATCGTACATTGATGAAGGTCCTAGACCGAAACGTCTGTGTATGTATGTACTGTTGTATAATTAAAAATCACCTTTCTGCATCAGAAACCTTTGGTGTGTGCCAAGTTTATTTATATACAACATAGCAAGACTGAGAACAACTTGCAACAAGATACAAGGTAGTTTTTGACAAAGCCGAATGAGGTTTCAAGATTTGCTGTTTAAGCTCCTTTAAAGAAACACCCCAATGCATTTTTGAGCTTTGCTCAGAGATAGCAGAGAGAAGAGTGGCTCTCATAACTTACAGTGTAATCTAGACTCCTATTGCAGCATGTGTACTGTCCCCTGATGAATCCTCTGGAAGAGATGTGTAGGAACACAAAGGAGGCATAAAGGGAGAGTGCAGGGCCAACTGCTATAGAGTTTAACTGTGGACTGCCCTTATCAGGGTGAAAGCAAAAGGGGTTACTAGACTAGTGCAGACAACATAGGAGTCCATAGGAGCAGAACCAGATGCCTTTCCTTGAATGTCTGCACAGCACTACCTTAGGTGCCATCGATGCCAGACCACCAGCAAATAGAGATGAGAGACTTTGCCTTTTTTCGGGTTGAGTCGGGTTTCATGAAACCCGACTTTCTCAAAAGTCGGGTGGAACGAAATCGGCCGATTATCGTGAAAAGTCGAAGGCCGACTGAAACCCAAAACCCAATGCAAGTCAATGGGGAACCAAGGTCGGCAGGGAGTGGAGGACAGGAAACACACCTACAGTGCCCATTTTAATGCCAAAAACATCAATTCTTATTACTTAAGCTTGTCAACCTTAATTTACTTTATAATAATAGTTGGCATTGAAAACTGGGGGTTATTTGGCTAAAGTTGTGGGGGGGTAGGGCTGGCTCCAGATTTTCATGGGCCCTGGGCCAAAGAGTGTCACTGGGCTCTTTTAACACATGCCACAATTCATGATCCTCTGATACGGCAGAGAAATAGCGGTATAGTACAATGAAAAATACTTCACTTCTTACATCTCATGACTGATATCCATTTTAAATTCTCCAATAGCTCCAAAAACGGACAGTATATTACTCCATCCAGTATTATGGCCACCGCATAGTGCGCTATACAGAGTAATGAGGCCCATATATTTTTCCATACAGAATCATTGGTCCCATATAATGTTTGAAACAGTATATGATGAGCTCCACATAATGCTACAGTATATGTTGGTCCCCATGGATGAAGCTCCACTTTGTTATGGCCCCAAATAATGCTCCATATATAATGGGCCCCATTTCTAATGCTCCAGTGCATAATGGGCCCTGTTAAGGCTGCTCCAGTGTCTGATGTCCACCTTCGGAATGCTCCAGTGTATGGTGGGCCTCATATATCATTCTCCAGAATATAGTGCTCCCCAAAAATAGCTGTCCCAACATTGAAAACAATTAAATTAATTAGTCTCCTCGCTAGGGAATCACTGTACTAGTCTGGACTTCTCGTCGTCCCCATCTTCCATCTCACTGCACTTGGACTGTTTAGGCAGAGGGCGTACAGACGTGATGTCATCGCGCTCTCTGACCAGAATGTCACTGTCAGGAAACGCGGAGATGGCGGTGGAGCAGGGAGAGGTATTTCAACTTTGCAAGTGCTGTGATACTGAGCAAGCAGGTGGGGCCCACTCGTTAGCGATGGCACTGGAACAGGGCCCCTCATAGTACGGCGGTGTGTCTGATGGCGGATGGGCCCTCCCACCGGCAAAGACACTTTTGCGTACTATGAGGGGCCCTGTGCCAGTGCCGTCGCCCATGAGTATGCCCCCCCACCTGCTCAAGGAACCTGCACTTTCATCTGCACCTTCCTCTTTGTCACCGTGTAAGGTGTTATAGTATGCGGAAAGGGGAACCTGAGTTTCATCAGGGTCAGATTCTGGCTGTGTAGAGTGCGAGGGGAATGTAGTGGTCTGGGTCAATGCACCAGCAGAATCATCTAGCAGTGGCTGGGCATCAGTGCACTTGTGGCGCCCCCAGGAGTACTGTCGCCACAGTGGCATTACCTTCCTCCTAGGGAGTGTGATGTCATGCTTGGGAGCAACAAAGGATCTCTCTAGCAGTTAAACCAACACACAATAGAGTTCCCACTCCAGGCCAGCAGGGAGATCTCTGAACCTGACTGCTGAGGAGATGCTCTCTGTGGACGGGAGGAGGTAAGTTAGGGCAGTCTGTGAAGGGAAGGGGAAGTGTGTGGACATGAGAAGGGGAGCTGGAGGATGAGCAGAGTTAAGGCTCACTCCTAGCTGGAGCGCATGGTCAGGATTCCGGTCTCCGAGTTTGTAGGGACACTGACGGTCCTGCAGCAGAAACCGGAGGAAGTAGCAGCTGTAAATGCTCTGTTCCCAACTAAGGCTCGAAGGCCCCAGCAGCGACGTGTGTGAGCCAGAAGAAAAAGGCTGTGGCTGCCTGCCATACGAGAAAGTTTCAAAAGAGAGTCAACAGGGGGAACTGTTATGATTGAGTCACCGTAGGAGGCAAAAACAGAAATGCTAGCTAAGTCCTGAAAACCAGAGAAGTTGGCAACTATCAGATTGCAGACCCCTGAACCTATCAACACAACTAGCAGTAGCCGTGGGGGGTTCCTACGATGACCTAGACCCCTTGATCACAGCCGGAGAGATACATAGGCCTAAAGAAGGAAAGGGGAAATCTAACTGCCCCAGAGCAGACCCCAAAGCAATAGGCAGCCCCCCACAAATAATGACGGTGAAGCAAGATGAAAACACTTACACAGACAGAAAGACAGGCTGAGCACAGATGGGGCCCAAAAACTACCTAGATAGGAACGGATAGGAGGGCTGCTGTCTGCAATCTGCCAAAACCCTATCAGAGACAAAAGCCAACAAGCTGATATAAAAATGGCCCTGAAGCAACTAAGCTTCAAAAACTAAATCAGCACTCAGGTACCTTCAGAAGACAGAGCTCACGGAACACTGCACACTCCAGCAGGGAGTGGCAGAATCCAAAAGCAAGAAAAACAAAAACAAAACTTAGATGCAAAAAGGCAAAACAGAAAACTTAGCTTTAGGAGAGCAGGAATCAGACTGGTGTCCAAGAGTCCACAGAGAAATCACTCGCAGGGCAGAAAGGGCGTAGGCTGCCTTAAATCCAGTCAGTGACTCCACTCAGCCAATCGTCTTCATTAGTCCCAGGTGTCTGATAATCAGGATCACTACCTTCCTTCACTAGAATAGGGAGTTCACCAGGCCTCAGTGACGGAGGGGAAAATGAACTCACAACAGTACCCCCCCCTTGAGGAGGGGTCACCGAACCCTCAACAACGCTACCAGGGCGATCAGGGTGAGCCCGATGAAAGGCACGCACCAATCTTTTGGCATGAATATTAGAGGCAGAGACCAAGGAATTATCCTCATGACCATAACCCTTCCACTTAACCAAATACTGGAGTCTCCGTCTAGCCAGATGGGAATCCAGAATTTTCTCTACCTCATATTCCAAGTTACCTTCAACCAATACAGGGTCCGGAGGTGCCACCTCAGGCACAACTGGCTCAACAAACCTCTTCAACAAGGACTTATGGAACACATTATGGATGTTAAATCTGACAGGAAGAGCCAAACGAAAAGAGACCGGATTAATAATCTCCAAAATCTTGTAAGGTCCAATAAATCTAGGCTTAAACTTAGGAGAAGCCACCTTCATAGCAATATTTTTTGATGATAACCACACCATATCACCAATCTTAAACTGGGGACCAATGGTCCTATGTCGATTGGAAAACCGCTGGGCCTTTTCCTGGGAGAGAGATAACTTATCCACCACTTGGTCCCAGATCTGGTGCATTCTCTCCACCACAGTGTCAACACCTGGGCAGGCAGAAGGCTCCACCTGCCCTGAAGAAAATCGAGGGTGAAAACCAAAGTTACAAAAAAAAAGTGACATCAAAGTGGCAGAACTAGCTCTATTATTTAAAGCAAATTCGGCCAAGGGCAAAAATGAAACCCAATCATCCTGATCAGCGGAAATAAAACATCTCAAATACGACTCCAAGGTCTGGTTTGTTCTCTCTGTCTGCCCATTGGTCTGAGGGTGAAAAGCAGAGGAGAAGGACAACTGAATTCCCAACTTGGAACAGAACGTCCTCCAAAATTTAGACACAAATTGAACTCCTCTGTCAGATACAATGTTCTCAGGAATCCCGTGCAAGCGAACCACCTGTCAGAGGAAGATGGCAACTTAGGGAGTGGTACAAGATGAACCATCTTAGAGAACCTATCACAAATCACCCAAATAACAGTCATTCTTTGAGAGACCGGCATATCAGAGATGAAATCCATTGAAATATGGGTCCATGGCCTCCTGGGGACCGGCAAAGGCATCAACAACCCACTAGAGCGAGAACAAGATTTAGACCGGGAGCAAGTCCCACAGGACTGCACAAAATTCCTGACATCATGAGACAAGGTGGGCCACCAAAAAGAGTGACTCACCAGATCTCTAGTACCAAAAATACCTGGATGACCAGCCAATGCAGAGCAATGAACTTCAGATATCACTCTCTTCTTCCACTGGTCAGGAACATACAACTTTCCACTGGGGCAATGCTCAGGTTTGTCCTCCTGGAACTCTTGCAGAACAAGTCTCAAATCGGGTGAGATGGCAGAAAGAACTACCCCTTCGCCTAAGATGGTGGCAGGCTTGGTCACCACAGGAGAATCAGCAAAGAAACTCCTAGAGAGGGCGTCTGCCTTGACATTCTTAGTTCCAGGAAGGAAAGAGACCACAAAATCAAAACGTGTAAAAAACAAGGCCCACCTACAGGGATTCGTCTCCGTCGTGAGCTGCAAGGATACTACTGTGTACAGAAACATGATGGATACGGATAAGGTACACACCTTTATCTCTTTTAACGCACATGGGCTGAATTCTCCAAACACTAGACGCCACACATTACAACTATTCAAAAAACAGCAGGCAGCGGTATTGCTTATCCAGGAAACGCACTTCAAACCGGATAAATTGCCCTCCTTTGAAAGCTCGGTATATGATAAATGGTTTCATGCGACAACCACCCAATCCGGTTCCAGAGGGGTTTCAATAGCAGTGGCAAGGGGAGTGCCCTTCCAGTTAAGAGAAACTATGGCGGACCCTCAGGGTCGCTACATCTTTGTTAAAGGTCTACTAAATGGTGCCCTTGTAACATTGTGCAGTCTATACGCACCAAATAAAAAACTATTGAGATGGGTACTCTCAACACTGAGAAAAATTGATGGCTTTAGAGAGGGTGCATTGATAGTGGGTGGGGACTTGAATGTTGCATTAGAGCCTTTGCTAGACACGACCAAACAGAAAAGTTCGCTCTCACCTAAAGATCTATACAGAATAAAGTCACAATTGGGATCTCTACAATTGATTGACACATGGAGATATCTAAACCCCTCTGACTGAGACTACACCTTCTACTCCCACCCTCATAAATCTCACCACCGCTTAGACTATATTTTTATATCCAGTAAAATGCTCGCCAATACACAACAGGCGAAAATAATCCCGAATATTTACTCCGATCACTCTGCGGTTTTGTTAAAACTCTCACTATCTAAAGCCTTTCCCCGACATAGAGTATGGCGGCTCAATGAGTCAGTACTTGGAAGTACCGAGGTACAGAAGCGTATAAACAAAGTGCTATCCCAATATTTTGAGCAAAATGCTTCACCAGAAATTTCCTCACAAATACTATGGGAAGCACATAAGTCAGTTGTCAGAGGGGAGATGATATCTATCACTTCCTTTCTAAATAAACTTCAACAAAAAGAAATCCAGGATCTTTATGATAGTATATCACAGCTGGAGCTTACACATAAACATAAAATAGATCAACATAGCTTAGAGAAGCTACAACAAAAAAGACAACAACTTAAAGACATATTAAACTCGAGATCTGCTAAGCTTTATGCAACATGGAAAAACAGAATGTACGTCCATGGAGACAAAGCATCCAAATTAATGTTATCACAACTGAGGAAGCGGCAGTCACGTACGCTGATTAACTCAATCAAGAATGAACAAGGGTTCAGCTCGCAAACTCCTGAGCACATGGAGCGGGCATTCCTTGACTACTATAAGAAATTATATAATCTCCGTCCGGAAGATAACGCCGATTCCGCACTTAAAAGAGGCATGGACACTAGGTCCTTCCTAAACACTTTAGATCTTCCTGTCTTGTCTGATTCCCAAAAACAATATCTTACTAGACCTTTTTCACTGGGGGAGTTGCAGTCCACCCTGTCAAAGTGCCCGAAGGGGAAAGCACCCGGTCCAGATGGATTCTCAGCACTTTACTATAAATCCTTCTCTGGCCTCCTACTCCCACATTTATTGAACGTCTGCAATGCAGTTTTACAAGGCCACCCATTACCAAACCAAATGCTTACAGCCACAATATCCCTAATACACAAAGAGGGGAAGGATCCTGAGCTGTGTAGTAGCTATAGGCCAATCTCTCTCCTTAATGTGGACCTAAAACTCCTAGCAGGGCTGATGGCAAAAAGGATGGCCAAGTCATTGCCAAATTTGATTTCCTTAAATCAGACCGGGTTTGTGGGTGGAAGGGAGGGAAGGGATAATGTCCACAAAGTATTACACCTTCTTCAATACGCAAAAAATCGTAAACTCCCATTGATGCTTCTTGGAACAGATGCAGAGAAGGCCTTTGACAGGGTGGACTGGGTATACCTACGGGAAGTGCTGGTCAAGTTTGAGATACCCAAAGCGTTTATAGCAGCCGTAATGGCAATGTATGATAAGCCCAAGGCACATATTAGGATTAACGACTTTATAACAGATGCATTTACTATAAAGAACGGAACAAGACAGGGCTGTCCCCTATCCCCGTTGTTATTTGTGCTAGCAATGGAACCTCTCTTAAGGGCCATACAGGTACATGAGGGAATAGAGGGTATTCGTATCAATAAGACACACTATAAAATAGCGGCATTTGCGGACGATCTCTTAATCTTAATGACTAATCCTTTGCTGGGACTCCCAACATTGATGGATCTCATAGATCAATATAGCAAAATTTCCAATTTTAAAGTAAATATGTCTAAGTCGGAAGCGCTGGACATACGTATGTCCCCGAGTAACTTAGCCAAACTAAAAAGTACATACCCATTCACCTGGCCAAAACAATGTATCAAATATTTAGGTGTAAAGATAGGAAGATCGGATAGAGACCTCTTTCAACAGAATATTCCCCCCCTAATTGCCTCAGTAGAAACCACCATGAAATCATGGAGGGACTCGTATGTGTCGTGGATGGGAAGGAAAAATTTACTGAAGAGCCTAATCTTACCCAAGTTCATATATGTCTTCCAAATGCTTCCTATAACCATCCCCAAATCGTATCTTCTTAAAATTAATACATTATTCCGCAGATATGTTTGGAAAAAACAGAAGCCCCGATTAGCATACAGAACATTAACATTAAACAAGTCGAGGGGTGGGATGGGTGCTCCAGACATAGTAAGGTACTACCAAGCGACAATGCTTACTAGAGTGGTAGACCTGTTGCGGTCTCCTAACAATAAGCAATGGATTGAGGTGGAGGAAGCACTAGCACCTTATCCCCTGAGATCCACCTTTTTGGCGTATCCTTGTAAAAACATAAACAAAAATCTACCTAATATACACACCAAAGCTACCTTAAAATTGTGGAAGGGATTGGTGAAAACTCTAGTTCCCCCTTTGTCCCCCTTACTCAAGTTGGCAGATATAATGCCACACGCATCTTATTCCCGAGACAAAGATCTAATCAAACCCGGCTCCCTGGCAAATGTAGCGGTTGATGAACTATTGATGGATGGGACACTCCCCTCCTTTTAGGAACTGAAGAAACAACCAGGGCTTTCCAGCTTGACCTTTATACAATTCGGCTCTATAAGAGACTCCTTGGCACAGTATCTTTTAGGAGCAGACGTTACCCGCCCACTGACTGCATTTGAGACTCTCTGTGCAACAAAGGATAAACCCAAAAAGATAATGTCGTCCATTTACCAGATTTTAAATATAACTGACTGTTGCCTCAAAAGAGCCTATATAACAAATTGGGAAAAGGATTTGGGATACAAGTTTACCCCAAACCAAGTATCACACATTTATAATTCTTCTCATGGCCCGTCACAGTGTGTTAGAGCACAAGAGAATTCTTTTAAAATAGTCGCCAGATGGTATATTACACCAAAGCAGAACACTCATTGGCGGATGGGGTCTTCTGTTAGGTGCTGGAGATGCTGGAACTCGGAGGGAACATACTTACATATGTGGTGGTCCTGTCGACCCCTGCTGCAGTTCTGGCGCCTAGTAGAGGATTATATCGGGGAAATTGTGGGCAAAAAGCTTACATTGACACCGGAGATAGTGCTCTTAAATTTTCTGTCACCGACTGGACATAAGAATACCGCTCTGTTGACTCAACACATTCTTTCAGCAGCAAAACTTTTAATACCTATGAACTGGAAGACAACTACTACTCCATCTATATCCCAATTGCAAGAGAAGGTAGATATGCTATATCAAGTAGCCAAACTGGCTGCCTTGGTGAATGGCTCACTTTCAGCTTTTGAAAGAGTATGGCACCCATGGACCCGATTCAGATCCATTAGTAAAAATAAATAAGGCTATAGTGGCCTCCTTGTTCGGCTTTATCAGAGTAGACGAAGCCCTTGTTGCCTAGTGTTCCCCTCTCCCCCCCCTCCCCTTGCTTCCCCTATATTCCACCCCTATCTTCCAACTTCCTCTTTTCACTACTTGACCTTCTGTCCCTTTATTCCCTATACTGTTTTTTTTCTTTTTTGTTCTTTTTCATCTTTGTTTGAAATCATGGCATATGTGATGTAGCAAGGACGTGTGGATGGAAAGAACCCAGATTTGAACCCAGATATTCTTGCTACTGGAAGTTCCTTTAAGGCTGTTGTTGTCCTTAAACCTCTGTATATCAATAGTTTTTGCCATGTATTGATATTTCAAACCATTTGTTTAACTCCCGAAAAGTGGAATTTGTAGGTTATATAATACTTTCGTAAGCTACTTTGTTGATTGCTTTCTTTCTGATGTAACTTGCAGATTTCAATAAATAAAACATTAAAACAAACAAACAAATACAAGGCCCACCTAGCCTGTCTAGGGTTCAAGCATTTAGCCGACTCTAGGTAAATCAAATTTTTGTGGTCAGTGAGGACCACAACTTGATGTTTGGCTCCCTCCAACCAATGTCTCCACTCCTCAAATGCCCATTTCATGGCCAACAGTTCCCGATTCCCCACATTATAGTTATGTTCAGATGAAGAGAACTTACGGGAAAAGAAAGCACAGGGATTCATTTTAGATGTTACCGGATCATTTTGGGACAACACCGCTCCTGCACCAATCTCAGAAGCATCCACCTCTACCTGGAATGGGAGTGAGACATCAGGTTGCCGCAGAACCGGGGCGGAGGTAAATCTACGCTTCAGCTCCTGAAAGGAAGCAACCACCTCCGGAGACCAATTCAACACATCCGCACCCTTCCTGGTCAGGTCAGTCAATGGTTTGGCAATACTAGAAAGTTTTGCTATAAATTTCCGATAAAAATTAGCAAAACCCAAAAACTTCTGGAGGGCCTTCAAAGAAGTGGGCTGAACCCAATCATAAATGGCCTGTACCTTGGCCGGGTCCATTTCAATAGTTGACGGAGACAAAATAAATCCCAAAAAAGAAATTCTCTGTACTCCAAAAAGGCATTTTGATCCTTTGCCATACAGAGAATTCTCTCTCAAGATCCGGAACACAGTCCGAACATGTTCCACATGAGAATCCCAATCCTTGGAGAAGATCAAAATATCATCCAGATAGATAATCAAAAATTTATCGACAAAGTCTCGGAAAATATCGTTCATGAAGCACTGGAAGACAGAAGGGGCATTAGTGAGCCCAAAAGGCATCACCAGGTACTCAAAATGTCCCTCTGGAGTATTAAACGCCGTCTTCCATTCATCCCCCTGCTTAATGCGGATAAGATTATACGCCCCCCTGAGGTCAAGCTTGGTAAACCAGCAAGCACCTCTGACTCTAGAGAATAGATCCGAGATCAGGGGTAACGGATACTGATATTTAATAGTAATTTTATTGAGGGCACGATAATCAATACAAGGCCTTAAAGAATCATCCTTCTTGGCCACAAAAAAACGGCACCTAAGGGTGAAGAGGATGGTCTAATATGACCCTTCTCCAACGCCTCCTTAATATAGGACCGCATAGCCTCGTGCTCGGGTACAGATAAATTGAAGAGCCGACCCTTAGGAAATTTACACCCCGGGTTTAGTTCAATTGTACAGTCATAACTCCTATGAGGAGGCAAGGACGCAGTCTCATTCTCACTAAATACATCATAGTAGTCCGCCAAATAGTCAGGAACCCCATGCGACTGAGGAGAGGTGGAAAAAACCGGAGCCTCACCAAAGGCACACCGGCAACCCCAACTCACCACAGACACAGACTTCCAATCCAAAACTGGATTATGAATCTGCAACCAGGGAAACCCCAGAACAACGGCATCATGCAGACCATGCAACACCAAAAATCTGCAATTTTCTTGGTGGTCTGGGGCGACCCGCATGACCAACTGGGTCCAAAACTGAGGTTTATTTTTAGCCAGAGGGGTAGCATCAATCCCCCTCAAAGGGATAGGCGTCTGCAGAGGTGTCAACGGAAATCCACAACGTTTAGCAAAAGCCAAGTCCATTAGGTTTAGCGCTGCTCCCGAATCCACAAAAGCCTTGGCGGAAAATGTGGACAGGGAACAGATCAGAGTAATCGCCAAAAGAAACTTAGGCTGAACCCCACCAACAGAAAACGTGTGTGCAAAGCGTTTCTCACGTTTAGGACAAACAGAAATAACATGTGAGGCATCTCCACAGAAAAAACACAGCTTATTACGCCTTCTGAATTCCTGACGTTGCGCCTTAGACAAAACTCTATCACATTGCATAGGTTCAGACGTCTGTTCAACCGGTGGCAACACCTCTCGTGTAATCCTGCGTTTACGTAAGCGCCGATCAACCTGAATGGCTAAAGACATAGAATCGTCCAGACCAGAGGGAACAGGAAATCCCACCATAGTATCTTTTACGGCTTCTGACAAACCCTTCCGAAAGAGAGCAGCCAAGGAACTATCATTCCAGGTAGTAAGGACCGCCCACTTTCGGAACTTTTGACAGTACAACTCTGCAGATTCTCGACCCTGGTTCAATGCTAACAGGGTCTTTTCAGCCTGATCAATAGCATTAGGTTCGTCGTACAGCAACCCCAAGGCTTGAAAAAATGCGTTCGCATTAGTCAGAATAGGGTCATCTGGTTTCAAAGAAAACGCCCAATCCTGGGGATCGCCGCGCAGCAAAGAGATGACAATTTTAACCTGCTGCGTGGGGCTCCCTGACGAGTTAGGCTTCAAAGCAAAAAATAATTTACAATTATTTTTGAAACTCAAAAATTTAGATCGATCCCCAAAAAATACATCAGGTGTGGGGATCTTTGGTTCAACAGCATGTGAACGAGCAAGATAGGCGGAAATTCCTCGCACTTCAGCAGCGAGCTGCTCCACACGATCAGACACTTGCTTTATCTCCATTGAGAGAAAAAAAAAATTCCCCCTACGGCCTCAGAGATATAGAGGAAAGAATATACACCCTTTTTTTTTTTTTTTTTTTTTTTAAACACAATTCTTTCCTGCTATTGAGTACCCCAGGATCTGCGGTTGTGCGGGTGATTCTGTTATGATTGAGTCACCGTAGGAGGCAAAAACAGAAATGCTAGCTAAGTCCTGAAAACCAGAGAAGTTGGCAACTATCAGATTGCAGACCCCTGAACCTATCAACACAACTAGCAGTAGCCGTGGGGGGTTCCTACGATGACCTAGACCCCTCGATCACAGCCGGAGAGATACATAGGCCTAAAGAAGGAAAGGGGAAATCTAACTGCCCCAGAGCAGACCCCAAAGCAATAGGCAGCCCCCCACAAATAATGACGGTGAAGCAAGATGAAAACACTTACACAGACAGAAAGACAGGCTGAGCAAAGACGGGGCCCAAAAACTACCTAGATAGGAACGGATAGGAAGGCTGCTGTCTGCAATCTGCCAAAACCCTATCAGAGACAAAAGCCAACAAGCTGATATAAAAATGGCCCTGAAGCAACTAAGCTTCAAAAACTAAATCAGCACTCAGGTACCTTCAGAAGACAGAGCTCACGGAACACTGCACACTCCAGCAGGGAGTGGCAGAATCCAAAAGCAAGAAAAACAAAAACAAAACTTAGATGCAAAAAGGCAAAACAGAAAACTTAGCTTTAGGAGAGCAGGAATCAGACTGGTGTCCAAGAGTCCACAGAGAAATCACCCGCAGGGCAGAAAGGGCGTAGGCTGCCTTAAATCCAGTCAGTGACTCCACTCAGCCAATCGTCTTCATTAGTCCCAGGTGTCTGATAATCAGGCTCACTACCTTCCTTCACTAGAATAGGGAGTTCACCAGGCCTCAGTGACGGAGGGGAAAATGAACTCACAACAGGGAACTTCAGTGAACTCAGTACTGCGAGTACCTCAGATAAGCGCTAGAACGGAGGCCACACTACCTATCTGCAGAGAGAGAATTCCAAATTTGCTTCCAGGCTGACCAACTCCTTCTCCATCTGTACTCTGGGTCCTGGACGGCACTTACCAAGTACAGGTAAAGGAACTGCACAACTGTGTCTGTCATCTTTCTCCTGTGCCTGGCGCACGGCTCTGCTACATCCTGCACTGCACACCATCTACCAACTCTTTCATCTGCCCTGCGACTACGGCCCTACCTGTGCAAGGCTTCTACATCTTAGCTGCACCACAACATCTGTCCCAGAGAAGCGACACTGCAGCTCGGGTCAATCTGATCAGAAACCACATGTGGCGTCATGTATCATTCACCTATAAACGTTATTCACCCCTTTGCATGGACGCCCAGGGCCACAGAACGGGTCATCACCACCAACGTGACACATCCCTCTGAGACACCGGCCCGGTACTGATTAACCCCACTGCCCTGGCTGGCCACCCACACTCCATGTCAGATTCATCTTGGACTGGGGAATTCACAATTTGACTTGATAACCCTGGCATGGTATGATAGAAAGAGCTACATTGACTAATGTGAAGTGTGGCCTGCTGCATCATTCACTTTTGGTGGGGGTGAAGGACACAAGGAAAGGGGTTCTTCTTGACCAGGAGCCAGCACTTGACGACTCAGTGCTTGCATTTTTTGAAACTTCAGAAGAGGAGGGCATATTTGCTGGAGTCTGTTTCGGCAATGTAAGCCCAAACCAGTTCCTGATGCTCCTGCTTTAAAAGCGGTTAACCTACTCCCAGGAAAGGTAGCCTTCCAGGTGTTCCGGAGCCAGACCATGACGCAGGCTCAACACCTCCTGCCTTAGCTGCTATTGTGCTTTTGCCACTACCAGCAGATGCACCACCACCATCAGCACCAGCTGACCCCCCCACGCCCACGTCCGCGGCCTCTTCCACCAAACTTCAAAATGTTGCAGAACATGAACCCAAAATAACATCAGATATATGGTACTGTATCAGAAGTGTACAGCTCTATACAGTCAAAGGATGATTGTCAATTTCCCTATATATATCAGTCACACAGAGACGCTCACAGGCTCAGTATGGATTAGACAAGAATATAAAAAGTAGAAAAAGTGTACAGTATCATCAGATAGCAGGTATATATAGTTTAGTTTAAACATTCTAAATCTCCATAGATATTTCAGGAGGCAGACACAGACGCTCTCAGGCTCAGTATGGATTACAACACAATATAAAAAGCCGTAAAACGGTAATGGATCTGAAGAGTACAGCTGTACACAGTGTAGGGGTCATTGTTGTCAATCTCAGTATTTATTTCCACAGTCAGAAAATAACTCTCACTTGGTCAGCTTGGATTAGACCAGAATATAAAAAGCAGTAAATGGGTAATGTATCACAAGCGTAGAGCTGTATACACTAGTGCTGGGGTAATTTTTAAAAGTACATCTAAATTGCAGGAGTAACCCACAGACTGGATGGATCACACCACAATATAACAAGAAGATCCGCAAGAAATAATCACACATGTGGGACAATGTTCCAGGTGTTAATGATACACTTAGAGTGGTGGGTGGAGGAGGACTTCCTAGCAGAAAGGGTACAGTATCACCAGATACCAGGTATATATAGCATAGTTTAAACATTAAAAATGTACGTCTATATATTCAGGAGTAGTGTTGAGCCACCCCGTCGAATGTTTTCGAATGTTTGTCGAACGTTCGACGAACAACGTCGAACACCATTGAAAACAATGGCAGGCAAACACAAACACATACAAACACATGGAAAACAATTACAAAACACCTTAAAAGGTGTCTTAAAGCAGACAAAATGCTCAGAATTAGAGTTGAGCGATACCGTCCGATACTTTAAAGTATCGGATCGGAATGGATCGGCCGATCTTAAAAAAAAGTATCGGTATCGCCGATTCCGATACCGGAAGTCCCATTCAAGTCTATGGGACTTCCGGTATCGGAATAAGAAAAATCCTGTTTTTCCCTTGTACAGCCTCTCTGGGGTCTGTACGGGCCTTTCGGGGGGCTGTGCCGGCCTGCCAGGGGGTCTGTGCAGGCTCCGGTGGTCTGTGCCGGCCTGCCGGGGGGCTGTGCAGGCTCCGGGGGGCTGTGCCGGCCTGCCGGGGGGCTGTGCCGGCCTGCCGGGGGGGCTGTGCCGGCCTGCCGGGGGGCTGTGCAGGCTCCGGTGGTCTGTGCCGGCCTGCCGGGGGGCTGTGCAGGCTCCGGTAGTCTGTGCAGGCATCGTCCGATGGGACTACAAGTCCCATCGGGCGATGCCTGCTACCATGACAGTGATTGACACATTAGCCAATGATGGGACAGTAGTAGTCCCATCATCCGGCTAATGTGTTGAATGTAAAAAAAAAAAAAAAAATTACATGCTACATACATGCTACATACATACAACATGCATACTACATACATGCTACATTCATACTACATACTACATACATGCTACATTCATACTACATATATACTACATGCAACATACATACTACATATATACTACATGCATGCAACATGCATACTACATATATACTACATGCTACATACATACTACATATATGCTACATACATACTGCATGCTACATACATACTACATGCTACATACATACCACATACATACTACATACATACTACATGCTACATATATACTACATATATACTACATGCATGCTACATACATACTGCATGCTACATGCATGCTACATACATACTACATACATACTACATGCTACATACATACCACATATATACTACATACATACTAAAAACAATACATTCATACAATACATACATAGACATACAGTACATATAACATAGAGTAACATACTTACCAATACTTGTCACATTGTTCCCCGAAGCCATTGTCTTTTACGGAATAAATATTAACATAACAAACCACAAAAATACTCACCCACGATCCGAAGCAGTCCACGAGTGTGTCCCACGACGATCTTGGGTAGAGAACTGCAGCATCAGCTGTTGCTGCCATTCTCTACGGGCTGCAGGAATCCAATGACGGAAGGTAGGTATCCTTCCGCACTGTATTCCTCCGCCACTTAAAAAAAAAAAAGTCCCTAGTCTCACTTTATGCCATTGCTGCGTGGGAATTTCCCACACAGCAATGGCATAAAGTGAGACTAGGGACTTTTTTTTTTTTAAGTGGCGGAGGAATACAGTGCGGAAGGATACCTACCTTCCGTCATTGGATTCCTGCAGCCCGTAGAGAACGGCAGCAACAGCTGATGCTGCAGTTCTCTACCCAAGATCGTCGTGGGACACACTCGTGGACTGCTTCGGATCGTGGGTGAGTATTTTTGTGGTTTGTTATGTTAATATTTATTCCGTAAAAGACAATGGCTTCGGGGAACAATGTGACAAGTATTGGTAAGTATGTTACTCTATGTTATATGTACTGTATGTCTATGTATGTATTGTATGAATGTATTGTATGTAGTATGTATGTAGTATATATGTGGTATGTATGTAGCATGTAGTATGTATGTAGTATGTATGTAGCATGCATGTAGCATGCAGTATGTATGTAGCATGCATGTAGTATATATGTAGTATGTATGTAGCATGTAGTATGTAGTATGTATGTGGTATGTATGTAGCATGTAGTATGTATGTAGCATGCATGTAGTATGTATGTAGTATATATGTAGTATGTATGTAGCATGTAGTATGCATGTAGCATGCATGTAGTATATATGTAGTATGTATGTAGTATATATGTAGCATGTAGTATGTATGTAGTATATATGTGTTATGTATGTAGTATGTATGTAGTATGTATGTGGTATGTATGTGGTATGTATGTGGTATGTATGTAGTATGTATGTAGTATGTATGTAGCATGTAGTATGTATGTAGCATGCATGTAGTATGTATGTAGCATGCATGTAGTATATATGTAGTATGTATGTATGTAGTATATATGTAGCATGTAGTATGTATGTAGCATGCATGTAGTAAATATGTGTTATGTATGTAGTATGTATGTGGTATGTATGTGGTATGTATGTGGTATGTATGTAGTATGTATGTAGTATGTATGTGGTATGTATGTAGTATGTATGTAGCATGTAGTATGTATGTAGCATGCATGTAGTATGTATGTAGTATTTTTTTTTTTTTTTTTTTTTTTAACATTTAACACATTAGCCGGATGATGGGACTACTACTGTCCCATCATTGGCTAATGTGTCAATCACTGTCATGGTAGCAGGCATCGCCAGATGGGACTTGTAGTCCCATCGGACGATGCTTGCATAGACCCCCGGACATCAGCACAGCCCCCCGGCAGGCCGGCACAGCCCCCCGGCAGGCCGGTACAGACCCCCACAGGGTGCACAGACCACCGGCAGGCCGGCACAGCCCCCCGGCAGGCCGGTACAGACCCCCACAGGGTGCACAGACCACCGGCAGGCCGGCACAGCCCCCCGGCTGGCCGGTACAGACCCCGGGCAGTCCACACAGCCCCCCGGCAGGCCGGCACAGCCCCCCGGCAGGCCGGTACAGACCCCGGGCAGTCCACACAGCCCCCCGGCAGGCCGGCAGAGACCCCCGGAAGGCCCGAAATGACGGCGCATCATGATGCGCACACACCGCGCATCATGATGACGTCAGGCTGTCAATCAACTTTGAACTTCCGATTCCGATGCCGACTTCCGATATTGAAAAAATATCGGAAGTCGGTATCGGAATTCCGATACAGCAAGTATCGGCCGATACCCGATACTTGCGGTATCGGAATGCTCAACACTACTCAGAATACAAAAATAACAAATGGAAAACGCCAACTACATATAGAAAAGAGGTGGAGGAGTAAAACGAGGAGGAGGAGACACAGATATAGGCATGTCATGCCCTTATGAATTCAAGAAAGGCTGGAATAAAAATGTAAAATACCAAAAAACAGTAAAAATCTGAAATCGAAGACGATCATATACCGTCGGACTTCCCACCATAAATTAGGCCAACTGCTGATCGGGCGGTGTTATTCCCACGAACCTCCGAACAGCGTCCATAAAGGCAAAGTGTTTGGTTTTTGGGGGCAGTATGGTTGCAAAGCTGATCGTTAAAGGAATGTCCAGAAGGGCACCACCAGGAGTGGAGCCTGTGGCTTAATTCGACTCCACCCGGCAAAACCTCAACCATGCCAGCTACAGAAAAGATTGACAGATTGCAAGCTTTGTTGATTCTGTGGGTGGTGGTGGATGTCCGTTTTTAGTTGTGCTAGCGATTTGTCAGCTTAATTCCGTTAACGAACGAGACTCCAGCATGCCCCCGCGGTACGCGTCAAGCTTACTAGAGGGACACGCGAGAATCTGGGACGCGAGATCGATCAATAACAGGTCTGTCATGCCCATACATCTCCGGGGCTGCATGCGCGCTACACTGAAAGGTCCAGCGCGTGTCGCTTACAGGTGCAGATAACCCGCTGAACCCTGTTAGTGAGGGGGATCTGGGATTACAATTCTTCCCCGCGAACGAGGATTTCCCAGTAAGTGCAGGTCAACTGGAATTCCGGAATTAGGCCTAACCGGCATTCCAGAAAAAATGAAAAAATTAAGTGTCCAAACCACAGGTGCTGTAGCTTGCTTAACAGCTGGGCTCCTATGCTGAGTAGCACGCAGTTCTTACATAAACAGGTGGCATAGCTTGGTTCACTGGTGGGCTCCTCTGCTGAGTAACAGACAGTGCTACAAGGCCCAAAAGGATTTTCTGGACAAGATGCGGTAAAAAATAATTAGAAACACACACGGTGTAGCTCCTTGACAGGTGTACTACACCGTTTGCTACCACACACCGCTACTATTCCATGAAACAGTCTATTAACATTGAAAACCATTATTAATGTGAAAATGAAGTTACGCTTTTGGTGAACGAACCGTTCTCGAATGGAACCTTGAACAGCCGAATTTTAAGCAAAGTGTTCGAGCTCGACGAACGACTCGAACACCGCCCAAAACAGCTGGAATTTTAACTTGGCGAACAGGTTGACTCGAACACCGCTCATCTCTAATCAGGAGGCAGACTCAAACGTTCTCAGGCCCTCTATGGATTCGACAAGATTGTAGAAAGTTGAGAAAGGGTACAGTATCACCCGATAACCAGTATATAAGTAGCATAGTTTACACATGAAAAACCTATGTCTATATATCAGGAGGCAGACTCAGAGGGTCTCAGGCCCAGCATGGATTTGACGGGATTGTACAAAGTTGAGAAAGGGTACAGTATCACCGGATAGCAGGTATATATAGCATAGTTTTAAACATTAAAAACCTATGTCTATATATCAGGAGGCAGACTCAGATGGTCGCAGGCCCAGTATGGATTCGACATGATTGTAGAAAGTTGAGAAAGGGTACAGTATCACTGGATAGCAAGTATATATAGCATAGTTTAAACATTAAAAATCTGCATGTATATTTCCGGAGTCCGACAAAGACACTCACAGCCTCAGTATGGATTAGACAAGAATCTAAAAAGGGTTATGTATTCGAAGCGTACACCAGTATACACTGTTGGGGTATTTTTAAATCTTCATATATATTTCAGTCTCAGTAAGACAGTCCAGACTCTCCGCAAGAGGAAATGAGATGGATACAAGTACAGACGGAAAGTCGACTGATTGCAGAAATTTTAGAATTACTAATCACGGTAAAAACTCCCGGGAGAATTCTCCGAGGCGATGCTGACCCTCAATTACTTTGTCTGTGGAGACAGCGAAAACAGTTCTTGTGAAGAAAGGTTTGCTGTATTGCAGTACCGTGGAACCCATCACCGTTACTGATCTCCATCAAATTGTGATCACAGGGACAGATGCAGACATTGTCCTCACTGGCTATCATGATCTGTCAGGTAACTTTGAAGCGCAAAACACACAAGCCACAGGCCGTAGGCGATTCTATTGGATTGGCATGAGAGGACACATTTAAAAATGTGAGCAGGAATGTCACACGTCTGTGAGTCGGAAAACCGTGAAAGCTGATGATAAACCACCACTGCATCTCATTGTGAGTCGACGTCCATATCAAATGGAAGCCATTGATCATCTGAAGATAGACCCCAGCAGGACAGGGAATAGCTACGTCTTAACCATCATCTATCATTTCACCAAATTTGTATTGGCAGTCCCAGTGAAGTATTTAACAGGCCAGACTATACAGTGGTGGAGCAGGGAGAGGTAAGTATTGCAAGTGCTGGGGCCCTGAGCCAGCAGGGGGGCCCACTCGTGGGCGGCGGTACTGGCACAGGGCCCCTCATAGTACGCCGGTGTGTCTGACGGCGGGTGTGCACCCCCACCGTCAGAGACACTTGATTCTACTATGAGGGACCTTGTGCCAGTGCCGTTGCCAAAGAGTGTGCCCACCCACATGTCCAGGGCAATGGCACTCGCAAGGGTGCATGTGCCAGGTGGTGACCCCGGCCCTGTGGGGGGAGGCAGCCCAGTTAGGGAGGTGGAACAAATGGCATATGTTGATGTTGGACATTCAGCAGCTGCAAATGGAGTAATTGGAGAAGTCCGCGGAAGAGGAGGACAAAAGCAAGCCATTTTTCTGGCAACCTACGTGTCAGCAGGGGAGGGTGGGACAAAATCCTTTGAAACCCATGCATGGTTCATTTTAATGAAGGTTAGATCATCAATATTTTGGGTCGACAGACGGGTCCTTTTTTCTGTCAGGATTGATCCAGCAGCACTGAAGACTCATTCAGATAACACACTAGCAGCAGGGCAAGCGAGCTCCTGTAAGACATATTGTGCCAATTCAGACCAGGTGTCCAGTTTACAGGCCCAATAGTCAAAGGGGAATGACCGGTGAGGGAGAACATCGATATGGGAGGAGAAGTAGTTTGTTATCACAGTTGACAACTGCTGTCTCCTGTCACTTTCGATCGATGCAGTATTACCAGTCGTGTGAGCGGTACTTGAAATATCAGTCCATAACATGGTCATGAAACCCCTGTCTCCAATGCCACTTCAGCAGTGTGCACCACGAACACCTCTTCCACGTTGCCCCCTACGGCTCGCTGGAAAAACATCACCACCACTGTGTGCTGGGAATGCCTCAAACAAACGGTTTACCAGAGTTGCTTGTTTGTTAGCCAATATTAGCTCTAGGTTCTCCTGTGGCATGATGTTTTGGAATTTGCCTTTATAGCATGGATCCAGGATGCTGGCCAACCAGTAGTCTTCATCGTTCATCATTTTGGCAATGCGGGGATCCCTTTTTAGGATCTGCAAGGCATAATCAGACATGTGGGCCAATGTTCCAGGTGTCAATGATGCACTGCGAGTGCTGGGTGGAAGAGCACTTTCTGGCAAATCAACATCCCTCCAGTCACACACAAACCCTGTATCTGAGCTTGCCACGCCAACATTTTTTCTTGCCCTCTGAGAAGCATCCTCCTCCCCAAAATAATCATCCCCATCATCCTCCTCATCCTCTTCCTCTTCTTCCTCCACCTCGTCCACGAGACTTCCCTGAGCAGACAATGGCTGACTGTCATCAAGGCTTCCCTCCTCCTCTTTCTCCTCGGCTGCAGACGCCTGCTCCTTAATGTGCGTCAAAGTTTGCATGAGCAGATGCATAAGTGGGATGCTTATGCTTATGATGGCATCGTCTGCGCTTACCAGCCGTGTGCATTCCTCAAAACACTGAAGGACTTTACAGAGGTCTTTCAGCTTTGACCACTGCACACCAGACAACTACATGTGTGCCTGCAAACTGCCTGCCCATGTATCCTCCCACAAATGAATTACAGCCTGCCTCTGTTCTCACAGCCTCTGAACCATGTGCTGGGTGGAGTTCCACCTTGTTGCAACGTCGATAATTAGGCGGTGCTTGGGAAGGTGGAGCAATTGCTGCAGCTTCTGCATATGACTGGAGTGTACGGGCGACCAGCGGATGTGTGAGCACAGTCTTCGCACCTTATGGAGTAGGGGTGTTAACTCCAGATAATTATAAGGAAGTACTGCACCACCAGGTTCAAGGTGTGAGCCAGGGAAGGTATGTGTCTGAGTTTTGAAAGGGCTATGGCTGCCACAAAATTCAGGCAGTTATCACTAACTACCTTGCCTGCCTCAAGATGTAGACTGCCCAGCCATGACTCAGTTTGACGCTGCAAGTAGTCGGCCAGTACCTCCACGGTGTTTCTGTTGTCGCCCAAACACATCATCTTCAACACAGCCTGCTGACGCTTACCACTAGCTGTTTAATAGTGGGACAACTCGTGTGCAACACTGGCAGCTGTGGATGGAGTGCTTGTGCGACTGCGCTCTGTGGATGAGCTTTCGCTTCTGGAGGAGGAGGAGGGTCGAACGCCTACAGCCAACTGTTTCCTATACCGTGGGCTAGGCAGCACTGTCCCACTGCCTCCATCCCCTGTGGACCCTGCATCCACCACATTAGCTCAGTGCGCAGTGATGGACACGTAACGGCCCTGGCCATGCCTACTGGACCTTACATCTGTTTTGAGGTGCACCTTTCCACTCACTGATTGCTTGAGTGCATGGACAATGCGGTCTTTCACATGTACGTGGAGGGCTGGGATGTCTTTTCGCGAAAAGTAGAGCCGACTGGGTAGGTCATAGCGTGGTACTGCGTAGGCCATGAGCTTGCGGAAAGCTTTGCTTTCAACCAACCGGTAGGGCATCATCTCTAACGAGATTAGTTTGGCAATGTGGGCGTTCAAAGCCAGTGTACATGGATGAGAGGATGAGTTCTTTCTTGTCCTACTCAGAGTCTCTGGTTGGGTGAGCTGGACTTGAGAGCTGCATATGGTGGAACTAGCGGTGGACATGGCGGACTGAGAGAGGGTCGGTGATGGTGTTGGTGGTGTTGCTGATGGCCTAGATTCAGTCTTTCGTAGCAATAACAATTGTGATTCCATGACTGCTTTGCCCTTGCGACGACACCTCGACATTTGCTGCTGGTGGTGTGCTAACCAGTGGGCTTACAGTGGGGGAAGCGATGTAGCGTTGCTGACTACCTTCACTCGGAGCAGGTGCACATGTGGTACGTGAGGTTTGGTAGTCCGTCCACGCTTGCAAGTGCATGGTGGTTAAATGTCTAAGCATTCAAATTTCTCTGATTTTTCCCTCGGCTAAAGGTCTTTGCACACTTCTTACAGATAACCTTTGCCTGATCATTAGGATTTTGTTCAAAAAAGTGCCACACTGCACTCTTCCTACTATGGAAGACATTTGGAGACCTTGCACGCTGTGCTAATTTGACCATCTGGTCAAGCTGTCCTGCAACTCTTTTGGTTTTTGTAACACGTTTTTGGACTGCTACGGTCATGCCAGATAACAGCTGTTGCGATGTTGTTGCCTGCTGCGGATCCTCCTCCTCCTCTTCTGAACTATTGGCAGCGGCACCGTCCTCCCCCAATGGATGTCAATCTGGGTCAACAACTGAGTCATCCATCACCTCCTCTTCAATTTCATGTGCACCTTCCTCTGTGTTACCGTGTAAGGTGGTATAGGATGCGGGAACGGGCACCAGAGTTTCATCAGGGTCTGATTCTGCCTCAGTACACTGCGAGGACAATGTAGTGCTCTGAGTGAATGTACCAGCAGAAAAATCTAGCAGTGGCTGTGCATCAGTGCACTCCATGTCAGATTCATCGTGGACTGGGGAATTCATGATTTGACTTGCTAACCCAGGCATGGTATGTGAAAAGAGCTCCATGGAGTAATCGGTAGTGTGGCCTGCCACATCCTTCACTTTTGGTAGGGGTGAAGGACACAAGGAAAGGTGTTGTTCCTGACCAGGAGCCTCCACTGATGACTCAGTGCTTTTATTTTTTGAAACTTCAGAAGAGGAGGCGAGAGAGCTGGAGGCGTGTCAGCAATGTAAGCCAAAACTTGTTCCTGAAGCTCCGGCTTTAAAAGTGGTTTACCTAATCCCAGAAAAGAGAGCCTTCGAGGCCTTGTGGAGCCAAATGATGACGCAGGCTCAACACCTCCTGCCTTAGGTGCTATTGTGCTTTTGCCACTACCAACAGATGCAACACCACCACCACCATCGGGACCAGCTGGCAACCCCCGCCCACTTCCATGGCATCTTCCACCATACTTCCTCATTTTTGTGAAAATGTACCCAAAATACCACCAGCTATTTGGTACTGTAAAACAAGGTAGAAGGTGTATCTACTATTGGTGAGAATTTGAATCTCACTATAGATTTGATGACGCTGAACTATTGTCTCAGGCCCAGTAGAAATTACACCTCAATGTAACAGGCTGAAATTGGATGGTGTATGACAAGGTGGAGGGTGTCTATAGGATTGGTGAGAATTTGGATCTCACTGGAGATTTGAGGACGCTGACAATGATGCTCTCAGTCCAAGTATGGACGCAGGCAGCCTAATAAGCAGGACTGCTGCATACACAAAAGGGTGGAAAAATGAACGCTTGGTAACTGTGCAGAAAAGAGGAAGAAAAGTACTTTTACTTTTAAAAGAGCAGTTTGCACAGCAGTGTGCAAACAGCAATGCAGCTATCATAGCCTTATAAGGCAGCCTAATAACCAACAGAGCTGATGCACAAAAATATATCCTCCCCTGTCACTGCACAAACTGTTGTGTTGAACAGTGGAAATCGCTAACAGCAGAAGCAGTTTTTTGGCTCTTCTTCCCTGCCTAATGCTCTCCCTTATTCTGAATCAGCAGCAGCAACCTCTCCCTAATTCTAAGATCGGCATAAGATGGCGGTCGACGTTCACGCCCTTTTATAGCCCCTGTGATGCCACACAAAGCCAGCCAATCACTTGCATGCCCTTCTCAAAGATGGTGGTGACCGATGCCTATGTCATCGCGTTGCTCACAGTGTGCGTCCTCCATCATTGACTGAAAAAGGGCGCTGGAAGCATGTTTTGAAACGTGATTTTGGCGCTCTGGTCACCGACCTCGTGGCTGACCTCACGCTATGGTCGGGTTTTGTTTCATAAAACCCGACTTCAGCGAAAGTCGCCGACTTTTGAATATGACCGACCCGTTTCGCTCAACTCTACCAGCAATCAATCATGAATGGGTGTGGACACTTCAATTTATCTATATTACTAATAATTATTGGAAGCACATCACTGTGGTCACTGTAAATATGTCCATTCAAGTCGATAACACACCATATGACCACTGTCAACCCTGTGCTAAAACACTAACCATTTTAATGGCTTGTTTATTTTGGGTCTCAACCATAGGATTGTTGTAGATACTGTATCTGCATACTGCAGTGAATATAGGGATCATAACTGAGCACCCTAGTTTGTCTATCTGCAAAGTTTGACCTATTGGACAGTGAGGCCAGTGACTACAATTGACTAATTGATCATAGCATACTGGAACACTCTAACTTAGCCGACCACTCGCCTCCTTTTGAGGAAAAATATTTTCCAACTCTAATGTGTTTTCAATAATTTAATTGGAGTTAACTATAGTTTATTTTCATATTTATGCTAAATAACTACTGTGTGTAATGCACGATTTCATCAGCATACATAAGAAAAGCTATTATATACCCTTGCTGCTTTCCCCACTTTTGAAGAAACACCAGGAAATAGGCAACACTGAGGATCGTATACAGTGAAAAGCCCAGGAAATGTAGAGCACCAGATGAAAGACACATCATGCTTATTTCACTTCAAAATTGGACGATGGCCACCAATGCTATCAGATGTGGATTGGCAATAACCATAGAAACCCAGCTACAACCACCTACTGTTCAGAGAATTGCAGCCAAAAGCCATATCCTCAACTTGGAAACAATGCTAAGCGCCTCAACTATGCGCAAAAACATAGAAATGGTGGAGCAGGAAAATGGCAGCAGGTGCTCTGGACTAATGAGTCAAAATTTTAAATATTTTACTGTAACAGAAGACAGTTTGTTCACTGAAGGCTGGAGTGTGGTACAATAATAAGTGTCTGTAAGAAACAGTGAGGCATGGTGGAGGTTCCATGCAAATTTTGTGCTACATTTCAGTAAATGTAGTTGGGAATTTGGTCAGGATTAATGGTATCCTGAATGCTGAGAAATACAGGTAAATATCTATCCATGATGTATTAACATCATGGAGACATCTGACTACATATTTATTCTGCAGCAGGTTAATAACCCCAGTAATACAACTAATATCATTAATAAATGTCTTCAGAAGAACATGGAGTCCTAGAAATGATCATGTGACCCCCAAAAGCCATGATCTCAGCATATTTGAGTCTGTCTGGGATTACATGAAGGGATTTATTATACAGAAAGAAGAAAACATACTGTATATCTATAGAAGATCTATGGTTAGGTCTACAAAATATTTGGAACAACCTCTCTACCAAATTCCTTCAAAAACTGTGAAAATGTAGCTAAAAAGAATGTATGCCTTTTTGAAAGCAAAAGGTGGTCTCTAGAGTTTGTGTGAATGTTTTTATTTGCTACAGACCACTCTTGTGAAATGAGAAAGGAAGTATTGCCTCTTATCTGACAGCGTTTGTGGTTGTTACCTAGCATGATGTTGTGTAGTGTCGGTGGTGGGGTGCCGAGCTGGGGGGGGTGGTCCTACTTTTATACCGCGCAGAGATGACAACAGAGACACGATGGAGGCAGATTCTGGGTGCAACAGGTCCAAGTTTATTTCTTCACTTGCCGTCCGACTGACGGCACACCTCGCGGCCCTCCGTTTCCAGAGCCGCTTCTCACACCGTACACTGGAGACGTGTCTGCACACACCGTCCCCTCCTTTACTGTCGACGCTCCTGACAGTTCCGTCACTGTGGCCGCCTTAGGCCCATTAACCAACAGCGCTTCTACTGCTCAGTCGTCGTGTCACATACGGTGTCTTACACCCAGTACCTCGTCTCAACTGCGGTCCTTTCCTGTCAGGACCACCCCCCTGACGTCCTCTCTCCTCAGTCCCCCTGGTCTGGATTCTCCTCAGAGTGCACAGACTGTCGTAGTCCTCCTGTCACTTGAGCTCCCCCTGGGAACTGGAACCTTCTGGAACCCTCCCTCAGTATTTATAACTCTCCCGGTTCCTTGAAACTGTCACTCTAACTGTCACCACGCCCCCCATGACCAACGGTTTCTAAAGCCCTAAGCTGCTGTAAAGTCCTTTGCTCACACTCCTCCCTGCCATCTAATGTCCACCCAAGGTACTGCACGTCCACTACACTTTCCTAGTTGTTTCCCCACTGTAATCACTGACTCCTACCTACACTGTGCAAACCTATCTTTCTTCACTCTGACTAGTCCGTCCGTCCGTCAGGTCACCTTCCCTACACTCCCCCTTCCTTTGTCCATTGTCGTCCTCGACAATCGTCATCCCTGCCTTCGTCGTTCTGAATCTACACCTACATTCTGTTGTCGGACCAGAAGTTGAGCCAAACCCACTATCTGCGGGGGCCGAACCATACTGGGAGCACTATGCTCTGAGCAGCCTACTGCTACTCACCAGCGCGCACGCCACATGACAACGTCTTTCAAATTGGGCAAGGTACACCCGTATTCTCTCTACGGCGTGTATCTTTCCCCTACTCTCCCCTACTGTTACCTTTCACTATCCGGTACGCCATGATCGAGGCCACTCACCTACCAGATCATTGGCGGCGCCCGCCTTTCCTTCTTCAGGGGTGTCCGTGGTGTTGGGGACCTGACCTAGGACGGCTGTCTTTCTCACGTCTTCCATTTCTGTATCTTTCTCTCAATAACGGGTCATGGTCGGCGTCCCGGTCTCCCAGACCTCCTCAACTCTTAGATCCCTACCGGATCTCACACTTTCCTTTGGTCCCGCAGACCTTCCCTTACCCGGACCTGTTGCATTTACTTTGGCATATTATACATTAAGCAACTTTATAATAGCACAAGTACCCATTTTTATAATTTTTTTTTTTTTTCTTGCTTTAAAACTCAACGTTCAACAATAAACATCGCCAGTACTCCTTTTCCCTCCCCCTTCCTTGGACATGAACACTCCCTCTTGTCTTCGTATCCCCGTTCTGTCAAGTTTCCAAATCAGTAAAATAACATCCTGTAAGAGGAACATTCTAAAAAAAAAACAGCTTAATCACATAAAACATTTTTTTTTTTTTAAAACTAGAACTGTTCTTTCAGACTCTGACAGTCCAGGCCATCTCCTGATGGCCGGTAGCAAGGGGCCCACAGCCGTGGAACTCCTGGGGTGAAGGGAGTGTCCAATACAGTCCTCTTTACGGGGGTTCGCGTTCCTCAGGTACCGCCAGTACCGCCACCGCATAATACCCGCGGGGGCAGTATTCTTTATAATAAGAGACAAAGTCCCCTATTTCCAGGGCACGGCCGTGGCGTATGGAGGCTATGTTCACGTATACCTTCTGACCAGTCTGATCACGTATGAAGCCATACCCCCGGGCCACATTGGTGTACACCAGCCGCCCCCGGGATCTTTCCACCGCCATGCCAGCCTCCCCTTTTGAATGAAGCAGGCTCCATACCTCCTGCTCTCGAACCTTCTTTTGTTTTACCACCTCCGCAACCCAAACGGAGGGTACCGTGCCAGTCCCAGAGTCCGGTGGGCGGGACCTTGCCGAGAAAGGGCGCGGGGCAGAGGCGGCCGATGATATCTGTGGCCCAGCAGCCGCTGGGGCCGGGTAGCGGATGGGAGCAGCCGTGATTCCGGAGGGCTGGTCCACAGGGCCTGTTAAACAGACCCCAGCCGGTTCCAATACTGGCATTACCGCGGCCGCAGGGTAGGCCGCATCCACAACTTCCAGCAAAGCCGGAGTAACGGCCGGTTCGGGTGATGAGTCTGACACCGGGCGAGGGAGCGCAACCGCGCCTTCTGTAAATAAGCTCCGCCCTGGTGACTCCGGGCGGGAAGGCTCGGGGACGGGAGCGAGGGCCTTGCTCAATTCCGCGTACAGCTTAGGGCCCTCCGCAGCCGGGCCTTCCGATACACTGGAGGCTGCGTGTTGTGGCAAAATGATAGGGGCCGCTTGTGAAGCTGCCGGCAGGGCCGGGGGAACTCTCACCTTCCCCGGCGCCGTGGCCTCCGTCACACCACCGCACGGCTCATCCCGCAGCCTCCGCTCTCCAACTTGCTGCTCAGCGGGCCTAGCTTCCAGACTCAGGGGCTCCGCAGGGAGACTCTCCGCCGGTATCAATGGCGGCCGCTCCTTCTGGCTCTGCACGGGCTCCGCACAGACTCCTCTTCTTGCCCATGGACCCGAAGATGACGTCTTCTGTCTCAGCTCGTTCTCCTGCCGCCACTGCCATTCTAGGCGGCCAATGCCCCGACACCGGCAGCGTCTCATACCGTCCGGTGGGCAGCAATCGAATGGCGCCAAACAGCCGCTCCCAGGCTTTTCTTCGGTGTCACTCCCTCTGTGGGGTGGGGCGCTGGCAGGCCTCTCCACCCACCTGTCAGGGTCCAATATATGGAAACGTCGGCCTCCGGGCACATACTGCTGTCCACGGGGGTACGTTGGAGGGGGTCCCAGTCCATTCAACACGACTGCAAACACCCGGACCTCTCCCCTGCGCTGTAGTAATGCCGCCATCTTGCGCAGCTCCTGATACCGCCCCGGATCTTCGGTCAGCACCCCGGAGTCACCACAGTGCTCCCAATTTGTAATCCACAGGTAAGCCAATTGTAATCCACAGGTATTAACAATCCAAGCAGCACAGTCCAAGTCCTTTTCCATTCTTTAAGGCAGGTCTGCCGCAGAAGATGATGTATTAGCGGCGGCGATCCTGCCGACTACGCCAAATGTAGTGTCGGTGGTGGGGTGCCGAGCTGGGGGGGGTGGTCCTACTTTTATACCGCGCAGAGATGACAACAGAGACACGATGGAGGCAGATTCTGGGTGCAACAGGTCCAAGTTTATTTCTTCACTTGCCGTCCGACTGACGGCACACCTCGCGGCCCTCCGTTTCCAGAGCCGCTTCTCACACCGTACACTGGAGACGTGTCTGCACACACCGTCCCCTCCTTTACTGTCGATGCTCCTGACAGTTCCGTCACTGTGGCCGCCTTAGGCCCATTAACCAACAGCGCTTCTACTGCTCAGTCGTCGTGTCACATACGGTGTCTTACACCCAGTACCTCGTCTCAACTGCGGTCCTTTCCTGTCAGGACCACCCCCCTGACGTCCTCTCTCCTCAGTCCCCCTGGTCTGGATTCTCCTCAGAGTGCACAGACTGTCGTAGTCCTCCTGTCACTTGAGCTCCCCCTGGGAACTGGAACCTTCTGGAACCCTCCCTCAGTATTTATAACTCTCCCGGTTCCTTGAAACTGTCACTCTAACTGTCACCACGCCCCCCATGACCAACGGTTTCTAAAGCCCTAAGCTGCTGTAAAGTCCTTTGCTCACACTCCTCCCTGCCATCTAATGTCCACCCAAGGTACTGCACGTCCACTACACTTTCCTAGTTGTTTCCCCACTGTAATCACTGACTCCTACCTACACTGTGCAAACCTATCTTTCTTCACTCTGACTAGTCCGTCCGTCCGTCAGGTCACCTTCCCTACAGTTGTAACACACACGTGAAGTTGCCCCAGGCTAGTTAATCAAAAGATGAGCAATGGATGTTGTCAGGTATGAGGCAGTTCTCCCTCTCCAATTACATCGGCTACAGATCAGTGTTGTAGCCAATGGAATAGGACGTGCAAATCAATTTGTAACAACTTTAGTGGTTACACCAAATCGTAATTTGATTTAGATTTCCCCTTTGGTAATTGATAAAAATAAACTACTAATACTTTTATTTTTCAAAGCTCAGCATTTTTTCCTCACACCTGCCTAAAACTTCTGCACAGTATTACACATCTATTCTATTATTTCTAAACACTGTTTTTTGGTGATTCCTTTGTATCCCTGTTCATACTGCACCCACACACACAAATGATACACTACTTGAAAGGTAAACTTGCCCCCTTCAGCAAGAAAATAGCCAAACAAACCACACATCCATGATATGATCACAAAATACAGTTTAAACATTAATTTTCATAAACCTGCAGTAAGGAAAAATAATCTGCAGGTGGCACCACACTACCCCAAAGCACACTACCAACACATTTGTAAACATGCACTGCTTTTTCGCTGATTACTTCTCCTCACACATACACGATACACCATTTGAAACGTAAACTTGCTCCCTTCAACAAGAAAACAGACAAACAAACCACACATTCATGATTTTATCACTAAATACAGTTTAAACATTCATTTTCATAAACCTGCAGAAAGACACAATGACCTGCAGGTGGCACCTCAACCGCAAAACATTTTTTGGCCTCTACTTATCAAAACAATTTATTGTATTACCAATCTACATATATAAATACCTGCCTGTGTTCATCAGCTCATGAAATATATTTACATTTGACCAGCTTGCTTTTTCTGAAATTGCTTGCGCCCCCGACGACCAATATGTAAAAATTTCGCACGTGCCAAGCTAGTCTCAGTAAAATGGTAAAAAAAAGCAATCCTATGAATGATGGAAATAAATATTAAAATTTTCTTATGAAGCCTAAAAAATGTTAGGCCACACAATCACTAAAAAGTGTCTATCCAAGTGTGCAAAATTGCTACAAAGTGTTTGTCCATTTAAGGTTAATATAATCACAAATCAGAAATGTTTTATTTGTATAAAACAATTTATTTTGGATATCTTACAATGTATAAGGCATGAAAGTATGTTTAGCACTAATCATTATAGAGATGTAGAAATACAGTGTACTGTTAACATCTCACAATATCTCATAGATGTATACTGTTAGATTGTCAATTTGAAGAACCACTCTGGCATTTTTTTTTATATCAGCGCTGGAGTGGTGCCACTAATGTAAATTCCATGACCGTAGTAATATACTTATCAGCTGACGTCTTCAGCTGATTCCAGCGCTGCTCCAGTCCTGATCAGCTAACTTCTGACTGACCAGAAATAAGAGGTAACCATAGCCATCACAAGCTCTCAATTTAAGTCTACGAGAGCCTAATTCTGGCTCTTATAGACTTAAGGTACTGTCACACTTAGCGATGCACCAGCGATCCCGCCCAGCGATAAGACGCGGTCAGGATCGCTGGTGCATCGCTAAGTGGTCGCTAGTGAGCTGTCACACAGGCAGATCTCACCAGCGACATAGCAGTGGTCGGGGGTCGCTACTTACCTGTCAGACGAGGCGATGAAGACGTCCTCCCGCCCGCGTCCACACATCGCTCGTCGGCGCCACACGAAGCCTAGAAGGAAGCTGACAACGAGAAAAAGTCCAGGACGTTCTCGCGCGATCAGCGGTAACCAGCGGGGGAGCGGTCGGAGGCAAGTATCAGACATAGCGATATTGCTAGCAATATCGCTATAACGTCACAAAAACCAGTGACGTTATAGCGATATTGCTAGCGATATCGCTTAGTGTGACAGGCCCTTTATACTGAGTAGTGACATTCGAATCGCCCAGCAAACACAACCTGCAAAAGATAACTAAAGCTGCGCGGATAACAGAAAAAGATGGCGGATAGTAAGTATGATACTAACGGAAGGGAACTTACATATTATTGAAGATCAGCTCTAATTCGGTTAAGCCATGTTCACACGGCAGTATTTGGTCAGTATTTTACATCAGTATTTTCAAGCCAAAACTCGGAGTGGGTGAAAAATGCAGAAGTGGTGACGTGTTTCTATTATATTTTCCTGTGATTGTTTCACTACTGATTACAGTTACTGAAGTAAAATTGATTGAATGGAATAAATTGTGGATGTGGTAGTCTTCTGATAAGTGGGCAAGTGCAACATCTGCAATTCTGTGCGGATGATGTAAAATAAGTAAACTTTATAGCATTTATAAGACACAATAAAAGGATTAAAGAAAAACTGTATTACTTAGCACAGTGTTTACATATCATTACAGTGTTGTACACTTGCTCATGTTACAAAAATGCCAAAAGAAAACATTTCAACATTGATCTAGTCACATGTTTCATTTCAGTGACTACTATCTCTGCGTCTGTGCCGTTTCAAGGTAAGATACACAGAAAGATCAAATTAATCTACATACTATAAATGTCAACTTTAGCTAATTTATATTACAGTATAAACAAAATAAACTTGCTAGTTTCATAGTGACAATTTTTTTTTAGAGAATTGGGGAATTATCCAGCAAATGAACATAATACTAAGAAATTGTTCCAAAAATAATTTAATATAATTTCTCAGCACTTCATAAAAAATATTTCCAGGCAAACTATATGATGATATCATTTTTAAGTATACCAGTTAAACATAGTATATCTTCATAGTGTATTATTTAATTTTTTCATGCTCAAAAACCTTCAGCTACTCCATGAGTTTTACCCAAGTTTTAACTATTTGACTATCTTGGAAAAAGAGGGGATCTTAAGAATACCCAAAAGAGCAGCCAAATCACCTGTGGGGCATATTTATTAATACTACTGAGCATAGTTAGAAGATCTTAGAGGGAACTTGCCATTAGATTTGTAGAGCCAGAACTTCGCAATCACAGCCAGAAATATATTTCTCTGAAAAGCTGCAGCATTTCAGAGAAAACATCATTTGAAAAACTGCCTCGGGTATTTGGGTTGAGACTTGCCTCCCGCCCTCTCTCCTCAGCGCTGAAATTGATTGATAAGTATCTCACTAGATACATACATGATAGAGACCTGTTAATAAAAAGGAGCAGAGAGGGGAGAAGCTAGCCAGGAGCGACACTAGACTAGTAAGGCCTCTCCCTGTAGTCCACAGCTAGCTTTAACCCCTTTACCCCCAAGGGTGGTTTGCAAGTTAATGACTAGGCCAATGTTTAGAGTTATGACCACTGTCACTTTATGAGTTAATAACTCTGGAATGCTTTAACGGATCCCAGTGATTGAGTTTTTTTTCATGACATATTGTACTTCATGACAGTAGTAAAATTTACACACTGAATGGGAAACCACTGCGTAAATCTGACATGGAGAAAGACTTGGGGATCATAGTTAATGACAAACTTACCTGGAGCACCCAGTGTCAAGGCAAACATGATCATGGTGTGCATTAAAAGAGGTCTGGATACACATGATGAGAGCATTATACTGCCTCTGTACAAATCCCTGGTTAGACCGCACATGGAGTACTGTGTACAGTTTTGGGCACTGGTGCTCAGGAAGGATATAATGGAACTAGGGTGAGTACAAAGGAGGGCAACAAAATTAATAAAGGCGATGGGGGAACTACAATACCCAGAGAGATTAGCAAAATTAAGATTATTTAGTCTAGAAAAAAGATGACTGAGGGGCGATCTAATAACCATGTATAAGTGTATAAGGGGACAATACAAATATCTCTCCGAGGAACTATTTATACCAAGGAAAGTGACGGTCACAAGGGGTATTCTTTGCGTCTGGAGGAGAGAAGGTTTTTCCACCAACATAGAAGAGGATTCTTTACTGTTAGGGCAGTGAGAATCTGGAATTCCTTGCCTGAGGAGGTGGTGATGGCGAGCTCAGTTGTGGGGTTCAAGAGATGCCTGGATGTCTTCCTGGAGTGTAACAATATTGTATCTTACAGTTATTAGGTTATTTAGAAGGATGTAGATCTGGGGATTTATTCTGACGAAATACAGGCTGAACTGGATGGACAAATGTCTTTTTTCGGCCTTGGTAACTATGTTACTAATTTACTGAGATAATGACTTTTGGGTTTTCATTGGCTGTGAGCCATAATCATCAACATTAACAGAAATAAACATGTGAAATAGATCACTCTGTTTGTAGTGACTATATAATATATGAGCTTCACTTTTGTATTGAAGAACTGAAATAAACTAACTTTTTGATGATATTCTAATTTTGTGAGAAACACCTGCATGTGTATTTTATTTTTAATATCTTTATTTTGTATGGGGGGAAAGGGAGTGATTTGAAAATTATTTTTTTTCAGATTTTTTAAACTTTTTTTTCACTTTTTACTGGTCTTATTAGTCCTGCTAGGGGACTTGAAGATGCTATTGTCTGATTGCTTTACTACATATAGCGATGATAAGTGAAGAGTCTCCATGAGCTCAACGATCACTGGATTTTGGCCGCTGCAGCTGAAAAGAGGAAATCGGTAAACCAGGGGAAGAGTCCTGAGAAGATCATTTGCATATTCCCAGTGCCTTCTGGGATAAGTGAAGGGTCTCTGCGAGCTCAACGATCACTGTATTTTGGCCGTTGCAGCTGAAAAGAGGAAATCGGTAAACAATATGGAAGAGGCCAGGAGCTATTTGGTGAGCTGCATTTCTTGCTACATCTCGAAGAGAGGTTAGCTACATTGAAGATTATTAAGGAAGGTGTTATGAATGAATCACCGAGGAGGAAAAACAAAAACAAGCTAAGCCACAGAAAACCAGAGAGGTTGGTAACTAAGTGGATTGCAGACCCCTGATCCTATCCACACAACTAGCTGTAGCCGTGGAGTGTCCCTACGATGATCCTAGATGCCTCGTCACAGCCGGAGAACTAAATAAGCCTAAAGCAAGAAAAGGGGAAATCTAAAATGCTCCAGAGCAGACCCCAAAGCAATAGACAGCCCCCAAACATGTATTGTCGGTGAGACAAGATGAAAACACAAACACAGATAGAAAAATAGGCTGAGCAAATGATGGGGCCCACACTAACTAGAAAGGACAGGAAAGGAAAGATGCTGTCTGCAATCACGCACAAAACCCTGCCAAAAAATGTCCAACACTTTCTGATAACAAAAACCCTGAAGTCGCTAGACTTCAATTCCCTATATCAGCACTCTGGTATATTCTGAAGACAGAGCAAAAAGAGACCAATCTGATCAGGGACAAAAAGCAACTGGCATAAACAGAGACATAAGAATGGAAATCCAGCACAGCCCCAGCTGGGGCTGGCTGACCACAAAAACTGAGTAAACCAGACCAAATCTCATGTGAAAAAATAGCAGAGCACACTTAGCTTGAGAAGGCAGGAACAGAACTGGAAACCAGAACCTCAGGGCAGGAAAATCACCAGCACAAAATTAGGGAGTCGGCTGTCTTAAATTCAATCAGACTCCTGATGTCCACTCACAGTCCTCCTCCTCAGGTGGCAGGTCTCTGCCATTTAGATCAGCTTCATTACCTACTGCCACCACTAGAGGGAGCCTGGATGGAGAACTCACGACACCTCTGTCAACACAGCCAGCTCCACCACCCTCACCAGAAGCCAGAGGTAAACCAGAAAATGAGTTCACAACAGGAAGGTGAAGAGTTCTTAGACCGAGCAGAATTATCTCTTCATGTTACAGAAAGAGAAGAAATTCAAAGTGCACCTGAAGAAACAGAGGAATGGAAGCTTGTGACCCAGAGAAGCAGGAGGATCGGGAGGCAGTCAGCACCCATACTGCTCAGGAACCAGTACCAGGCTCTCACACAGGAGAATGATGAAGAAATACATCAGGATAAGACTTTACCCACAAACAGCAACCTTGTACGCCTTCAGAATCCTCCTGAATGGAGAAAGAAAAATGTTGTGAAGAAGAAACGGAGAGTGGTGGTCATGGGGGATTCCCTGTTGAGAGGAACAGAGCCCGTTATCTGCAGACCGGATATAACTTCAAGAGAAATGTGCTGTCTTCCAGGGGCAAAAATTAAACATGTGTCTGACAGGATATCAGGACTCTTCAGACCTACAGATGACTACCCATTCCTGCTAGTACACGTGGGGACAAATGACACAGCAAGAAACAACCAGGAAACCATCTGCAGTGACTTTGAAAACAGGCAAGAAAGTGAAAAAACTGGGAGCGCAGGTGGTCTTCTCTTCCATCCTCCCAGTGGATTGCCATGGAACAAGGAGGTGGAATAAGATTCTGCAGGTGAATAGCTGGCTACGTCGATGGTGCCATCAGCAAGGATTTGGATTTCTGGATCACAGAGTGAATTACCTATACGATGGACTACTTTCTAGAGATGGGGTGCACCTTACGAAGACTGGAAAACATGTATTTGGAAGTCGCCTTGCTACACTCATCAGGAGAGCTTTAAACTAGAACAACATGGGAAGGGAAGCAAAAGGCCAAAAAAAGCCATACACCTGGCAAATGCTATTGAGAACTCTGCTATTAGAAGTGGAAAGGAAGAACAAAGACAAAAGAATCTAAATAATAAAAATATTGGAGAAAGAGAAGCCAATCACAAACTAAAATGTTTCTATACTAATGCACAAAGCAAGGGCGGCAAACAAAGAGAACTGGAACTACTAATGCAGGAAAAGAAATATGATGTCATTGGAATCACTGAAACATGGTGGGACAATACACATGATTGGAATACAAGGCTAGAAGGATACAACTTATTTGCAAGAAACAGACTTTATAAATGAGGAGGAGGTGTCACATTGTATATTAGAAATGCATATATCTGCACAGAGATTGAAGCTTCAGAGACTGGGAGTTCTGTGGAAACTGTTTGGGTAAGAATACAAGGACAGAACAATGGAAAGGACACCATTGTAGGCATTTACTACAGGCCGCCTGTGCAAGCAGAAGATATGGATGAACTCTTTATACATCAAATGGCCAAGTTCTCCAAAAAAATATGACATAGTTGTCATGGGAGATTTCAACTATCCAGATATTTGTTGGGAATCTCTCTCAGGCAAAACTAACAGGTCAAGGAAATTCTTATTTTTTCTTGCTGACAACTTTATCTTCCAAAAGGTAGGGGAGAAAACAAGGGGATCTGCTACCTTGGATCTAATCCTTATAAACAGGGAGGAAATGGTTGATGAGGTAAAAGTGGCTGGGACCCTAGGAGGTAGCGACCATGCTATTTTAGAATTTTGGATAACTAGAGGAGGAAGACCTGTGAAGACTCAGACGTCAAGGTTAGATTTCAGAAAGGCAGATTTTAAGGGATTCAGAAAGAGAATTGGAGGGATCCAAAGGCTGGATATCCTTAAAGACAAAAATGTCCAGGAAGGATAGGAAATCTTGAAAAATGAAGTTCTCAAAGCACAATTGTTAACAATTCTGAAAAGAGGGAAGAATAGGAAGCATTTAAGGAAACCAGGATGGATGAACACAGAACTTAAGCACATGCTAAAAAGGAAGAAAGAAATGTTTATAAAATGGAAAGAGGGAAACATATCTAAAGAAGAATAATATAATGCTGTCTGCAGAACCTGCAGGGCACAAATCAGATTATCTAAAGCTGACAATGAATTGAGGCTTGCAAGAGATGTCAAAAGCAATAATAAAGGATTTTGGGGATATGTCAAAAGTAAAAGAAAAGTCAATGATGCTATAGGATTTTTACAGGATGAAAATTATGAAATGGTAAGACAGGATGTTGAGAAGGCCGAACTTTTAAATTCCTATTTTGCATCTGTTTTCTCTCAGAAAGGAAATGTAACATCAACTTTTCTTCACTGTCCTATTAAGGGAATAGAAGAATCCAGTATATCTATAAACAGAAAAATAGTGAGGAAACACTTAGCTAACCTAAATGAATTCAAGTCTCCAGGCCCAGATGAATTACACCCCAGAGTACTGAAGGAGATAGCAGAAGAAATTTTAAACCCCTCTCCATAATCTTTGAAAATTCTTGGAGAACAGGAGAAGTCCCAGAAGACTGGAGAAGAGAAAATGTTGTTCCTATCTTCAAAAAGGAACCATGAGTAAGACCCTCTAGGTCGAAACGCGTTGGTTGAAGACCACCAGAGACCCCATCTGCCTGTATGTCCTTATTCATACTTTTTTCTATCCGATTTTAAGAATTTATAATAAATGATGAATTTTTAACTGAAGTCCAGCGCTGGAGATTCCATCCTTTATCTTCAAAAAGGGGAAGAAGGTGGACCCAGGCAACTATAGGCAGGTGAGTCTGACTTCTATACCAGGAAAGTTCTTTGAACAAATTATTAAACAACATGTATGTCAGTACCTGGATAATTCCTCACCCCCTGAGACGAAGCTAGAGCGAAACGCGCGTCGGGGACTTTCATCCTTCAAGGTTGTATGATTCCTATGCACTCTGCACTTTTTCTTTTATAGTCCGTCTGCGCACTATGTGTATTTAGGCTTATGTCTGTCATGGTAGCACAGGCATCACTTGGTTTAACACTGCCTTAAATTGTCTATTTGCCATTGTGCTATATACAGTGGGGCAAAAAAGTATTTAGTCAGTCAGCAATAGTGCAAGTTCCACCACTTAAAAAGATGAGAGGCGTCTGTAATTTACATCATAGGTAGACCTCAACTATGGGAGACAAACTGAGAAAAAAAAATCCAGAAAATCACATTGTTTGTTTTTTTTTCATTTTATTTGCATATTATGGTGGAAAATAAGTATTTGGTCAGAAACAAAATTTCATCTCAATACTTTGTGATATATCCTTTGTTGGCAATGACAGAGGTCAAACGTTTTCTGTAAGTCTTCACAAGGTTGCCACACACTGTTGTTGGTATGTTGGCCCATTCCTCCATGCAGATCTCCTCTAGAGCAGTGATGTTTTTGGCTTTTCGCTTGGCAACACGGACTTTCAACTCCCTCCAAAGGTTTTCTATAGGGTTGAGATCTGGAGACTGGCTAGGCCACTCCAGGACCTTGAAATGCTTCTTACGAAGCCACTCCTTCGTTGCCCTGGCGGTGTGCTTTGGATCATTGTCATGTTGAAAGACCCAGCCACGTTTCATATTCAATGCCCTTGCTGATGGAAGGAGGTTTGCACTCAAAATCTCACGATACATGGCCCCATTCATTCTTTCATGTACCCAGATCAGTCGTCCTGGCCCCTTTGCAGAGAAACAGCCCCAAAGCATGATGTTTCCACCACCATGCTTTACAGTAGGTATGGTGTTTGATGGATGCAACTCAGTATTCTTTTTCCTCCAAACACGACAAGTTGTGTTTCTACCAAACAGTTCCAGTTTGGTTTCATCAGACCATAGGACATTCTCCCAAAACTCCTCTGGATCATCCAAATGCTCTCTAGAAAACTTCAGACGGGCCCGGACATGTACAGGCTTAAGCAGTGGGACACGTCTGGCACTGCAGGATCTGAGTCCATGGTGGCGTAGTGTGTTACTTATGGTAGGCCTTGTTACATTGGTCCCAGCTCTCTGCAGTTCATTCACTAGGTCCCCCCCGCGTGGTTCTGGGATTTTTGCTCACCGTTCTTGTGATCATTCTGACCCCACGGGGTGGGATTTTGCGTGGAGCACCAGATCGAGGGAGATTATCAGTGGTCTTGTATGTCTTCCATTTTCTAATTATTGCTCCCACAGTTGATTTCTTCACTCCAAGCTGGTTGGCTATTGCAGATTCAGTCTTCCCAGCCTGGTTCAGGGCTACAATTTTGTTTCTGGTGTCCTTTGACAGCTCTTTGTTCTTCACCATAGTGGAGTTTGGAGTCAGACTGTTTGAGGGTGTGCACAGGTGTCTTTTTATACTGATAACAAGTTTAAACAGGTGCCATTACTACAGGTAATGAGTGGAGGAAAGAGGAGACTCTTAAAGAAGAAGTTACAGGTCTGTGAGAGCCAGAAATCTTGATTGCTTGTTTCTGACCAAATACTTATTTTCCACCATAATATGCAAATAAAATGAAAAAAAATCAGACAATGTGATTTTCTGGATTTTTTTTTCTCAGTTTGTCTCCCACAGTTGAGGTGTACCTATGATGTAAATTACAGACGCCTCTCATCTTTTTAAGTGGTGGAACTTGCACTATTGCTGACTGACTAAATACTTTTTTGCCCCACTGTATATTTCAACATTATTTCATCCACAGTTGTTGGAGATAGCTCTTTGGCAGTGCTGTATTTATTTTTACCGGTACCTACCATGACAGCACAAGCATTGTTTGGCTGGATGTTACTCTAACGCGCCACTGTGCTATTTTTATTGTTATCTGCCTGGATGTTACTCTAACTTTCCACTATGCCATTTTGTGCTATCTTGGAGTGTACTTTGTGCATTATGTATATATCAAACTGTAGTTATCATGGCATGGGCTGTTGACTTGTACCCATAACTGTTTGTGATTGCTAATTGGACTGCCAGTCATATTTTGGCCCTTTTGAAGAATTCTTTTGACAATCATATATTACACTAGGTATAAAAGGGATTTTTTCTCATTAGTGTATAGGAGTATCACTATTATGCAAGTCTTATATCATTATTGTAGCCCTTAGCCATATATATTATATTCATGAAGTCTGCAGAAGGGTGCTGTATGTGCATATCAACCTTGTAAGGATGTATTGGATATGTATCTACTTTTAAATGTTTTTATTTTTTGCTATTATGCAGTAATAAAGGCTGAACATTTTATGGCTTAACTTCGTTTTTCTTGTTTGATGATGTAGTCTATTTGAAGTGCCATTTATTAGGATCAATTATTTGTGTATATATATATATATATATATATATATATATATATACAGTACCTGGATAAGAATGAAGTGATTAAACAGAGTCAGCATGGGTTTGTAACTAATAAGTCATGTCAGACTAACTTAATTTCCTTCTATGACGGAATCACTGATTGGGTGGATCAGGGAAATGCTGTAGATATAGTATATCTTGACTTCAGCAAAGCATTTGACAAAGTATCTCACACAATCCTTATTGAAAAAATGTCTAGCTATGGAATGGACAAGGCAACTGTTAGGTGGATTCATAACTGGCTTAGTGATCGGACCCAAAGAGTGGTCGTAAATGGCTGCACATCCAGTTGGAAAAATGTCTCAAGTGGGGTACCACAGGGCTCTGTCCTGGGCCCTGTATTGTTCAACTTCTTTATCAACGATTTAGATAAAGGAATTGAGGGTAAACTGATTAAATTTGCTGATGACACAAAGCTCGGAGGGATAGCTAATACTAGAGAAGAGAGAGAGAGGATTCAAAAAGATATAAATAAATTGGAGCAGTGGGCAGCAACTAACAGAATGGTTTTTAACAGGGAAAAATGCAAAGTACTACATCTGGGCAATAAAAATGAAAAAAGCATATACAGAATGGGAGGAATAGGGCTAAGCAACAGCACATGTGAAAAAGACTTGGGTATACTAATAGATCACAGACTGAATATGAGTCAACAGTGTAATGCAGCAGCAAAAAAGGCAAATGCAATTCTAGGATGTATTAACAGAAGAATACAGTCTAGATCACGTGAAGTCATTATTGCCCTCTACTCCTCTTTGGTCAGACCTCATCTGGAATACTGTGTCAAGTTTTGGGCGCCACATTTTAGAAAAGACATCAACAAACTGGAGCAAGTTCAGAAAAGAGTGACTAGAATGGTGACTGGTCTGCAAACCCTGTCTTATGAGGAAAGGTTGCAGGATTTGGGAATGTTTAGCTTGCAGAAGAGAAGACTGAGAGGAGACTTATTAGCTGTCTACAAATATGTCAAGGCCTGTCACTTTGTAGAAGGATCATCTTTATTCTCATTTGCACAAGGAAAGACTAGAAGCAATGGGATGAAACCGAATGGGAGGAGACACAGATTAGATATTAGAAAAAACTTTTTGACAGTTAGAGTGATCAATGAGTGGAACAGGCTGCCACGAGAGGTGGTGAGTTCTCCTTCAATGGAAGTCTGCAAACAGAAGCTGGACAGTCATCTGTCTGGGATGATTTAGCGAATCCTGCTTTGAGCAGGGGGTTGGACCAGATAGCCCAGGAGGTCCCTTCCAACTCTACGATTCTATGATTCTATGATACAGCATCGCTGCATATAGAAAAAAACACAACACTAAGGCACAAGACAATACAGGAATACATATAAGGCCTGTTTCACACATCGGTTTTTTTCTTCAGTCAAAATCCGCTAAAATGGCGGATAGCGGATCCGTTCCTGTACTGACCACAACGTTTGTCACCGGACCGTCATTTTAACGGATCCATCAAAGGAAGATTTTTTAGGGTATGTGCACACACTGCAGATTCACCTGCGGGTTTTTTCCTGCGGAACCGCAGGTAAAACCGCAGGTAAAGTGACCTGCGGTTTTGCTGCGGTTTGGCCTGCGGTTTCGCCCTGCGGTTTGACACCTGGACAATGGAATAGGTGGCAAACCGCAGCAGAATCCACAGAAACAATTGACATGCTGCGGAAAAAAAAATGCAGCTTTTCCGCAGGTGAAAAACCGCAGCTGGAGCACTGCGTTTTTTAAAACCCATAGGCTAACATGGTAAAGTACCATGTCTGCGGAAATGCTGCAGTTCTGCAGGGCCAAAACCGCAGCAAAACCGCAGCCTGGGGAAGGAGAGACAGAGAATTTTTCAGGCACCAGAACAGAGTTTAGGGTTATATTTCCGGCATGCTCAGTGAAAAGTGCGGATCCTGCTGCTGAAAAAACGTTGCATGGTCTGTTCGGGCATGTCGGCGGACGTCAAAATTTTGGCAGATCCGCAAAAAACCGGATCCAACGGATGGCCATCCGTCAAGATCTGCCGGTAATGCAACTCAATGGGGAAAAAAACGGATCCGCCAAGAAAAATGGCGGATCTGTTTTTTTTGCAAAACGGCGGATTTTGACTGATGGACAGAAACGGATGTGTGAAACAGGCCTAACTCGAGCAATGGCTGCTGTGACCTGTAACTGTACAATAATATAACCATGCTAGTTGGTGCTGACTAGGCCAATTGTTTAATTTTATTTGTGTATGCAATGTATAAAAAAAGTCATCCTTAGATAAAATTTCATGTGAAGTCATTGGTAGTAAGATACACTACAACTGGAATAAAAACTCGCTGTAGGAAAACACAAAAAACTAATACACTATAAAAAATGTACCAAAGACAAATGACACGAGTGAGACTGAAGTAAGCATGCAAGGTATTTTGTCACATTTACCTCAGAAAGGGAGTTTTCTGTGCTCAGTCTAGCCCCTGAGGTGATCACGCGGTGAATCTGAAGAGAACAAATGCCCTGTTCATACATAAAGCTGGAGTCACACATAGCGACTTACCAGCGATCCCGACAACGATATCAAAGCGTCAGGATCGCTGGTAAGTCGCTATGTGATCGCTGGTGAGCTGTCAAACAGACAGCTTCACCAGTGATTAGCACAGCGACGCCGAGCGCGCGGTATCTCTGTGTTCTGATGCCATATTCATGGCAAAAATAGAATTAAAATAAAAAATATTGTTATTCTCACCTTCTGACGTCCCGCGCAGCATTCCCGCCTCTCTCCACGCTCCGGTCCCAGTAATCCTTTGCGAGAATTACCGGGATGACTTCCGTTCTCGTGGGATCGCCAAGTCTCGCGGTCATTCTTGCAAAGGTTTACTGGGACCGGGAGCGTGGAGAGAGGCGGGAATGCTGCGTGGGACGTCGGAAGGTGAGAATAAATAATATTTTTTATTTTTTTTATTATTTTACAGCTGATCGCTGGTCTCCCGCCTGTTACACGCAGTGATGCGTGCTGGCCAGCAGGAGATCAGCGACAAAAGAAATGTCCAGAGGTTTTTTGCAGTGATCAGCGATACCGGCAGGGGGGCCGGTCGCTGATCGCTGTCACACACAGCGATCTCACTGGTGAGATCGCTGTTGTGTCACAAAAGTTGTGACTCAGCAACGACCTCGCTAGCGAGATTGCTATGTGTGACGGGGCCCTAAGATGGATGCTCTATTGATTAATCTAGTGTCCAAAATATCAGATGATATATTTATGTTACAGGAGCAATGAGAATAAAATTATATATATATATATATATATATACACACACACACACACACACACACACACACACGGCAGGACAGTCATGTGTAATCCATAGATCCAAAAGAGTGTGGTGTATTACTTGACTCAGGGCTCATACTCACTTGTCTCACTTGTAAGGGTGGTTTCACATTAGCGCTTTTTAAGCGCACGCACGACCGGGGGTAGCTCCGCCCCCGAGCCGGCTCTCTGCCCGGCGTGCCCGCCCCTTGCTTGTAGCGCCGCCTCCTAGCGGACAGCGGCGCCTGCGATCGGCGCACCCTATCTTTAGCATAGGGTGCGCAGATCGTGCGCAGGCCGTGCGCTAGTTGCGCTTTGACCTGCGCTGCGCACTTTTGACGGTGCGCCGTGCGCGCCAAAATCGAACTTTTCGGATTTTGGCGCGCACGGCGCACCGTCAAAAGTGCGCAGAGCAGGTCAAAGCGCAACTAGCGCACGGCCTGCGCACGATCTGCGCACCCTATGCTAAAGATAGGGTGCGCCGATCGCAGGCGCCGCTGTCCGCTAGGAGGCGGCGCTACAAGCAAGAGGCAGGCACGCCGGGCAGAGAGCCGGCTCGGGGGCGGAGCTACCCCCGGCCGTGCGTGCGCTTAAGAAGCGCTAATGTGAAACCACCCTAAGAGATTCTCATGCGAGTATGAGCCCTAAAAGAAATACAAGCTTCTACTCACTTTGCATCATTTGTTGTCAATGTACTGCTGTCTATGGGAGCACAGACTTGTGTGTCCGAGGGAAAGCCCTACCTGAGCTGTACTTTACTTGAGGAGAGGTCAAAACAACAACTAACATATTAAGAGACCAATGCATCAAAGTGTTTACCTCAGAAAACTGTCAGTAAGGGCATTTTTTGCTGTAATTTTGAGAACATTGCATCATAAAGCACAACATAACTATGGCTTGTACCTTAAGCTTCTGTCACAGTTCAGTTTGAACAGCTAATGATCATGCCTGAAAGGGCCATAAAAGGGGTTTCTTACCTTGGAGGAATTTTTTTTTTCACTTAAAGGGGTTGTCCGACACTAACAGTGAATTTCATCCTATATGTCCAAGTATTTAATGACGATCCATTTATGAATACCCACACTCGGAGATGCAAACAAATTATTATCAGAAGTAAGAAACCAGCACAGGAAGTGGAGTGGGAATAGTAGGGCATTTATAAGTAAAGCATATCAGAAGACAGATTGGATTAAATAAACATTTAGGATTAACTTCAGCTTTGGTTTTGGACCATCCTCTGGTTTTTTATTTAATCTGTATGTTATCTGCATTGCATTCGTTTTTTTAAACATAAGCAGTAAATAAACGTTACAAGACCAGAAACATTTTCCTATGTAAATTGCAATTTATCTGTAAAAAGCTATATGGATGATCTGCATTAGATCCGATTTGATAATGTGAGATTATCTTAAGGCTGGGTACAGACAACTGTAATAAAACGCGAGCCTGTCACGTCGGCAAATTTCGGTTGTGACGGGCTCACGTGTAGCTTCCCGTCCGCATAGTGGATAAGTGCAGGAGCTGCTTGATATTTACATGTACTAGACTGACAGGCTTTCGGTATCTGGCATTGTGCAGCGAAAAACCGGACTGCCGGATCCGGCGCCTGTTACGACCACATCCGGCTTTTCCCCCATGCTGTTTCATTGCTGCCGCATTGCGCCGGATGGCAATGCGGCGCGTCCGTTTTTTTCCGGATCCGGAGAAAATAGCCGGTCCGGCGTCTGGAAAAAATGTTGCATGCAACGTTGTTTGTTTTTTCCCCACACCGGAATGTTTTTTCGCACTGCGCATGCCCGGAAACCTTGTCTGCCAGGAATATATCCGGCACAAAGAAGGATCCGGTGTCTGCGTATGCGGCCGGATCCGGTAGTCCGTTTTTTTGCCGCCCCATGCCGGATACCGAAAGCCTGAAGTGTGAAAGCGGCCTTAATCGGATAATAATAATGCATTGTGTGATTTTTTTACATGCAGATCATTGGTCTTTCAGTAAAATCAGCCATGCGCACTGGCACCCTGGGTACAATGGGTTCATAGGCTTTTTGTGTGCGATCCGTGGTGCAAACATGGACTGATTATATGCTGATATGAATAAGCACAAAGAATGGAAGATGACTTCAATCATATCCAAAACATTTTATGCACTACAACTTTAGCTGTTTGCTAACTGCATCATCAGTCATTTAATAGCTTGCAGGTGACTACAAAAAGTGAGCCAGCTGGAATTCCCGTGTTACATATCCATAAATCAAAGTACAATATAAAAGATTCTGAATGGAAATAATTGGCATTCTTTGCCAGTTTTAAAGATCCATGGTCTTATGCCGTTATGGTGTCTTTTTCCAGGGGTTAGTAGTTAATCCCTCAGTAATGATCACACAAGTAGCGGATTTGTCCAACCACAAATATTAGTTTATGTTCTTTCATCACTACCAAGAGTCAGTTACCTGCGGCACACCAGCTATGATGAAACTACAACTACAAGCATGTCCAGACAGGCTTCATCTGTTGGGGTAGGCTGGGAGTTGTAGTTTCATTACAGTGCATAGCTGACCCATACACTATGTTATATAATTTGTAATGAACATTCTAAAGCAACCATTGTGACCAGATTACCTGCACTGTACCTTCAGGACACCGAGTTAATTAAGGTCAGTAGGTCAGTCACTAATCTTTCGGTATGTAGCAAACTTAGATCAATGGGCATGTGATAATTTGATATACCTGCAGGCACAAAGTAGATAGCAGCATGGGTCATACTAACTTTGTAACCTTAAGCTATTTAATTTCAATCATTCCCTCTATCATTATGCAAAGGTTAGATACAAATGTTAATGTGCAAAGAACAAAGATCTAAAGCTCACCAAAAAAAGGTCAAAACAAAAATGGAATCCTGCAATCTTGGACAGGTCACGTCTTGAGTAATTTACAACTGGTCTGTTGCAAAGACATTTATTTATGAGCATAGAATGGATCTTAGTCTTAGCCTGCCCAGGACAAAGGATGGATCATCAAGGCTTAGCAAGTTTATTTGCTATGAAAATATATTATTTCTTGGTAATATAACAAATGTAGTGAATACATAGATAGTGTTTGTTTTTCCCTCTTTCAATATAAAAAAAAGGAAAACTTTATTCTCATTCTGGAAAGTTGCCCAAACAGATCTGACTTCTGTTGAAAGGTAACCCCTGAATCCATTAATAGTAAAACTTGCATAAGTGACGCTTCTTCTAGTATTCACAACAGCGTCGGGTGAGACAGAGGCTCCGGAAGTGAATTTCATTTGCAGTAGGAATAAAACATTTTTTTTTCAGTAATGGAGCAACAAATTTAATTAGTAAAGATATAGATTTCCTAACGTTTCAAAGACCTACATGCCCATAAGAGGGAGGGGGAGATTCAATGTAAGTCTAGTATTGTAACTCCTTTTAGATTCTGCAAAAGCAATGCAAGGGTACTCAGGCCCTATGTGAAAATGTCATATTCAAGAGCAGTAAAGGTGTTCCACTACTCTCATAGACCAGTGCATAAAACATGAAGTATTACTGTGTATTGCAACAACACAAAAAGCTGAGAAAAAAGGCAGATTGGACATAATTTCACACTAAACCCCAAGAATGATCTAGACAAAATTGTTAGCACCTTTCCAAAATTGTGTGTAAACAGCTTTGTTTCAAGCATATGTGATGCTCGTTCAATCTTACCTGTGACAAGTAACAGGTGAGGGCAATATGAAAATCACACCTTAAACCAGAAAAAAGGGGAGAAGTTGACTCAATCTTTGCATTGTATGTCTGTCTGTGCATGACACTCTAAGCATGGAGAGCAGAAAGAGAAGAGAACTGTCTGAGGACTTGAATACCAAAATTGGTAAAAAATATCAACAATCTCAAGGTTACAAATCCTTCTCCAGAGATCTTGATGTTCCTTTGTCTATGGTATGCAACATAATCAAGACATTTATAACCCATGGCACTGCAGCTAATCTCCCTGGACGTGGACAGCAGAGAAAAATGTATTAAATGTTGCAATGCAGGATACTCCGGATGGTGGATAAGTAGCCCTAATCAAGTTCCAAAGAAATTTATGCTGTCCTGCAGACTCCAGGTGCACCACTGTCAACTATCTGTCCACATTTGAATGAAATTCTATGGCTGGAGACCCAAGAGAACTCCACTGCTGAGACAGAGACATAAAAAGCTAGACTGCAGTTTACCAAAATGTACGTGAGCCAAAATCCTTCTGCGAAAGCATCTTGTGCACAGATGCGACCAAGATAGAGCTTTTTTTTGAAAAGCACATCATTCTACTGTTTACCATAAACGCAATAAGGTCTACAAAGAAAAGAACCCCCTACCTACAGTCAAATATAGTGGATGTTCAATTATGTTTTGGGGTTGTTTGGTTGCCTCTGGTACTGGGTACCTTGACTGTGTGCAAGGGATCATGAAATCAATCTGAAGATTACCAAGGATTTTGGGTCGCAATGCAGTGCCCAGTGTCAGAAAGCTGGGTTTGCATCCTAGGCCACGGGACTTCCAGCAGTACAATGACCCTAAACATACATACTTCAAGAAGTACCCACATATGGATGGAAACAAAGTGCAGGAGAGTTCTGAACTGGCCAGCAATGAGTCCTGATCTAAATCCCATTGAACACCTGTGGTGAGATTTCAAAATTGCTGTTGCGAGAAGACTCCCTTTAAATATGAGAGACCTGGAGTGATTTGTAAAGAAGAGTGGTCCAAAATTCCAGTTGACAGGTGTAAGAAGCTTGTTGATGGTTTTTGGAAGCAATTGATTGCAGTTATTTATTCCAACTAGTTGACAAATATTAAGTTGAGGGTGCTAACTATTGTTATGGGCCCATTTCTGGGGTTGTCCAATTTGCATATTTTTCCTCTGGTTTATTTTTTGTGCTGTCCCAATACCCACACAGGATATACATGATATGCTCAAATATAATTATATATATATATATATATATAGTGAGGTAGCGCTGTCATTCACATAGGGGATTCTCGCTTAGCCATCACAAAACTAGATCCGGCACGGGTTTTCCATAAAACCATTAGCGTCCATGCGGTTTATTTATGCAGCATAAACCAAAGAAAGCAACATAAATTTCATATCAGCATAGCGTCCTTGACAGAGCTTCTCTCTGTCCTCCCTGTGGTCACACAGGTTGGTGTTGTGAGTTCATTTTCCCCTTCATTACTGAGGCCCGAGGAACTCCCTCTTCTGGTAAAGAAAGGTAGTGAGCCTGATTATCAAACACCTGAGGCTGATGATGATGACTGGCTGAGTGGAGTTACTGACTGGATATAAGGCTGCCGACGCCCTTCTGCCCTGCGGGTGATTTCTCTGTGGGATCCTTGGAGACCAGTCTGAATTCCTGCTCCTCTAAAGCTAAGTTTGCTGCTCGGCATTTTGCTTTGGTGCTTTGACTTTGTTTTGCTTTGTTTTTCTGGATTTCTGCCATTCCCTGCTGGGGTGTGCTGAATTTATTTAGCTCTGTCTTCTGAAAATACCTGAGTGCTGATTTAGTTTTTGAAGCCTAGCTGCTTCAGGGCCTTTTTCATATCAGCTTGTTGGCTTATGTCTTTGATAGGGTTTTGGCAGATTGCAGACAGCAGCCTTCCTGTCCTTTCCTATCTAGGTAGTTTTGGGCCCCGTCTTTGCTCAGTCTATCTTTCTGTCTGTGTTAGTATTTTCATCTTGCTTCACCGTCATTATATGTTGGGGGCTGCCTATTGCTTTGGGGTCTGCTCTGGGGCAGTTTAGATTTCCCCTTTCTTTCTTTAGGCCTATGTAATTCTCCGGCTGTGATCGAGGGGTCTAGGGCATCGTAGGAACCCCCCACAGCTACTGCTAGTTGTGTTGATAGGTTCAGGGGTCTGCAATCTGATAGTTGCCAACTTCTCTGGTTATCTGGACTTAGCTTGTATTTCTGCTTTTGCCTTCTACGGTGACTCATTCATAACAGGTTGGCATACACAGGCTCTTCAGCCTCATAGTTATCTCACCCACGTCCTTTCCTCATGGCAGTTTCTCCATGCTGCAGACATCCATTCTGTCCAGGGAATCACCAGGCACGTGCAGCCATTACACACAGCCACTCCACATGCTGTTAGCCAGGAGATACATCTCCTAGCAGGACCTTACACAGCGGACCAACCAGGTCCCTCCATTCACCACATGTGACCTACCCTGGCCACCTTATATGGTCCATAGCCACGCCCACCGGGTCACATGGCTATGACCTCATCACAGGTCCTTGAACCATTCACACACACTTTGGAATAGAGTTCTTAAAGACACCCCCTGGGTGGGTTTATAGGTAACTGGGTCCGCCCGTCTCCCCAGTTACCTGGAGACTTCTCCCTGACACATTGACACAACATGTCAGCAGTATCACTGCTGATCAACACACACATCAGTCTCCATCTCAAGGCCACCCACCTTGAGATACATAATGGTCATTCATGACTCTGCCATTCATCCTCTCTCCTCGGACATCCACACAGCGCCCCCTAGCGGACACAGTGGTCACTAAACCACATAATATATATATGATATAGATATATAAATATAATATATATACAGTATATGGGTGTCAATACCAAGAAAACTAGTTGAACTCAGATTAATAAGCGGTAGCAAATATAAATAGTAGTACTAAGCTCAACAACCAAACACCTGACATGCATTTCACAAATGCTTCATCATGAGTGTTACTTATTACAAAGAAGATAGCCATGTGACAAGGAACTATTTTAATGTAAATGCCCTTATCTCTCAAGCTGGAGAAGACTTATTTTTCTATTGAACTGTACATTTTTCATCTCTTGTAGCTATCAGGTGCTTAAAGTATGCTGTGCCTGTATGGGGGCCACAGAAGCTGTCCTGAACCTCCAAACATGTCCCGGTTTAGTGTGTAAAACTGTATAAATGTGTGTGTGTGTATATATATATATATATATATATATATATATATATAGTTGGTTTGTAACGTTGCAAAGATGTGTACAAAATTTGCTATGTATATATTCTTATGGTGTTGTATAGAGAAAACGTAGAATTGTTACTAGGCCACTAGATGGAGATATAATAGTATATACAGTGTAGGATAAGAGTGCAAGGGATAGTAAATTAGTTAACATAGGCGGGGTTAGCTAGCTGAGGTGTAAGACAGGAAAAGTTCCTGGTTAGAGTCAGTCAGGACTAGGTAGCCCGAAGTGCTTGGGTGAGCTAAATGCCCGAGCTACTCAGCACCATACAACATTTAAGCAGGAGCTCAGCCATCCAGAGCCAGTGGGCCAATTCAGTTACAGATTCAGCAGCTACAGGAACTTGGGCCACAGGAGAAGTTACCGCATCACTACAGGGCAGGTCATTCACCAGGTTGCAGGTCATTGCTTGGGGTGATGCCCTCAGATCTGGGGCAAAACGGCTGAAGGAACACAAGTATGCAGTGAGGCTGGACAGGGAGGATGCTGAGAAGTTGATGGAAATGGTCTGACCCAGGCACGTGGCAGTGTGAAAAGGAGAGGATTGCAGGGAAAGATGAAGTAACGTGTAACGTACAAGCTGTCGATAATGTTGTAACGAATCTGGATGTGCTGCAATGTCATGAAAGTAAAGTAAAGTTTTTTGTTTTGAGTTGCACCTGGACTGTGTCTCGGTTTATTCAGAAGCCGCCGAAGGTGACCTTAAGGAATGGAGAATAGACCCTGAGTGCAGGGGACAGAGAGGCAAGTAAGCTAAAAGTGAAACATGATTTTTATGTACTGGAAGGCCAGGGAACACAAGGCCCGAAGAATGCAGCCATGACTACGGCCCTGGCTGACCTCTACATGCACTCCCATGGAAACAAAGTAAATTCTGTGATTTAAAAATTTTTGGTGGGGTCTTTCTGTGGTCAATTCCTACATGACGATGATGCTGTCAGAGATCACCATGTGTCTTCTTAAATAAGTGGGCAATTAGAATTTTATGCCCAATTTTCATAGCTGATCCTTTTGTTTTCTCTTTATCTGCTGCACCAAAGATAAATAGAAACTCCCCTTGAAAGTGACCAAACTTTAGCAGTTCAAGTTGAACAAACTTGACTTTTTTCTTTAAAACAGTGGCATGCCAACTTACTTGGCAGTTATTGATTGGACCTTATGGACTGCAACATGTCCACCAAAGAGTAAATGTGAGCTTTTTCCCATACTTCAGTCTTGCTCTTGGCCTCATAGAGACTTCTTCCTTCAACTGCCCGCCTAATGTTTGACCTTGTAAAGATCTGCCCCGTACTTTCATGGGTGCTCAATGCTGCAAGACCACTACCTGTTATAGATAGCCTGAACACCCTTGGCTGTGAACAGACAATATGCACTTCATCTAAAACTCTGAACCACAAAAGTATCATCCCAGGCAAAAGTTTGACTAACACAGTCGCAGTTCAATGCCTTGTTTAGATGTGTACTGTCTCTTTAGAGAGCAGTCACTTTGTTTGCACATTTAGTAGATGGATGGATGCAAATATCAATATTTAAAGGGGTTGCCCATCTCCTCAAAATGCTTACCAGAATTAAGCTGATATGGTATTTGGTTTTACTGTGTCATGGTGGTAACTCACATGACCACATGGCTATAGGAAGGTGCTAGTGAAGATTTGGTAGTTACTTAGTTAAGCCCTTCCAGGGTAAACCTCGTCAGTAGCGAAGTGGTTCCACACCCACCAGCATTACAGTAAGCTCACTCCATGGACCCTGCGGAAAAGACAAGATCTAGAGACTACAAGTCTCTTGTGCAAGTCTTGTATGAGGAGGTTTGTGCGCAATTTGAGCCTTAAGACCAGCTGATTGAGGTGATTATTGTGATGGCAACTCAGCTACAGGATTTGTCCATCTCTGAATCCATTGTGTCCTGCACATCAACTGCAGCAGGTTCTCCTTCCTTAGCATCAACATTGTCTTCAGTGGAGCTGCATGGAGTTCTAGTGTCTGCTGGAGTGGCTAAGCTTCAGCTTCCACTTCCATACCAATTTGATGAAGAGGTGACCCTAGGTTTGAAAGATTGCTTTCCAAAACTGATGACTGAAGTTACCCTGTCCTGACAGGAGAGGTTCTTCTCCGATGCTGCCCATCTTGATTCCAGTTTTGTGGGCAACTTTCGCCATCTGCATCTGGTCTGTCAACTTCATTTTCCTACACAACAGCTGGATCATCCCCTGTCTATTGTCTCCATTGAAAAACAGCTCCTGGTAGAACCTACTCATAATATCACTATATTTGCAGTCACCCTGCAGATCAGAACTCAGCATTCATTGAAAACTAGGTACTTCTAGATCTCTCATGGTTACGTTGACATTTGCATGTTGTTAAATGATCCACAAGGGCCAGGTGCTTCCATGGGGATTGTATTGTGCTACCAACTGATTTGTCAAGATGGTGCCCAAGATTCCTCCTTCCACACCTTCGTGCCTTTCCTCTCCACAAATTGGTTGGGTGTTTCCGCTATCCCTATCTGAAACTCATGTCTTGGCTTGATCATTTGATATGACTGATTTGGAGGAGGAACCACAAAACATCCCTTATCCATCAACGGTTGGGGCATCAGCTTCTGTCTTTTAAAGGAACAGTGCTCCAGGTAAAAGCTGTGTTCCTTCGAATAGGAGAAGTCTGCCGGGGGGACATGTGTCCAAGCTGGTCGGCCCTGTGGGCATACACAAGTCCTCCAGAAACAATCCTGCTGGGTCCCTTCTGTGCTGTCAGTTCCTCCTGTCCCAGTGATTCCCTCGGATGTGTTTGAACTGAAGAACTTTGGCTCTAAAGAAAGCTCTGGGGTGTTAGGCGTCGGATTCCTGGCACTGCACAGCGGGAATCCAGAGCCAGACATCCTGCGGTCTCCCATTCTTCCTCGACCGCTCCGGGTGTTGCTCAGCAAACACGGCGAGCCAGGCTTGCTGCTCAGACTCGCTCTGGCAGCCTGGATGTTGCTGCCACCTCTGGTGCAGCAATGACAGCGCAACCTGCTTTGCAGGGAACCGCTCCTGAGGCTAAGTCCTCATGCCGTGCTACTGGGCATGCCCGCAACTTGACCTCTCACTGGAGAGCAGGGGTCACATGCTCAGGTCCTGCGTCGGATCTGATTGGTCCTTCCCAAGCTAATGGAAGGTTCCGGAAGCGCATCGCTATAAAAAGCCCGCAGGGCGGCTCGGCGATGCGCTAGTGTAGACTTATCTTGCTATGTGTGTGAATGGTGACGGATGCATGGACTGGTGGCTGACTCATTATGAAACCCCTTCCCTTGGATAATACGATTGGTGACAGAGTGTGTTCTTAGGTCAGCACCAGGTAGAGGCAAGCTACGCCACAGTGCTCCTTCGCCTACATTAGCGTCCGTCGGTGCCCGGTCCTCGGCGCCGATGCTTGCGGCTATAGTTGCCGCTGCGCTGCATTAACAGCAGCTATTGGTGTTCGCGGCTGCGACGCCACACTCTGACTCCTGTGACGATAACAGGGCCAGCACCTTTGTATATATTTCTGGCAAGCGACTCGGTGTCTGAACAGAGCCGCTCCTAGCATTCGGGTGACGTTAACCCGTGCGCACTACTTCACCTTCTGGTGCATCTGCCATTGCCCAGCAGCGGTCTTACCAACTACCGCACGGTGGACCCCGGGTGGCAAACGCACCTCTTATTATTTTATATCTGGTGCGTTCCACCGACCATAACATTACACTAGCGCCAGGGTCTGGCTGGCAATGGCAGACGTGCAGCAGCTGCAGCGCTACATTCGGCAGCTGGAGAGCAGGTTGGCGGCTATCGAGAGCACCAACTCAGCTGCGAATGCTGCGCTAGCTGCCACCCAGACGGTCGCTGAGGCCGTCTCACGTGTACCCACACTCTTGCCCTCGCCGACAATCTCTTCCCTCCCGCTCCCCGATAAGTTTTCGGGTGAAAGCGCCACCTGTAGGGGATTCGTCAGTCAGTGCTCCATTCACCTGGAGTTGCTGGCTGCACGGTTTCCTACAGAGCGGGCTAAGGTGGGCTTCATTGTCTCCTTATTGTCTGGCCGGGCATTGCAGTGGGCCACGCCATTGTGGGAAAGTGATGATCCTGTGGTTCAGGGGCCTGCTCAGTTCCTCGCGGCTCTGAAGCAGGTCTTCTTAGGACCACAGGTCACGCACGATACGGCTCTCCAACTGTTGTCATTAACACAAGGGTCACTCTCGGTTAGCCATTATGCTGTCCGGTTTCGGACATTGGCTTCCGAATTGGAGTGGCCGGACAAAGTATTAGTCCCAGTGTTCTGGAGAAGCCTAGCTGAGCACGTCAAGGATGCTCTAGCTACCCGAGATATTCCCACAACTCTGGAGGAATTGATCGCCGTCTCCACCCGTATTGATCTCCGGTTCACGGAGCGCGGTTTGGAGAGGACTCTATCCAGACGTAAAATTAACCTGGCTCCCACCTTTACCGAACCGCTGAGCCATTCCGCACAGGAGTCTCCCTCCACCGAGCCCATGGAGGTATCTCGCACCGGCACTAAGCCACGTCAGGTGCGGGGCTCCGTGCGCTGTTATCACTGCCAACACTTTGGCCACACGGCTGGCACATGTCCTCAGCGGCCGAAGGGATGACCCCGTTCCATGGTTGTAGGTGGTGGCCAGTCCCAGATGGAGTCCTTTTCGCCTAAGCCGGTATTCCGGGGTACCCTAGATAACGGTTCCTCCACCTGGGAGGCAGAGGTCACTCTGGATTCCGGGGCCGAGGGGAACTTTATGTCCTCGAGTTTTGCCCAGAGTCACACTATCCCTCTGGTATTACTCCCACAACCTCTGACCATCAGGGTGGTGGATGGGGCACCATTGCCGTCTCGACTGACCCATCAGACGGTCCCACTCGGTCTCGCCATGTCCCCCTCACATCGGGAGACCCTGTCCTTGCTTATTATGCCTCATGGCATCGATCAGGTACTCCTTGGGGTTCCCTGGCTTCGTTGTCACTCCCCTCACATTGATTGGGCTTCGTGGAGAATATTGGGCTGGAGCAAGGACTGCGAGGGTAGGTGTCTCAGGGACAGTCTTCAGGTAGCGTCTACGGAGCTGCCTACAGACCTCTCCATGCTCCCTGAACCTTACCATCAATATGCGGACGTCTTCTCTAAGAAGTCCGCGGAGACACTCCCGCCGCACCGTCCCTATGACTGCCCGATTGACCTCCTGCCAGGCACAGAACCTCCTCGAGGTTGTGTTTACCCATTATCTCTCCCGGAGACGGAGGCAATGTCCCAATACATCCAGGAGAACCTGGCACGGGGCTTTATCAGGAAGTCGGTGTCACCGGCCGGGGCAGGCTTCTTCTTCGTTCAGAAGAAGAGCAGAGAGTTACGCCCTTGCATCGACTACCGGGGTCTCAATGCCATCATGGTAAATAATAAGTACCCTCTCCCGTTGATCTCCGAGTTGTTCGACAGGTTGCGTGGGGCGCGACTCTTTACTAAGCTAGATCTACGAGGGGCATACAACCTGATCCGTATTCGCGAGGGAGACGAGTGGAAGACAGCTTTTAATACTCGGGATGGCCATTATGAATATCTGGTCATGCCCTTCGGCCTTTGTAATGCGCCCGCTGTCTTCCAGGACTTCGTCAACGACGTCTTCCGTGACATGCTTTCTACCTCGGTGGTGGTCTATCTGGATGACATCCTCATCTTTTCGCCAGATTTGCCCACCCACCGGAAAGATGTCTGCAGGGTATTTGACCGCCTACGGGCGAATTCCCTGTTCGCCAAGCTGGAGAAGTGTCAGTTCGAGCAGGAGTCCTTGCCATTTCTGGGCTACGTCATCTCGGCCCAGGGGTTGGCTATGGATCCGGCCAAGCTGCAAGCGGTTATGGACTGGCAGGAACCCATTCTCTTAAAGCGGTGCAGCGCTTTTTAGGGTTCGTTAACTATTATCGCCAGTTTATACCCCACTTTTCCACCCTGGTAGCTCCTTTGGTTGCTCTCACGAAAAAAGGAGCTAATCCTAAGGCGTGGACCGAACAGGTTTCTAAGGCCTCTTCCTCCGTAAAGTCCCACTTTGCAGGCGCTCCCATTTTACACCGTCCCGATGTGGATAAGCCGTTTATCCTTGAGGTAGACGCTTCTTCCGTCGGTGCAGGAGCAGTCCTTTACCAAAAGGATGCTCAAGGTCGGAAGCATCCCTGCTTCTTCTATTCTAAGACCTTCTCACCGGCGGAGAAAAATTACTCCATCGGTGACAGGGAGCTGCTGGCCATGAAATTGGCTTTTTCCGAGTGGAGACATCTCCTGGAGGGAGCCCGGTTCCCCTTTCAGGTCTTCACGGACCATAAAAACCTGGTCTATCTTCAGACGGCCCAACGCCTGAATTCCCGTCAGGCCAGGTGGTCGCTCTTCTTTTCTCGCTTCCGCTTCACCCTACACTACCTCTCCGGGGAGAAGAACGTCCGAGCAGATGCCCTCTCACGCTCGGTGGTCTCAGCGGAGGAGGGAGAAGCGGAGCCTTGGTTAATTCTCCCTCCAGAGAGTTTTACGACCGTGGCTCCTATCGCTCTCGAGTCGGTACCGCCAGGAAAGACCTTAGTGCCCCCTCGGCTACGGCCAGAGGTTCTTGCCTGGGCACATGCCTCCAGGCTAGGTGGCCATTTTGGTAATAAACGGACCACCGAACTCCTGGCAAGGTCATATTGGTGGCCGCATATGGCTCGAGACGTCAAGGCATACGTGAAAGCATGCGTCTCGTGTGCCCGGAACAGGCCCTCTAGACAGAGGCCAGCGGGGCTCTTGTTTCCCCTGCCAGTAGCGGATAGACCATGGGAAATGGTGGGCATGGACTTTATAGTTGGCCTGCCCAAGTCCAGTGGCAGTACGGTCATCTGGGTGGTTACCGACCATTTTTCCAAAATGGTACATCTGGTGCCACTCGCACGCCTACCCTCCGCCCGAGGTCTGGCCGTCCTGTTCATTAAGCATGTATTCCGTTTACATGGTATGCTGGACAAAATCGTAAGTGACCGAGGTCCCCAGTTTGCGTCTCGTTTTTGGAGGGAGCTCTGCAGCTTACTCAGCATCGAGCTAAATCTGTCTTCCGCCTACCATCCCGAGACGAATGGCTTGGTCGAAAGGGCCAATCAGACCTTGGTCACCTATCTACGACATTTTGTCTCTGCCAGGCAGGATGACTGGGCATCCTTGCTGCCTTGGGCTGAGTTTGCCCTAAACAATGCGTTGGCCGATTCCACTGGTCAGACGCCCTTTCTCCTAAATTATGGTCAACACCCTCGCGTCCCTGTCCCAATGCCGGTGTCCTCCGCTGACTCCAGGGTGGCAGACTGGGCAGTGGAGGCCCGGGACATTTGGGATCGCACGCAGGATGCTATCCGGGCATCTAAAGAAAGGATGAGGGCGTCCGCCGACACGCATCGGCGACCCGCACCAAGCTTCTCCCCTGGCGACATGGTGTGGCTCTCCACCCGGAATATCAAACTGCGGGTCGAGTCTCCCAAATTCGCACCACGTTACATTGGACCGTTCAAGGTCCTCGAGCGACTTAGCTCAGTGGTCTACCGCCTGGCTCTTCCTCCACATTTGGCCATATCGGACATGTTTCATGTGTCCCTCCTCAAACCAGTTCACATGGTCCGGTTTTCTGAACCATCCACCGGGTCATCAGACTTATCGTCTGACGAGTTTGAGGTTAACGCCATCGTGGGGCGCAGGTTTGTCCGTGTCAAAAAGTTTTATTTGGTGGACTGGAAGGGTCATGGTCCCGAGGCTCGGACCTGGGAGCTGGTGGAGAACATTCATGCACCGCTCCTGATCGCAGCTTTTGAGCGCAGTGAGGCTCAGAGGGGAGGGGGGGTAATGTTAGGTGTCAGATTCCTGGCACTGCACAGCAGGAATCCAGAGCCAGACATCCTGCGGTCTCCCATTCTTCCTCGACCGCTCCAGGTGTTGCTCAGCAAACACGGCAAGCCAGGCTTGCTGCTCAGACTCGCTCTGGCAGCCTGGATGTTGCTGCCACCTCTGGTGCAGCAATGACAGCGCAACCTGCTTTGCAGGGAACCGCTCCTGAGGCTAAGTCCTCATGCCGTGCTACTGGGCATGCCCGCAACTTGACCTCTCACTGGAGAGCAGGGGTCACATGCTCAGGTCCTGCGTCGGATCTGATTGGTCCTTCCCAAGCTAATGGAAGGTTCCGGAAGCGCATCGCTATAAAAAGCCCGCAGGGCGGCTCGGCGATGCACTAGTGTAGACTTATCTTGCTATGTGTGTGAATGGTGACGGATGCATGGACTGGTGGCTGACTCATTATGAAACCCCTTCCCTCGGATAATACGATTGGTGACAGAGTGTGTTCTCAGGTCAGCACCAGGTAGAGGCAAGCTACGCCACAGTGCTCCTTCGCCTACACTAGCGTCCGTCGGTGCCCGGTCCTCGGCGCCGACGCTTGCGGCTATAGTTGCCACTGCGCTGCATTAAGAGCAGCTATTGGTGTTCGCGGCTGCGACGCCACACGCTGACTCCTGTGACGATAACAGGGCCAGCACCTTTGTATATATTTCTGGCAAGCGACTGTGTCTGAACAGAGCCGCTCCTAGCGTTCGGGTGACGTTAACCCGTGCGCACTACTTCACCTTCTGGTGCATCTGCCATTGCCCAGCAGCGGTCTTACCAACTACCGCACGGTGGACCCCGGGCGGCGAACGCACCTCTTATTATTTTATATCTGGTGCGTTCCGCCGACCATAACATTGGGAGTCTGCTGAAAGCATATGCACCCCTGACATTTTTGAGAAGAGCCTCTGTTGGTCTGGCCACAAAAGGGGGTGGCGAACGGGGGGGGTACTTTCACTTCAGTAACTCGCATGCCTCCTCAGCACCGCCTTAGTCATTGTGGTCACTACGCTGCTTCTCTTTGTGTCAGAAAACAAAGAACCATACCATATAAACCAAAAATGCTGTGAGACAACTAACCATGTGGTTAGGTCCAGGAAAACAAGAGACGGACACTCTGAAATATATCATAAACCAAAAAAACTTGGAGTACAAAGTACAAATATCAATAAAAAGATATAAATTTATTGAACTCGCAAAATATCAAAAAAGTCAAAACATGTAATAGATTACATACATAACATGGATATTATAGACAAATGTCACAAAAACAGGATCAGGTAGAAAAATTGGCACACATGACCTGACAGCCAAAATAATAGATATAGTAAAGTGCTAAGTGCTAAACATCCTATGGGCAATAGCGAGGTAACGATCAATACATTCAAAATATGTTCAATAAGTGCAGCCATCACTCAAATAAGTACTAGATCAACCCAACACTAAGTGTGCTTACCCATAGTGAATGCTGTCAGGACACGACACATGCCGCCACCAACGTGCATTTCGCCTCGCTTTCTCAAGGTGCGGTCAATGAGGGTTGGATTTCCAGCCAATCACCAACCAGCAGGTGCTACATCAGGCATCTCAGCCCTCCATACTTTGGCCAGAGCTTAGGTTCCAGTTTTCTGTTAGCATCTAGTTCCCAGTCAAGGTGTTTTGTTGTTTATCCCTCCTGTTACTGACCCAGCTGGTCTTCTTGCCCTGTCTGTTCTCTCTGCTCCTGACGTCGGCTATGTATCCTGAACTTGTGCTGCCTGCCCTGACCCTGGACCGTCTGACTACGCTTCTGTCTCTCCCCTTCTGTACCTCTTATACCTGATCTAACCCCTGGGTCGGAGTGGCACCTAGTGGATATTCTGTGGCCCAAGCCTATCCTCACTATCAGAAGTGCTAGTGAAGACCAGGTAAACCTTCCAGGGTAAGACAGGCCAGTGGCGCAGTGGGTCCACAGCCACCAATGCTTGTGCTGTGTATGAAACAATGGGATTGGTGTCAAACTGGCTACATCATGAGTATCAACATAGTGATGAAGAAATCAAACTTATTTTGAAGGCTTGCTTAATTATCCAATAAAACATCACATTAGTTGTAAACTTCTACTTTTAATGCAGCTATAAGTACAAGACGTGTAATATTGTCTGAGAACAATGGTGTCTATAGTCACTTACAGATGGGTACAAGGTATTTGAATGATTAATATTTTTTCCAACCAGCTGCTCAAAACTAAAGCAGCCCAGCCACAACTTTACTGAGAGCCACATCTTTGGCAACATGAATGACAGAAAAAATATTTTCTGCTACCAAAGAAGGTCCCATGACAAAATAATGCTTTACAGAGCAGTCATGAAATAAATGAGTGGAAATTAAACTATATAAAAATGATGGAAAACAGTTTCTCCCCTAAGCCATATCCATCTTTATGTTTATACCTTCCTGCTTATATACACAAACTTTACATGAGAACAATGTATTTCCCTTCCAAAACAGTTGGTTTTGAGAAGTGAAGCTATGTTGTAGAGTCATGTTCATGGTCAACTTACTCCACATATGACAGGTATTTATCTATATGCAGTTTTTTATATCTCAACAAGCACTAACTCATTTTAGTATTTAAAAATCCTTTTCATTTCACACTACAAATCCTATTATCGGTGGTTAGCATAATATACAACCAATTTCCTTGGGAATCTTTGTTCTATGACAAAATACTATAAATGACAAATAATATATTTTCATAAAAAACAACAATAACTTACCAACATCTGTTATATATGACTTCCCGTTATCTGGCCATTGGATATATTGGTTTGAAAAGTAATTGCTACCATATCCCAGAATGAAACCTTCGAGCTTGATATTTTGGTTTGGCCGGTGAAATTTCATTGTCAGTGTATCACCAGTGATGTTAATATGGGCCTTCATGTTAAGTTTTTTCACTGCGAGAAAGAAATGTACATTAAGGTTAATAATAAATGATGAAAATGCTATTACTTACATTTAACATGTGGAAATACTGCTGTATCTACTGATTTTCAATAACTGCCAGATCTTACTTATTAACCAGTGTCATAACCCTGATAATGTCAATTTAGCATTCAGGAGTCTAAAAAGCGGTGTGATGTTGGTAATTGATCTTTATTCAAATTGGTGTTTAATCATATATTACGTATTTTACATCCGGCATTCATGTTTCCCATAAGCACCATTTTATGTAAAGACACATGCTCATAATACTACTACAAATCCATACTGCGAAACCATAATCTGTGATATTATTGTTAAATTATGTAGTGTAAATATAATAAAATAGCCTTACACAACTGACGAAATAAGTAGCAAGAGAAATTACATGTAATCAACACCAATGAATAAACAGTGAGACAAACGGAGAACGGTCCCTCCCTACCTATAAGATCTTACTGGATAAATAATTAAGCATATATAGGCATTTAGGAACCAATAATGTACCAGAAAGTGCCTATAAATTCACTCAGGGAACTATGGAGGATTTTCTTCTCCAAAATCTGTGAGACAAGAACATTGTGATTTATTCACTTAAATGCATGTTATAGAAGTTTCCTTCCATGGAAGCACTGATTTCACGGAGGCTCCATATGACCCCATACCTGCCCAGTAATACCATGACTCTGCGTAGTATCTTATATTTTTGGCATTTGTATAATTGTGCATAGTTGCCATTGGTATAATACAGGGGTGGGCAATTCATTTTTCAGAGGGGCAGGGGTCTGCTAAATATTAATCACAATAATTTTAACCCCTTCACGATGCAACCCATTTTAGTTTGTGCATTTCTGTTTTTTGCTGCTCTTCTTCTCAGAGCCATAACTATTTTATTTTTACATCAATATGGCCATGTGAGGGCTTGTTTATTGCAGGACGAGTGGTAATTTTGAACAACACAAATGCTTTTATCATACAGTGTACTGGAAAACGGGAAAAAAAGTTCCAAGCATGAGCCCCCAACACAGCCCGTAGATACAGTATAATCCCCACACAGTCACCCCAAATACAGTATGAGCCACCCGCATCCCCATATATACAGTATGAGGCTGAGCTGTCACATAGCCTCCCTATATACAGTATCAGCCCCTGCATAGTCTCCCTATATACAGTATTAGCCCCAACACTGACCCCCTGTATGCAGTATGAGCCACCCTCATCCCCATATATACAGTATGAGCTGCCACATAGCCTCCCTTTATACAATGTCAGCCCCTGCATAGTCTCCCTATATACAGTATGAGCCTCAACATTGACCCCTTGTATGCAATATGAGCCCCCAAACAGACCCCCAATTTACAGTATAAGCACTCACATAGCCCTCCTATATACAGTCACACAAGGAAAAATCCATCACCTTGCTTCCTTTCCCTCAGCGCTCTGGTTCGGTCTTTGCTGTCTGCACTGACACTGCACAGCAGGCACAATGTAGTGATGTCATCGTGTATGCTGTCTCAGTTGCACACGCTGAATGATGGAAGAAGGAGCCGACAGCTCACTCCTCCACCATTATACTTACTGCTATTTGCAGCCTGGCATCTGGATGCAGAGCGGGGAAGTTGCGGCATGTTGCTGCCAGTAGGCCAGTGTTATCAGCACTTCAGATACCTCGGTCTGTGTGTAGGGGTCGGTGGCCGAGCTGGGGGGTGGTCTCTCTTCTTACCGCACAGAGATAAAACAGAGACAAGATGGAGGCAGATTCTGGGTGCAACAGGTCCAAGTTTATTTCACTCGCCGTCCGTCTGACGGCCTCAGAGCTCACCGCACTTTCTTTACCTCACGGCCCTCCGTTTCCAGGGCTGCTTCTCACACACCGTACTCTATACTGGGGACGTGTATGCACACACCGTCCCTTCTGCACTCGTCGACGCTCCTGACAGGTCCGTCACTGTGGCCGCCTTAGGCCCATAAACCAACAGCACTTCCACTGATCAGTCGTCGTGTCCAACACGATGTCCCACACCCGGTGTCTCGTCTCTTCTGCGGTTCTTCCTGTCAGGACGACCCCCCTGACGTTCTCTCTCCTCAGTCCCCCTGGTACGGTTTTCCTCACAGCGCACGAACTGTCGTAGTCCTCCTGTCACTGGAGCTCCCCCTGGGGACTGGAACTTTCTGGATCCCTCCCTCAGTATTTATATCTCTCCCGGTCCCCTGTCACTGCAACTCCGCCCCCATGACCAACGGTTTCTAAAGCCCTAAGCTGATGTCAAGTCCTTTGCTCACACTCCTCCCTGCCATCTAATGGTCAACCCAAGGTACTGCACGTCCACTACACTTTCCTAGCTGTTTCCCCACTGAAGTAACTGACACCTGTCTAAACTGTGCAAACCTATCTTTCTCTATTCTGACACATCCGTCCGTCCGTCCGTCAGGTCACCTTCCCTACATGTGGACCAGACTAGAGCAGCCAGAGGGCCTGATGTGGCCCTTGGGCTGCACTTTGCCTATGCCTGGTCTAATATATTTGGTTTCAAGCTCAGCACATTAATATGTCAATACAGAAAAAAAGAAACACATCAAAAACACCATGTTTGAACATACCCTTCTAACACCAAAGAATATTTTTTTTTCAGTCATTATGGCAAAGTGATATTAATTTACAATATCCATAGTTTTTGTAAAAATGCCATTGCAGTTTTTCATGCAGTTTTTGTAGCCAATTCCTTAAGGCTAGGTTCACATTGCGTTAGAGCAGTCTGATCAACACATGCGTTAAACGGACTGCGCTAACGCAACTGCTTTTTTTGATCGCGTTAAATCCGTTAAATGGACTTCCATAACGCAATGTGAACCACCCCTTAGTGAATCAAGAAACAATCATAAATGGGGTGATTCAAGAAACAGTTTGCACCGAAAATCTGATATAAAACTGTTTGAAATGTTTAAAAATGTTGCTAATTTTGGAAGAGCTCAGCAAGAGGGAGTGTGGCCAAGCGTGGCCAAACCAATTCGTCATAGTTTACACCACAAAAGTGGCGTACAATACAACAGAAATATACTTCAGTCAATGGCTGCGGGTTATTTCTCAGACTGGTGCACAGCAGCTGAAAGATACACCAAATTCATTAAGTGTTGAACGACTCGTAATGAATTTGGTGCATCTTAGGCCTGTTTCACATTTCTGTTTGTTTCCATCAGTCAAAATTCGCCGTTTTGCAAAAAAAACGGATCCGACTTTTTTTGGGGGATCCGTTTTTTTCCCCATTGACTTGCATTAGTGACGGATTTTGACGGATGGTCATCCGTTGGATCCATTTTTTGACGGACCCGCCAAAATTGTCTGCATGGCTTTTTACACTGAGCATGCCCAGAAGAATTTCCTTGCCAGAAATTTAACCACAAATCCCGTTCTAGCGGCAGAAAAAATTCTCTCTCTCCCCCAAGCTGCGGTTCCTTTAAATTTCCGACTTCAGCGGATCCGTCAAAACAACGGGTCCGGTGGCATACGTTGTGCGGAAACGGATCCGTCTTTTGCATTTTTTCACGGATTGCAACTGACCAAAAAAACGGAAGTGTGAAAGAGGCCTTACTCCAGTGCATCCTGTACCAAGTCTGGCATATGAAACACCAGTGCTGATGAATTAGCCCTTAAGCTGTTTCTTTATATTTCCTTTGGAATTTACTTTTCACTTTGACTCAGAACAGTGTGCTTGAAAGCACCCTAATTCATATCTTTTTTTTGCCCTTATTCCACCTGTTTTAGGGTCTGGAATGCAGCTGTCTGGATTGTTTATACAGAGTACCAGACATCAGCATTGCTGCTAACCCATAAATCCCAATGTCCCAAGGATATAACTCTCAGCTTTTGACTTACTGCATCGAAAGTGAATAGGATTTTGCCTTACTGCTTAGGTCTCATTGATAGAGTACATATAAATGCAATTAAATGCATTTATCACTATTGTTGTATTAACAATACTTTACAAAAAAAAGTAATTGTTGAACTACTAGACATGCCTTTCTCACAATACAAGGTCATCATTCATGTTTAGAAGTACATTGTGCCAAAAAACTGAAACATGCTGGTTTATGCAAAAAGTTTTTGGATTTATGAATGAAATGCAATTTTTATTTTCTTTTTCAATATGTAGGAAACCAAGCAACACAGTACTGCATCTCAATTCTCGTGTAAGGAAAACTTAGCCTATGTATTTTTTCATTGATTTTCCTTATTTAAATGATAAAAAAATCAGTATAAAATGTTGGCTTTGTATGACGTATACATATTTAATATCATTTTTAGATTTGCTTGTTCAAGACCAAGTATAATAGAGTAAATCCATGAATATAAAAATACACCATTCAAAGATGTAGCTCAAGACTTTCCTAAAATTGTACACAGGGTTAAATCATGAAACAATTACTGACCTCAGGGAGACCAGTCAAAGAAAACACTGCGACAGCCACAGCCGGCAAAGGCACTCAATCACAGTGAAATCATAGGTGCATTGCTCCCTGGGAAATACAAATATGCAAATAAAGTCCGTGGAGCCTCATTTAAGAGTCTCAAACACGGGACTAGCCAGATCGTCCTCCAGGGAAGGACCCAGCCAAGGAGTGGCTCCTTTCGGAAACCATTAGCACCATATTAAGTGGCCCTTTAAGTCAATATCCAGCTCTTTACGAGTTTACCACCATATTACCACCTAGCCAGAATCCTACTCCACACTGATGAGGGGCAACACCCCGAAACAGCTGTCTGTGGATGGATACCTGGCCTTGGTATTTCCCTTGTCATATCTGTAAACTCGTAAAGAGCTGGATATTGACTTAAAGGGCCACTTAATATGGTGGTAATGGTGGTTTCTGGAAGGAGCCACTCCTTGGCTGGTCCTTCCCTGGAGGAAGATCTGGCTAGTCCCGTGTTTGAGACTCTTAAGTGAGGCGCCACGGACTTTATTTGCACACAGGGTTAAATGAAATAGATACCACATTGCATTCAAGCATGTAAATATTTTGGAGCATTTGTGACTTTAAACAATCCATAAATTGTTGGTTGTCTCTATCGAAGACATTTGTAAATCATGCTGACATTTACACTACAATCTGTTCATTTTACTCATATAATATAAAACATACCATGCTTGTAATGCTATCTAGTCCATTTATGAACAGAGGTATGTATTCCAGGGGATGTGCTGATGGATTGACTGTTAGAGCATGGACTAAGATTTCGGTGTTCCTCCATCCTGGTTAGGCAATTTATGTGAATTAGATTTAACTCATATTGAATTACTTACACGCACTCCTTACTCTACCACTCTTTTGATTTTCCCTAGGGTAAACATTCATAGCTATGCTGTAAGGATTACAGAGAACAACATTCCTGGTATTATAATTCTTTGTATTCTTTCTATGTTTCACTTATATTCCTTTATTGTCTTTCAATAAAACAATCCAACAAAGTATTCTTTTAGTATACAGTATATTTTGTGTCTTCCCCTTCGTGACCGGGCCAATTTTTTAAATTCTGACCAATATCACTTTATGTGGTCATAACTCTGGAATGCTTCAACAAATCCCAGTGATTTTGATATTGTTTTTTCGCGGCACATTATAATTTATGATAATAGTAAATTTAGATTGATATGTTTTGTGTTTATTTATAAAAGTATCAGAAACTTGACAAAAATGTTAAAAAAAATTGCAGTTTTCAAACTTTGAATGATTATCCCTTTAATCCAGATAGTCATACCACAGAAAAACATGAATAAACCACATTTCCCACATGTCGGCTTTACATCAGCACAATTTTTTAAACTGTAATTTATTTTGTTAGCCTTTTAGGAGGTTTAAAAATGTAGCAGCAATTTTTCATTTTTTCAAGGAAATTTACAAAATTTATTTTTTTGAGGGACCTATCCAGGTTTGAAGTGACTTTAGGGGTGCTATATATTGGAAAACCCCAAACGTGATACCATTTTCAAAACAGCACCCCCTGACATATTGAAAACCGCTGTAAGGTAGTTTATTAACCCTTCAGGTGATTTTTAGGAATTAATGCAAAGTGGTATAGCCGGAATGAAAAAGTGTTTGTTTACCACCTAAATGTCGCTAACTTCTGAACTGACCGCTATAGCAGGAGACTCTAAGGCCGCTATTTGGCCATGAACAGCTATGGCAAACATCAGGACCACACAATCATGATCTCGGTGTGTCAATTAGATTAAAGTGCAAGCCCCCACAATCTTTTAACCATTTATTTGATGTAGTCACTTTTGACAGCAGCAACTAAGGGGTTAAACAGATATGGACGGTGTCAACACCGATAATTTGTGATACGGCAAGTTGTCAGATATAGTGGACAGCCGAAAACTGCTGGATTGTCACCTTTATGGGGATGATATTCTCTTATATCTCAGGTCAGTATATACAGTGGGGCAAAAAAGTATTTAGTCAGTCAGCAATAGTGCAAGTTCCACCACTTAAAAAGATGAGAGGCGTCTGTAATTTACATCATAGGTAGACCTCAACTATGGGAGACAAACTGAGAAAAAAAATCCAGAAAATCACATTGTCTGTTTTTTTTTTCATTTTATTTGCATATTATGGTGGAAAATAAGTATTTGGTCAGAAACAAAATTTCATCTCAATACTTTGTGATATATCCTTTGTTGGCAATGACAGAGGTCAAACGTTTTCTGTAAGTCTTCACAAGGTTGCCACACACTGTTGTTGGTATGTTGGCCCATTCCTCCATGCAGATCTCCTCTAGAGCAGTGATGTTTTTGGCTTTTTGCTTGGCAACACGGACTTTCAACTCCCTCCAAAGGTTTTCTATAGGGTTGAGATCTGGAGACTGGCTAGGCCACTCCAGGACCTTGAAATGCTTCTTACGAAGCCACTCCTTCGTTGCCCTGGCGGTGTGCTTTGGATCATTGTCATGTTGAAAGACCCAGCCACGTTTCATCTTCAATGCCCTTGCTGATGGAAGGAGGTTTTCACTCAAAATCTCACGATACATGGCCCCATTCATTCTTTCATGTACCCGGATCAGTCGTCCTGGCCCCTTTGCAGAAAACAGCTCCAAAGCATGATGTTTCCACCACCATGCTTTACAGTAGGTATGGTGTTTGATGGATGCAACTCAGTATTCTTTTTCCTCCAAACACGACAAGTTGTGTTTCTACCAAACAGTTCCAGTTTGGTTTCATCAGACCATAGGACATTCTCCCAAAACTCCTCTGGATCATCCAAATGCTCTCTAGCAAACTTCAGACGGGCCCGGACATGTACAGGCTTAAGCAGTGGGACACGTCTGGCACTGCAGGATCTGAGTCCATGGTGGCGTAGTGTGTTACTTATGGTAGGCCTTGTTACATTGGTCCCAGCTCTCTGCAGTTCATTCACTAGGTCCCCCCGTGACCCCGTGGTTCTGGGATTTTTGCTCACCGTTCTTGTGATCATTCTGACCCCACGGGGTGGGATTTTGCGTGGAGCACCAGATCGAGGGAGATTATCAGTGGTCTTGTATGTCTTCCATTTTCTAATTATTGCTCCCACAGTTGATTTCTTCACTCCAAGCTGGTTGGCTATTGCAGATTCAGTCTTCCCAGCCTGGTGCAGGGCTACAATTTTGTTTCTGGTGTCCTTTGACAGCTCTTTGTTCTTCACTAGTGGAGTTTGGAGTCAGACTGTTTGAGGGTGTGCACAGGTGTCTTTTTATACTGATAACAAGTTTAAACAGGTGCCATTACTACAGGTAATGAGTGGAGGAAAGAGGAGACTCTTAAAGAAGAAGTTACAGGTCTGTGAGAGCCAGAAATCTTGATTGCTTGTTTCTGACCAAATACTTATTTTCCACCATAATATGCAAATAAAATGAAAAAAAAACAGACAATGTGATTTTCTGGATTTTTTTTTCTTAGTTTGTCTCCCATAGTTGAGGTCTACCTATGACGTAAATTACAGACGCCTCTCATCTTTTTAAGTGGTGGAACTTGCACTATTGCTGACTGACTAAATACTTTTTTGCCCCACTGTATACGTATTGCGGTCTTGAAGAGGTTATTAATTATTAAATGAACATGCAAATATGTATCATTGAACCTAAGTATATGTAAGTATATTTTCCATGTAAAAGTGTATTCGGTAATACACAAATGAACAAATTTTACGTTGTCTGCAATTCTGCTACATTTACAAGAAAATGTAAAATTTGCATGCCAAGATGTTCTGGATAGATGATGCCAGTTCAGACTAGATATACAATGTTTATTTATAGGGCTGTGTGAATGATGTGTGATTGGGCATCCATCTGTCCTGTTCTCCATCATTCACAAGAATTAATTGTCATTATCATACACAATATGCTGCTGAATTAATGATGATGAAAACACTGAACTAAAGGTACAACTCTTGTAATAATATCAGGGTGAATTTACACTAACCAATGGTGGCCATTAAATGTAATTTAATAGCCTGTGTAGACAAGATGACTGCAATTTTCATGCACACAGTACAAGGTGCTTCAAATACTGGAAGAAAAGCACAGAGACCCCACGGATGTGGGGAAATTGTGCATGCGTTTATTTAGCCGTGTTCAAAGGGATGGGGAGTCTGTGACCCAGTACATAAACATGCTACAGAAGATCCATACTGCAATTATCAAGAAAGACGGTGTAGGCATAGGGTCTACTGACATAGTATTGCAGGATCAGTTGGTGACAGGCTTGAGAGATGCGCTACTGATACCGGCCTTGCAGGAGCGCTTGCGGGTAAATCCACGCATGACCTTTTTAGAAGTTGAGAGCGAAGCGCACATGTGTGAACAGGAGCAGGGGTTGACAGTCCCAATGGGGAAGGTCCAGAGCAGGGATGTATCTGTGACCATGGTCACCGAACTGTGTGGAAGAGTTGCGGAAAGAGATCCAGGATATACGAGAAGAATTTTCTGAGTGAAAGACAAAAAACCCACAGCATCATGAAACTTGTCTGGGGGGCAGAACTGGCCCTGAGCCTCGTCAGGAAATGAGAACATCCCGCAGAGAAGACCTACCTACAAGCTACAACTGCGGTGACACTGGACATTTGGCTCGGGGTTGGGTACTACGGGGGTGACCCCTCCAATGCCGTCTGTTAAACTAGGAGGCTCCGTGACTGGGGGACGCCACCCGGAGCCTGAACAGTCAAGAAGGAGAGCCAGAAGTCCCACAAGTCTAGTTTCCATATGTCCTCTCGTTTGGGCCAAAATGGATTGCCGGGCTGTACATTGTTTGGTTGACACCACATCTCAAGTGACCACGGTGCCTGAGACATAGTTCAGGTGACATTTCCCCGAAACGATGCGGCCTGAATGGGGCCTGGTGATAAAGTTGATGGCTGCTAATCATTTACCCATCCCAGTCGCAGGGGTAGTCTGCATGCAAGTTACTCTTTGTGGCAAAGATCTGGGTCAGAAGGGAGAAGTGTTGACTGCCGGAGATGCAGGCAACGTTCATGCTGTTACTCTGGGGATGAATGTATTAAAGGAACTCGGGAGTCTTCTTATCAATGAGTCGACAGATGTGTTCCTGAAACAGTGGAGCCCTCATACTCCCCAGAGGAGAGTGTTCCAGAAGTTGATCCATGTGTCCCAAGCCCAAGAAACCTCTAGTGATGGGAAGGCACTGGGAAAAGTGATTGTTCCAGCCACAGCCAACCTTGTTCTACCACCGGGCCAAACCATGCTCACCCTGCCTGTCCAAGCTTGCACCCCTCTGGAAGGAGTCGAGATTCAGATAGAGCCAGCTTTGATGGAGCAGCTACCTCCAGGGCTCCTCACTGCGCGAATGTTAGCTACTGTGCATGACAGAACTGTACCAGTGCGATGTGTTAACCTGGGGGAAGGTAACCTCACGCTTTCACCCATGAGTGAAGTGGCGCAAATTCTGGGCATACAGGAAGAGCTGATACCACCACAGGCTGTTCAACTGACAGTGAAACAGGGAGATCCTTGGACAGTGGCAGTAGACTTGTCTACTGCATCAGAACCCCAGGACCTACAGGAGGGGTGCTGAATCCTGGAACAAATATGTGCTGAATTAACTGAACTTTCACCTCAACAGGTAAAATGGGTGGAAGTTCTACTGGGGCAATATCAGGACGTATTTGCCCGTCATGACGATGATTTTGGCTGCACTACAGCAATCACCCATGAAATTCCGACTGGAAATGCTGCACCCTTGGGGAACGATACTGACAGATCCCACCACAAATGTACTGTACCAAGAGGTCAAGGGGTTGCTGACACAATTGCAACAGAATGGTGTTATTAGAGAAAGCCAGAAAGACGGGACTCTGTGTTTCTGTGTGGACTGTCGGAAATTGAATGCCTGCACTGTGTGAGATTCGTATCCACTACAAAGGAGTGAAGAGTCATTGTCTGCCCTGGAAAGTGCAAAATACTTCTCGTCGCTGGATTTAGCCAGTGACTATTGGCAAGTACCCATGTCTGAGCACGACTGAGTGAAGACAGCCTTCATACTGCCTATGGAGTTGTTTGAATCCAACCGGATGCAGTTTGGCCTTGTTAACGCCCCCGGGACTTTTCAGCGACTCATGGAGAGGTGTCTAGGTGATTTAAATTAAATTTGAGGCCACTCTCATCTATCTGGACAATATCATTGTTTACGCTGCCATGTTTGAGGAACATCTGCAAAGGCTGGAACAGGTGTTGAGTCATCTTCAGACACACGGCATGAAAATGACGCCTCGGAAGGGTCACCTGTTTCGCACTCAGATTGAGTACCTGGGACACGTCATCTCAGCTGAAGGGGTGAGACCATCCTGTGAAAAAGTTGCAATGGTACAGGATTGGCCCACCCCAAAAACTGTGAAACATGTTCGGGCATTCCTGAGGCTTACAGGGTACTATTGGCAATTTGTAAAGAACTTTACTCTCATTGTGAACCAACTGCTGGAGCTGCTGAAAGGGATGCCATCTGGCACAAAGAACAGGACTATTCTGTAGGGAGATTGCCAGGAGGAGGCGTTTCGATCTTTGAAGATGGCTCTGAATGAAGCATCGGTGCTGACCTACGCAGATTTATCTCTACCATTTATTCTTCAACCTGATGGAAGTCTGCATGGGCTCGGAGCTGTGTTGTTGCACAGTCAGGGTGGAAAAGAGAGAGTGATCCCCCCACAACACTGAGGGAAATCCAGACAACTAGAGTTCATTCAAGATGGAGCTGCTGGAATTAGGGTGGGCCATGATTGAGAAGTATGGGAAATACTTGTCTGGGTCCGAAGTCCTAGTACGCACCGACAAAAACCCTTTTGCTCACTTGGAAAACGCAAGGTTAGGGGCCCTGGAGCAGTGCTGGGTGGCTCAGATGGCAAAGTATCGATATAGAATCGCCTACAGGTGGGGAGCTGAAAACACTTATGCAGACACCTTTTCCCGAGTGACACACAAGAGGCCTGGACCCAACCGGGACAACGAACTGGAGGCTGAAGAAATCCCTGAGTTCTGTGATTCTGCCAGGACGTTGGCGGCTACACAGGAACAGATTCAGACAGCATCCGGAGATGACCCCGTGATGTGTGGGTTCAATTACAACAGGAAGATGGGAACGCGCTCAAATGAGACAGTGGGTAACTCTAAAACAACTGCCCAGTCAGAGAGAGAGAAATGCCCTGTCCTTGGGGACTCTGCAGATCCTTCGACAGTGGGAAAGGCTCCACCTCAAAGATGGACTGTTGTATCGGAAGATCCAGCTGCAACTGGGTGCTATCTGGCAAGTGGTGATTCCCGAGATGCTGCTTCATAAGGTGGCCACGGAGGCACATGAAAAAGGAGCTCATTGGGGTCCAGAGAAAATCTTTCAGTGGTTACAGAAGATAGTCTACCATCCTCAACTAAAAGCTGTGGTGGAAGAGGCATGTCGGCAATGTAGAAGTTGTTGTGTTAGCTAAACCTCTGGAACATCAAGCTCCCACATAGACCATCATAACTTCTGCCCTCCTGGAAGTGTTGATGATAGATTATCTGATGATAGGTCTGGCCTCCCTTGGATATGAACATTGCCTGGTGATGACTGACCACTTCACCAAATTTGCTGTTGTGACTCTGACTCGATATCAAACTGCTGAATCAACGGGACAAGCCATTTGCAGGAATTTCATTCAAGTGTACGGCTGCCTGAAGAGGAACCATTCTTATCCAGGCGCCTGTTTCCAGGGGCAAGTAATGGAAGAACAGCACCGCATATATCAGCTTCAGGTGTTGAGTACGCTAGAGGGAGACAGAAAGGCCCATTGGCCTGAATTCGTAGCGGAATTAGTTTGGGTGTACAATAACCGAGTACATCACACCACCGGGTACAAGCCATATACCCTGCTATTCGGCCGACTGGGAAGAGAGATTACTGAGCTGAAATTGGATCCAGAGGAGGACTACCCGTGGTCGGGGGTGTCCACCTGGGTTTGAGAACATCATCACCAGCTACAGACACTACACCGTCTTGTGCACACTAAGTTTCAGGAACTTTAGCATCCAGAGACAGCTCCCCTGCGAGAGACAACTCTTCAAGCCGGATATCGTGTGTTCGTTCGGGGACAAGCACCCGCGGGACAAGCTGGAGTACCGATGGGAAAAATCTCCATATTGAGTGAAACGAAGAATCTGCCCTGAAGGTCCTGTCTACAAACTCCAACCTCAGGGGGTGTAAGACGCCCCTACTCAAGTGTTCCATCAGAATATGCTACGCCCTTGCTTATCAAGAGATCCTGATCAAGTGGAGGAGGTGCAGAGTTTTCCTGAAGTACTTCCTCCCGCAGCTGCTTATTGTGAAGAAGAATTCACTGACCTACCACATGTAGTCCTGGAAGAGGGGCAGGTGCCTAAAGTTCCTGAAGAAGTTGCTCTTTTAGGTCAGGGTGTTTCCCCGCCCTCGCCTTTAAAAACTGATTTGACTACTCAACCTGTCTCAACTACTCAGCCTGATTCGACTACTCCTTCTGACTTAACCTGTAGAGGCGGTCTCCTCTGTTGTCCATGGGAAAGCTTAGAGATCCAGACCAACCTTTGCTCTGGACATCTGAGGGAGTGGTTAAAAGGAAGCCACTGCCCGCGCATAAGCAGACAGACTTGGCGGGAACAAGCAGCGTGTGGCAGGGAGAGTTGTGTGCTCCGTATCTTGAGCACCGGAATAGCACAGGCCCAAACTCCTGCTTCCCTGCGATAACTCACAAAAACTGTGACCAGTATCTTGCCATGTGCCTGCTGACTCCTGCAACGTGAGGTGCCAGACACTCCAGGCCCATGAGTTACGCGCGCACCGCTTAAGAAGGACAGGGTGACTCACCGTGAACTGTGCTCTTACTCTCCGGTGTACATCTGTCGAGCCACGTTAGGCTCCGATAGTGTTGTGGACTGTATTGCACCATGCGCAGCAAACCCTGGACCAAGGAACCCATTAAAGATGTCGAGGACAAACCTCTGCCGTCAGGATTCGGCTCAAGGACGCCCACAGGACGACACCGGATCCACCACGCGCTGACCGTGTTGGTGCCACTGTACTCACGGTGGACTCTTCAGTCAGGAAGCCTTCGGACTGATAAGTTAACCCTTGAGAACTGTTGCTATCTCTCTCACATTCTTTACCTCATCCCATATACCAACTGTTTTACCCCTGTTTATCCTATCTCCTCCCTGCATGGAGTATACCCCTATTCAAGTAAGACTACGTTAACTCTTGCTCTGTCTCCTGTCCTTTACTGCATCCCACAACCTGCTCAAAACATCATGATATGTCTTATGGAAATAACAATTTGGGTCAAATTGATACACAAAGCTTGCCTTGGTGTAGGACATGAAGAGACGGAGGTGGTGGATTCTCAGTCGTGGTCTGCACTAGATATAACACTGAGTCAGTTTTTCTATATTTAATTTGGTTTAAATACAATTCACAAAGTTATATAATTACCCTGATAATTCAATTCCTAACATTGTGCCAGACTAATGGGTGGGCTTCTCACAGATTGGCATTGTGGGTCACAGAATGTGTACCAGTGATTTAGACACTGTTTGAAGATGGAACCCTTTTATGTTTATGGGAGCATAGACCTAACACTGTTTGGTGGTATTCATGCTTTTCAGGATATTTTTTTACGCTGTATGAAGGTGGTACTTTTCTTGACTCCATAAAGTGGTGTTACTTATGTTTTTCTGCGAAATGTCCATGAGAAATGTATCTAGATGAAAAGTCATGTTCATGCTGTGTTGTCATATAACAAATACATACAAACACTTCAAGCTGAAATAAAGTGCCTTATATTAGCAGAAGAAAAAGTGATAACTGAAACACTAGTGAATTTCTAGGAAAGCTGTACAGTAATGATAAAGCATGGGCGGACATACCGCCGGTTTAACCGGTGCGGCTGCGCCGGGGCCCAGAGGCTCCAGGGAGCCCCTGCAGGGTGGCTAATAATGAGGGCACTCTGGCTGGTTTCTCCAGGTCTGAGAATCCAGGGGGCCCCTGGCCAGATTGCCCTCATGTGCGGCGGGCAGGGAGCTATCCCAGCAGCTCCGCTGCCTGCAAGAGAAAATAGCAGGAGTGGAGCTGCAAGGATCCGTCCTGCTTCCTGCCCGACACCCCCGCTTCCTGTCTCTGATGCAGTGATCAGCACCCCTGGATGATGTCATCATTCAGCGGCCAGTTAGCCGCTGTGCCAGAGCGAGGAAGTGTGGGCGCCGGTGATGCTGCGGACAGGTGCTTTGTGTGTGTTTTATATGTATGTATGTATGTGTGTTTTGAAGGTATGTATGTGTGTGTTTTATGTGTCTGTGTAGAGATGAGTGTGGTATGTGTCTGCGTGCTTGCATGCATAGCACTGCGGGGGAATATGCAGAGAGGTTAATGGTTCTGTGTGTGTGTCTGTGTGTGTGTGTAGGTCGAGAAGAGGGGAATGATGGGGGTGATGGGGAGAAGGCAATGATGGGGGTGTTGGAGAAGGCAATGATGGGAGTGATGGGAGAAGGCAATGATGGGGGTGATGGGGAGAAGGCAATGATGGGGCGATGGAGAAGGCAATAATGGGGCAATGGAGAAGGCAATGATGGGGCAATGGAGAAGGCAATGATGGGAGTGATGGGGAGAAGGCAATGATGGGGTGATGGGGAGAAGGCAATGATGGGGTGATGGGGAGAAGGCAATGATTGGAGTGATGGGGAGAAGGCAATGATTGGAGTGATGGAGAAGGCAATGATGGGGTGATGGAGAAGGCAATGATGGGGTGGTAGGGGAGAAGGCAAAGATGGAGATGGTGGAAAGGGCAATGATGGGGTGGTGGGGGAAAAAGAAATGATGATGGGGTGGTGGGGGAGGAGGAAATGTTGGAGGTGGCGGAATTGATAATGATGGGAGAGGTGGGGGAGAAAGCAAAGATAGTGGTGGGGGAGAAGGCAATGATGGAGGTGGTGAAGAGGGCAATGATGGGGTGAGGGAGAGGACAATAATGGGATGCGGGAGGAGGAGGACAATGAGGGGTATGGGGGATTGGGATGGGAGGAAGGGGGATTTAAAATGGCCTTAGGAACAGAGGGAGGTGGAGGAAGACATTATCGCTTATTATGTCTAACTCAGTCCCTTAGTATATAGTGTACTCACTTATTACAGTATGTCTAACACAGTCCCTTAGTATATAGTGTATGTACTTATTATAGCGCGCCTTATTATAGAGTGCCGAGGAGATGGCTGCTCTGGCATGAGGCTCCTGAGTTTTTTTAGTTTTTTACCCCGTTTAATTGTTAATTCTCCCTTTGGAGCACTCACCATTGCGTAGCTACAGGATTCGGCAGAGCTGGGAGTAGTGTGGAGACTGCGATCAGCTGGGACTGGTGTCTTCCTGTCCTCGTGAAGCTCTGTGCCTGGATTCAGCTGGGAGAGAGTGAAGCTGCTGGCTGCCTGCCAACTTTCCTACAACTTGTAACCAATTCCAGAATGCAGATGATCCCGGGATAGGAAAGCTGGTGGAGTGTGCGGTGCTGGAGTTGTTCTGGAGATCTTGTGGTCCACGTGGAGCTGTAGGGCTACAGGATTCGGCAGAGCTGGGAGTAGTGTGGAGACTGCGACCAGCTGGGACCGGTGTCTTTCTGTCCTCGTGGAGCTCCGTGCCTGGTTTCAGCTGGGGGAGAGTGAAGCTGCTAGCTGCCTGCCAACTTTCCTACAACTTGTACCCATTTCCAGAATGCAGATGATCCCGGGATAGGAAAGCTGGTGGAGTGTGCGGTGCTGGAGTTGTTCTGGAGATCTTGTGGTCCACGTGGAGCTGTAGGGCTACAGGATTCGGCAGAGCTGGGAGTAGTGTGGAGACTGCGACCAGCTGGGACCGGTGTCTTTCTGTCCTCGTGGAGCTCCGTGCCTGGTTTCAGCTGGGGGAGAGTGAAGCTGCTAGCTGCCTGCCAACTTTCCTACAACTTGTACCCATTTCCAGAATGCAGATGATCCCGGGATAGGAAAGCTGGTGGAGTGTGCGGTGCTGGAGATGTTCTGGAGATCTTGTGGTCCAGGTGGAGCTGAAGGGGTGAGCTGGGCAGGTTTGGACTGACTGTTGGCATGTCCCCTGATGTCCCTGTCTTGTTGCACCCATGCCCTCCCCCCCAGCAGTGCTGGAAGCACCCTTTATGGAAAGTTGTACATTTAACTTTGCTAAGCTGTGACTGTTCAGTCTTTATAGCTACAAGCTGAGTGTAATCATGGCCACTGCACTCTGTAAACCTACTCTTATGATTTCAAGGGACGATTTATTATTCTGGAATCATCCGCAATTTCTCATGGACTCCCCTTCTTGGAGCATGATTGCTAATTCAACAATTGAGCACATAAAATCCATTACTTCTGTGAAACCTGTGGAGGTGTACTGCAAGAGAGGTAGGAGAGGAGGAGTCCTGGCACGCCTTCGGAGGAGAGGGTTCAGAACAGCTCTTCCTTCACTCCACTTGGCTAATGTCCGTTCCTTATCTAACAAAATGGAGGATCTGAACTTACTTTGTAACATGAGATCTGATATGGCCAATTCAGCTGCTCTTTGTTTTATTGAGACCTGGTTGAATGAGACCATCCCGGATTGTAGTCTGGATCTACCTGGTTTTGTTATCTACAGAGCTGACCGTGATTGTGTAGCTTCAGGTAAACAAAGGGGGGGTGGGGTATGTCTCTACATCAACACTAGCTGGTGCTGTGATGTTAACATACTGGGAAAAGGCTGCTCTCCAGATCTAGAGTACCTTGCACTCAATTGTAGACCATTTTACTCTCCAAGAGAGTTTTCATCTATGGTTCTGGTTGCAGTATATATTCCACCTCAAGCATCTGTTAAAGCTGCTATTGGTGAATTAGCTTGCAAAATATCAGAATGGGAGAAAGGATCTCCAGAAGCATTTGTGATCGTAATGGGGGACTTTAACCAAGGAAAACTCAACCTGGATCTCCCCAAATTTACTCAACATATAAACTGCTTCACGAGAGAGAACAATACGCTTGATCACTGCTATACAGTCATAAAAGGGGCCTACAGGGCAGTGAGGAGAGCAGCAGTGGGCTTTTCAGATCATTGTCTAATTCATTTAATTCCAGCCTACAGGCAAAGGTTGAAAACATCCAAACCTACAGTTTATACAAAGAAGACATGGTCTGAGGAGGCAAAATTGCAACTACAAGCATGCTTTGAATGCACGGACTGGGAGGTATTCCAGGAAACATGCTCGGGTCTGGATGAATGGGTTGATGCAGTGTCCTCATATATCCGTTTTTGTGAAGACACGTTTATTCCATCCAAATCTGTCCACTTTCGGGGAAACAACAAGCCGTGGTTTACAAATAAAGTCAGGTTGATCCGTAAGAGAAAAGAGGAGGCTTATAAAGCAGGCGATATTACTGAATTCAAGAAACTTAGGAACTCGCTATCTAAAGAGATCAAGTTAGCCAAACACGAGTATGCAAAGATTCTGGAGGAAAGGTTCTCATCAAAAGATACTAGATCTGCATGGAGAGGATTAAGAGAGGTCACCAATTATAAAAGCCACCCCACTATAGTGAACCCCAGCAGAAGTCTGGCAGCAGAGTTAAATGAATTCTACTGCAGATTTGAGGCAAGCTCTACACACAGTGGCTATTCATCTCTAAGCTCCTCAGTCTGTTCATATAAAGATCATTCATTGTGCAACACCCAAGTAGTGATCTCCGAGGCAGAGGTGATACGCATCCTGAAGGGACTTAAGGTCAAAAAGGCACCTGGCCCTGATGGTGTATCTGCAATGTGTCTGAAAGTATGTGCTTCCCAGCTTGCCCCTATACTGACAAATATATACAATGTGTCACTGAAAGAGTGCGTTGTACCTCAGTGTTGGAAAAATTCCACAATTATCCCTGTCCCCAAGAAAGTGGGATCCTCTGAGTTGAACGACTATAGACCAGTAGCACTCACATCTGTAGCTATGAAAGTCTTCGAAAGAATTATGATGTCCCACCTGATAAAATTCACGCAGAAGCTATGGGACCCGCTTCAGTTTGCCTATAAGGAGAATTGTTCGGCAAACGACACTGTCAATCTGGCACTGAAGTACATTTTGGATCATACAGATGAACTGCACTCATATGTCCGGATTCTTTTCATGGACTTTAGCTCAGCGTTCAATACCATTGATCCGAATTTACTTCATAAGAAAATGGTAGCTCTTGGAGTCCCTCTTAACTTATGCTTGTGGATTTATAACTTCCTGACAGCCAGGATACAGAGTGTAAAAGTTGGACCATTCACTTCGGACACCTTGGTCACAAACATCGGGGTACCTCAGGGGTGTGTTTTGTCCCCGTTACTGTTTTCTCTCTATACGAATGATTGCATCTCTTCAGCAGACTCAGTAAAAATCTTGAAATTTGCCGATGATATGACACTGATTGGTCTCATCAGGGGAAATGCTGAAGACTTGTATCGGAGTGAGGTGGAAAGAATATGTGACTGGTGTAAAGCCAATAATCTTGTACTCAACACTAAAAAAACTGCTGAGATGGTTGTGGATTTTAGGAAAGATCAACATGAGATACTTCCAATCTACATCCATGACGAAGTGGTTCTTAGGGTCACAGAGACCAAATTCCTTGGTGTTATCATCTCTCATGATCTTAAATGGGGGAAAAACGTGGATGCTGTTATAAGAAAAGCACAACAGAGGATGTTCTTCCTGCGTCAGCTGAAAAGATATGGTTTGTCTAAGAATCTGCTGATCTTATTCTTTAATGCTGTCATCAGATCTGTGATTTGTTCCTCTCTGATAGTCTGGTATGGGGGAGCCACTGCGCATGACAAACTCCGCTTACAAAGGACTTTCAGAACAGCAGAGAGAATTATAGGTTCCCCCCTGCCTAAAATCCAGGATCTTTATGATAAGAGTATTCGATCCCACGCATTGAAAATTTCATCCGATCCCTCTCACCCGGGACACTCCTCATTCCAACTACTCCCTTCAGGACGTCGCTTCAGAGTCCCCAAATGCAGCACCAACCGCCATATGAACAGCTTCTATCCACTCTCTGTTCAACAATTAAATCGTCATGTGTAGACTATATACTGTATCTGTCTTGTTAGATGTTACTTGTTGTATCTGTTGTTATATATTATGTTGCCTCTTTGCCACAAAGAATTCCTTGTATATATGTAATATGTACTTGGCGATAATAAATTTGATTTGATTGATTTGATTTGATTGATTTGATTATGTATAGCACAGTCACTTAACATATAGTGTACTCACTAATTCTGTATAACACCATCCTTAGTTACATAGTTTCCTCTTTTATTATGTATAACACCGTCCCTTATTACATACCATCCTCTCTAGTTATATATGGCGCCGTCCCTTATTATATAGCTTCCTCTGCTGTTATGTATAGTGCTGTCTCTTACATAGTGTATTCTTGTTAATTTTGTTATTCACAGCACCCTCTTTTACTATATATTCCCCTCTCTTTTTAGATATAAAATGACTGCTGATCGAGGAGCCGATGACCAGACTATCAGTCCATCAGCTCCCCCATTAGAAAGAAAGCTTTCCCATGCTCCATCAGCCATCATTGCATTCATTATACAGCTAACAAGACAAGACGGTATGTAATAAAAAACAGGGCTCTATATAATCCAATATGTAATGAATGGTACTGTACATAACAAGAGAGGGAACTGTAAAAGGGACAGCAATATACATAATAAAGGAGACTATGTAATATATATATACACATGTATGTGTGTGTGGCTATATATATATACACGCTATGAACCCCTTCTATGCCCGGGTGGCGAGCATTTATATTGGTATATGGTCTCCATCCTGGTATGTGCTGCTCCCATCCTGTGCCCCTATTCTGTCATGTGTTGCTTCCATCCTGCGCCCTTATTCTGTAATACTTATTGATATACTGTATGTGTACTATATATGTGTATATATGTTCCAAAATTAATTTTTTTTTTTAAGATAGAGACAGGCGGCACTGTGTGGCGCAGAAATCTTGTGTTTTCAAATGGCGGTGAAGTGGGTACTATATATCTATATATATCAGAGGCATCGTGATTACTTGCTAATCCCGCCCCATGCACAGTAGCTCCGCCCCCACCACATCACCACACATAATCCGGCCCCCACACCACATCACCACACATAATCCCCCCCATCCCATTACCACACACAATCCCGCCCCCCACCACATTACCGCACATAATCCCACCCCCCACCACATAACCACACATAATCCCACCCCTCCGCCACATTACCGCACATAATCCCACCCCCCACCACATCACCACACATAATCCCACCCCTCCGCCACATTACCACACATAATCCCGCCCCCCCACCATATTACCACACAATCCCGCCCCCCACATTACCACACATAAACCCGCCCCCCACATTACCACACGAGGCTCCGTCCCCCCACATTACCACACGAGGCTCCGTCCCCACACATTACCACACGAGGCTCCGTCCCCACAAATTACCACACGAGGCTCCGTCCCCACACATTACCACACGAGGCTCCGTCCCCACTCATTAACACTTGAGGCTCCGTCCCCACACATTACCACACGCGGCTCCGTCCCCACACATTACCAGTTTAATCACCAGCAGCGTTAATTAGATAGCAATGAGCGTGCCGAGCGTTAGCTGGCTGGAAACAGCTAGTGTGTATATATAGTACCAGAAATCTTGTGTTTTAAAAATGGGGGCGAATTATGGGCATCAGTTACATATTTAAATAAATCAATGATGTGAGCAGAGGGGGCATGGGGAAATGGGGACACTGTGGTGCCTGCGTAGATCGCGCTGTCCAGTGCCCTTTTCTTGAAGACACTGGTATTGCCGCGGGTTCTCGCCGTGATGTCAGGAGAGGGCGAGATTGTGGCGCTGGAATCAGTGCCTGCACAGTCTGCACTTTCCAGTGCCATTTTCTTGAAGACACACTGCAGTAGTTGTGCCAGAGATTGTGGTATGTGTTCAGTGCTTACGTATACCGCGATATCCTGGGCCACACTCTTCATCCCCGGATGCGTTACTCTGTGGGGTCCAAACTGCGCAGGCACGTTGCACTTGCTCAGTCTATAAATGCTTCAAACAGAGTGACGCTCCTAGAATTATATTATAGATATGTAGCTTTGTCGCCATAAAAGGAAGAGGGCCCAGACACATTTCTTGCACAGGGGGCCCAAGCTGTCAGTGTCCGCCCCTGGATAATGTAATTGCTTTACTACACAATGCTGAGATTTATAGTCACTCATCACATTCAATGTAATTTCTCCTACTGATTGTATTATCAGAAGTACAGTTAGGTCCATATATATTTGGACAGAGACAACATTTTTCTAATTTTGGTTCTAGACATTACCACAATGAATTTTAAACAAAACAATTCAGATGCAGTTGAAGTTCAGACTTTCAGCTTTCATTTGAGGGTATCCACATTAAAATTGGATGAAGGGTTTAGGAGTTTCAGCTCCTTAACATGTGCCACCCTGTTTTTAAAGGGACCAAAAGTAATTGGACAGATTAAATAATTGTAAAATGTTCATTTCTAGTACTTGGTTGAAAATCCTTTGTTGGCAATGACTGCCTGAAGTCTTGAACTCATGGACATCACCAGGTGCTGTGTTTCCTCCTTTTTGATGCTCTGCCAGGCCTTCACTGCTGTGGTTTTCAGTTGCTGTTTGTTTGTGGGCCTTTCTGTCTGAAGTTTAGTCTTTAAAAAGAGAAATGCATGCTCAATTGGGTTGAGATCAGGTGACTGACTTGGCCATTCAAAAATATTCCACTTCTTTGCTTTAATAAACTCCTGGTTTGCTTTGGCTTTATGTTTTGGGTCATTGTCCATCTGTAGTATGAAACGACGACCAATCAGTTTGGCTGCATTTGGCTGAATCTGAGCACACAGTATGGCTCTGAATACCTCAGAATTCATTCGGCTGCTTCTGTCCTGTGTCACATCATCAATAAACACTAGTGACCCAGTGCCACTGGCAGCCATGCATGCCCAAGCCATCACACTGCCTCCGCCGTGTTTTACAGATTATGTGGTATGCTTTGGCTCATGAGCTGGACCATGCCTTCGCCATACTTTTCTCTTTCCATCATTCTGGTAGAGTTTGCTCTTGGTTTCATCAAGAACTGTGCTGGCTTTTTTAGATGTTTTTTTGGCAAAGTCCAGTCTAGCCTTTTTATTATTGATGCTTATGAGTAGCTTGCACCGTGCAGTGAACCCTTTGTATTTACTTTCATGCAGTCTTCTCTTTATGGTAGATTTGGATATTGATATGCCTACCTCCTGGAGAGTGTTGTTCACTTGGTTGGCTGTTGTGAAGGGGTTTCTATTCACCATGGAGACTATTCTGCGATCATCCACCACTTGTGTCTTCCGTGGGTGCCCAGGTCTTTTTGCATTGATGAGTTCACCAGTGTTTTCTTTCTTTCTCAGGATTTACCAAACTGTAGATTTCGCCACTCCTAATGTTGTAGCAATTTCTCAGATGGGTTTTTTCTGTTTTTGCAGCTTAAGGATGGCTTGTTTCACCTGCATCGAGAGCTCCTTTGACCGCTTGTCTCCTTCACAGCAAAACCTTCCAAATGCAAGCACCACACCTCAAATCAACTCCAGGCCTTTTATCTGCTTAATTGAGAATGACATAATGAAGGGATTGCCCACACCTGTCCATGAAATAGCCTTGGAGTCAATTGTCCAATTACTTTTGGTCCCTTTAAAAACAGGGTGGCACATGTTAAGGAGCTGAAACTCCTAAACCCTTCATCCAATTTTAATATGGATACCCTCAAATGAAAGCTGAAAGTCTGAACTTCAACTGCATATGAATTGTTTTGTTTAAAATTCATTGTGGTAATGTCTAGAACCAAAATTAGAAAAATGTTGTCTCTGTCTAAATATATATGGACTAAAGATGAGCGACTTTGCCTTTTTTCGGGTCGAGTCGGGATTCATGAAACCCGACTTTCGCAAAAGTCGGGTCGAACGCAATCGGACGATTATCGTGAAAAGTCGAAGGCCGACTGAAACACAAAACACAATGTAAGTCAATGGGGAAGAAAAGTCAGCAGTGAGTGGAGGACAGGAAACACACCTACAGTGCCCATTTTAATGCCAAAAACATCAATTCTTATTACTTAAGCTTGTCAACCTTAATTTACTTTATAATAATAGTTAGGCATTGAAAACTGGGGGTTATTTGGCTAAAGTTGTGGGGGAGGTAGGGCTGCTCCAGATTTTCGTGGGCCCAGGGCCAAAGAGTGTCACTGGGCTCCTTTAACACATGCCACAATTCATGATCCTCTGATACGGCAGAGAAATAGCGGTATAGTACAATGAAAAATACTTCACTTCTTACATCACATGACTGATATCCATTTTAAATTTTCCAATAGCTCCAAAAGCAGACAGTATATTACTCCATACAGTATTATGGCCACCGCATAGTGCGCCATACAGAGTAATGAGGCCCATATATTTCTCCATACAGAATCATTGATCCCATATAATGTTCGATACAGTATATGATGAGCTCCACATAATGCTTCAGTATATGTTGGTCCCCATGGATGAAGCTCCACTGTCTTATGGGCCCAAATAATGCGCCATATATAATGGGCCCCATTTCTAATGCTCCAGTGTATAATGGGCCCTGTAAATGCTGCTCCAGTGTCTGATGTCCCCCATTTGGAAAGCTCCAGCATATGATGGGCCTCACGGATGATGCTCTAGTGTACGATTGGTCCAAATAATGCTCCATATATAATCTGCCCCATTTACAATGCTCCAGTATATGATGGGCCCCATGGATGATGCTCCAGTGTCTTATGGGCCCAAATAATGCTCCATATATAATGGGCCCCATTTCTAATGCTCCAGTGTATAATGGGCCCTGTAAATGCTGCTCCAGTGTCTGATGTCCACCTTTGGAATGCTCCAGTGCATAGTTGGCCCCATATATAATTCTCCAGAGTATAGTGCTCCCCAAAAAATGCTCCCAACCTTTAAAACAATTAAATAAGTCTCCTCGCTAGGGAATCCCTGTACTCTGGACTCCTCGTCGTCCCCATCTTCCATCTCTCTGCACTTGGACTGTTTAGGCAGAGGGCGTACAAATGTGATGTCATCGCGCTCTCTGACCAGAATGTCACTGACAGGAAACACGGAAGACGTCACGGCGGTGGAGCAGGGAGAGGTATTTCAACTTTGCAAGTGCTGTGATCCTGAGCAAGCAGGGGGGGCCCACTTGATGGCGATGGCACTGGCACAGTGCCCCTCATAGTACGGCGGTGTGTTTGACAGCGGGTGGGCCCTCCCCCTCCCACCGGCAGAGACACTTTTGCGTACTATGAGGGGCCCTGTGCCAGTTCCGTCGCCCATGAGTATGCCCCCCCACCTGCTCAAGGAACCTGCACTTTCATCTGCACCTTCCTCTTTGTCACCGTGTAAGGTGGTATAGTATGCGGGAAGGGGAACCTGAGTTTCATCAGGGTCAGATTCTGTCTGTGTAGAGTGCGAGGGGAATGTAGTGGTCTGGGTCAATGTACCAGCAGAATCATCTAGCAGTGGCTGGGCATCAGTGCACTTGTGGCGCCCCCAGGAGTACGGTCGCCACAGTGGCATTACCTTCCTCCTAGGGAGTGTGATGTCATGCTTGGGAGCAACGAAGGATCTCTCTAGCAGTTAAACCAACACACAACACAGTTCCCACTCCAGGCCAGCAGGGAGAGCTCTGAACCTGACTGCTGAGGAGCTGCTCTCTGTGGTCGGGAGGAGGGAAGTTAGGGCAGTCTGTGAAGGGAAGGGGAAGTGTGTGGATGTGAGAAGGGGAGCTGGAGGATGAGCAGAGTTAAGGCTCACTCCTAGCTGGAGCGCATGGTCCGGATTCCGGTCTCCGAGTTTGTAGGGACACTGACGGTCCTGCAGCAGAAACCGGAGGAAGTAGCACCTGTAAATGCTCTGTTCCCAACAGCGACGTGTGTGAGCCAGAAGGAAAAGGCTACGGCTGCCTGCCATACGAGAAAGTTCCAAAAGAGAGTCAACAAGGGGGAACTTCAGTGAACTCAGTACTGCGAGTACCTCAGATAAGCGCTAGAACGGAGGCCACACTACCTATCTGCAGAGAGAGAATTCCTAATTTGCTTCCAGGCTGACCAACTCCTTCTCCATCTGTACTCTACGTCCTGGACGGCACTTACCAAGTACAGGTAGAGGAACTGCACGACTGTGTCTGTCATCTTTCTCCTGCGCCTGGCGCACGGCTCTGCTAGATTCTGCACTGCACACCATCTACCAACTCTTTCATCTGCCCTGTGACTACGGCCCTACCTGTGCAGGGCTTCTACATCTTAGCTGCACCACAACATCTGTCCCAGAGAAGCGACACTGCAGCGCTGGTCACTCTGATCAGAAACCACAGGTGGCGTCACGTATCATTCACCTATAAATGTTATTCAACCCTTTGCATGGACACCCAGGGCCACGGACCGGGTCACCACCAACGTGACACATCCCTCTGAGACACCGGCCCGGTACCGATTAACCCCACTGCCCTGGCTGGCGACCCACACTCCATGTCAGATTCATCTTGGACTGGGGAATTCACGATTTGACTTGATAACCCAGGCATGGTATGTGAAAAGAGCTCCATTGAGTAATCTGTAGTGTGGCCTGCCGCATCCTTCACTTTTGGTAGGGGTGAAGGACACAAGGAAAGGTGTTGTTCCTGTCCAGGAGCCTCCACTGATGACTCAGTGCTTTTATTTTTTGAAACTTCAGAAGAGGAGGCGATAGAGCTGGAGGCTGTGTCAGCAATGTAAGCCAAAACTTGTTTCTGAAGCTCCGGCTTTAAAAGCGGTTTACCTACTCCCTGAAAAGGGAGCCTTCGAGGCCTTGTGGAGCCAGACGATGATGCAGGCTGAACACCTCCTGCCTTAGGTGCTATAGTGCTTTGGCCACTACCAGCAGATGCACCACCACCACCATCAGTACCAGCTGGCAACCCCCGCCCACTTCCACAGCCTCTTCCACCACACTTCCTCATTTTTGGGAAAATGTACCCAAAATACCACCAGCTATATGGTACTGTAAAACAAGGTACAAGGTGTATATAGTATTGGGGAGAATTTGAATCTCCCTAGAGATTTTAGGAGGCTGAACTATTATCTCAGGCCCACCATAGATTACACCTCAATTTAACAGGCTGAAATAGGCTGGTGTATGACAAGGTACAAGGTGTATATAGTATTGGGGAGAATTTGAATCTCCCTAGAGATTTTAGGAGGCTGAACTATTATCTCAGGCCCACTATAGATTACACCTCAATTTAACAGGCTGAAATTGGCTGGTGTATGACAAGGTACAAGGTGTATATAGTATTGGGGAGAATTTGAATTTCCCTAGAGATTTTAGGAGGCTGAACTATTATCTCAGGCCCACTATAGATTACACCTCAATTTATCAGGCTGAAAAAGGCTGGTGTATGACAAGGTACAAGATGTATATAGTATTGGGGAGAATTTGAATCTCCCTAGAGATTTTAGGAGGCTGACAATGATGCTCTCCGTCCCAGTATGGCAGCAGGCAGCCTAATAAGCAGGACTGCTGCACACAAAAGTGTGGAAAAATGAACACTTGGTAACTGTGCAGAAAAGAGGAGGAAAAGTATTTTTGCTTTAAAAAAAAGCAGTTTGCACAGCAGTGTGCAAACAGCAATGCAGCTATCAGGGAGCCTTATAAGGCAGCCTAATAACCAACAGAGCTGATGCACAAAAATATATCCTCCCCTGTCAGTGCACACAAACTGTTGTGTTGTACAGTGAAAATCGCTACCAGCAGAAGCAGTTTTTTTTCTTCTTCCCTGCCTAATGTTCTCCCTTATTCAGAATCATCAGCAGCAACCTCTCCCTATTCTAAGATCGGCAGAAGTAAGATGGCGGTCAGCATGCATGCCCTTTTATAGCCCCTGTGATGCCACACAAAGCAAGACAATTGTGACGATTAGGAGCAGGCTACGTCTGAGAGTGGACCCTCTGGGTCGCGGATCTGGAGCCCCTGGGGCAAGCACGCCAGGTGAAAACCGACCCCTATACAGGGATCGTTAAGGGCTGGACCACAGGGGACAGAGGCGCGACAGCCAGAACCAAGAGGGATGGCTCGAAGGACAGTAAGGCAATGGGAGACAGACGGAACTTAAGGAGCTAGAGCAGAGGTTCCTGGGCGGGAAGAAGGAACAATAGGAGCAGTAGGAAGGGTTACGGAGAGGCAGGTGGAGAGGGTCTAACACAGCCGACACACAGGAGAGACACTGGGGAATGCACAGACAGAGCGGGGCAGGCAGGCAAGGAGGACTGTACAGGAACAGGGACAGAGGCAGAGCAGACGGGTGACAAGGGAAATAGAGAGGACTACAGTGGAACTGTGGTGGCCAGAAAAGTGCAGGAGTACCACACGATCACCAGGCACCCTCCTCATATGGAGGACGCCTGAAATATCATGGAGCCATGAAGTACGTCCTGAAGCCCCACCCCTCAGCCACACCCCCCACCAGAGGAAGAGAGCGGGAGGACGCGCGCCCGCGACCTAAGGCCGGCGCGGTTGCCCGCAGCAGGGCAGAAGGCAGAGCGGGCGTGCACGTGGACAGGAGCGTGCAGGTGAGGAGACACTGCGGCGGGCGCTGCTGAAGGGGCATCGGCGGGCACGGCCTCCCATATCACAGTACCCCCCTCCTTACGTCCTCCCCTCCTGAGTTTGGCCAGAAATTTTTTCATGATAAGGGGGGCATTGACGTTCTCTCGAGGCTCCCAGCACCTTTCCTCGGGACCAAAACCCCTCCAATCGATAAGAAAAAGAGTTTCTCCCCTGACTTTTTTCATAGCCAAAATGTCTTTTACTTCAAAGACATCATCTGAGCCAATTGGTGAAGGAGAGGCAGTGGAAACTGGTTGGAACCGATTCAGAACCACAGGTTTCAGGAGCGAGACATGGAAGGTGTTAGGCACCCGGAGCGAAGCAGGCAACTTCAGTTTATAAGCCACTTCATTAATGCGTCCAATCACTTCAAAAGGCCCAATGTATCGGGGACTTAACTTGTAAGAAGGGACTTTCAGGCGGATATGTTTGGTTGAAAGCCAGACTTTGTCACCAGGATGGTACGGAGGAACATCCTTCCGTCTCTTGTCCGCATGTTTCTTAATTCGGGCACTGGCATTCTCGAGCGCCTCCCTGGTCTCTTTCCAAATTTGCGAAAATCCCTTGGCAAGAGTATCTGCTGCAGGAACTCCTGATGACGTGGAAAAGGGCAGCGGAATACCAGGATTCTGACCTGTTACCACAAAAAATGGTGATTTGGCGGTTGATTCGCTGGGATGATTATTATGCGCAAATTCAGCCCAGGGTAGGAGAGAGACCCAATTATCTTGATGGGCGTTGGAAAAGTGACGTAAGAAGGTAGTCAACACTTGATTAATTCGCTCCACTTGCCCGTTGGTCTGAGGGTGATATGCAGAGGAAAAATCAAGAGATGTACCCATAAGTTGACAGAGAGCCCTCCAGAATCGAGAGGTAAACTGGACCCCTCGATCTGACACGATCCGCTGAGGAAGACCATGCAGCCTGAAGATCTGGTGGATGAAGATCTCGGCCAACCTCGGGGCTGACGGCAGTCCGGGTAAGGGAATGAAATGGGCCATCTTGGAGAAACGATCTGCTATGACTAAGATGGTGGTACATCCAGCTAAGCGGGGGAGATCAGTCACAAAATCCATAGCAATTTGCTGCCAAGGAGTTTCTGGAACTGGTAATGGGTGAAGAAGTCCGGAGGGCAGAGTCCTTGCAACCTTGTTCTGGGCACAGGTCGTGCACGAGGCGACATAGTCCATCACATCCTGGCGAAGGGCGGGCCACCAGTAATAGCAGGAAAGCAGCAAGAAGGTCTTTTTAGTCCCAACGTGCCCAGCAACTTTGGAGAAATGCCCCCAGCGCAGCACCTCCGAACGTTTCTCTTGAGGAACGAAGGTTTTGCCTGGTGGAGGAGTAGAGAAATTCACAAGAGCCACGGTGATAACTTTAGCGGGCTCAATAATATACGATGGATCTTCATCCCTCTCTGGTGACTGCAAAGACCTGGAAAGTGCATCCGCTTTGATGTTCTTATTGCCCGGGCGGAAGTGAAGCTTAAAATCAAAACGGGAAAAATACAGAGCCCATCTGGCTTGCCGGGAATTGAGTCTTTGGGCGGACTGCAGGTAGGCCAAATTCTTGTGGTCCATGGCCTGGTGATACTGTGACGATTAGGAGCAGGCTACGTCCGAGAGTGGACCCTCTGGGTCACGGATCTGGAGCCCCTGGGGCGCCCTCCTCATAGGGGGGACGCCTGAAATATCCTGGAGCCAGGAAGTAAGTCCTGAAGCCACGTCCCTCAGTGACGCCCCCCACCAGAGGAAGAGAGCGGGAGGACACGCGCCCGCGACCTAAGGCCGGCGCGGGTGCCCACAGCAGGGCAGAAGGCAGAGCGGGCATGCATGTGGACAGGAGCATGCAGGTGAGGAGACGCTGCGGCGGGCACCGCCGCCGATGTCACACCAATCACTTGCATGCCCTTCTCAAAGATGGTGGTGACCGCTGCCCATATCATCGCATTGCCCACAGTGTGCGTCCTCCATCATTGGCTGAAAAAGGGCGCTGGAAGCATCATTTGAAACGTGACTTTGGCTCTCTGGTCGCCGACCTCATGGCCGAACTCACGCTATGGTCGGGTTTAGCGAAAGTCAGCGACTTATGAATTTGACCGACCCGTTTCGCTCAACTCTAATATGAACCTAACTGTATTTGTTGTTGTAGCACAATTCTGGTTGTATTTAGCCAGCTGTTGCAACGTATATGGTCTAGAAATTTACAGTATCTGATACAAGTTTGGCATAGCTTTCCACTACTAGTTGTGAGCAGACAATATACTGTACATCTGTAAAATTTAAAAGTTATCTAAAATCTATTATATTTCAGATTGTATGATTATGGGATTACTGTTTTCAGACAAATTGGACCAATTTCCTGCAATATAATATAATGCTCTGCATAATGTGATCAGAATACCTGGCTCAATGTACAGGACTAGCATAATCCAAAGTAAAACCCTTCAGACATCCGTTAATTCAGTTTAGAGTCATACTCGGTATTACTCTAAGAAGACATTAGGCAAATAAGTGCATTAAACATTTGCCAGTAATCTTCTACATTTAAATATTGTTTTCTTAGCTGGAAAAAACAATCTGATACTCTCTCTCACCTGGAGAAACCTGGGAACACTGTGAGAATAATGTTCTTCGATTTCTCTAATGCTTTTAATACCATACAGCCAGGTCTACTGAGAGACAAGCTGGGCCTTGTTGGCGTGGACCTCCAACTCGCCACCTGGATCCTTTACTACCTCACAAACCGATCTCAGTTTGTAAAGGTTCAGGACAGTGTGTCAGACACGGTGATCTGCAATACAGGGGCACCTCAAGGTACAGTTCTTGCCCCTTTTCTCTTCACACTGTACACTGCGGATTTTAAGTGCAACTCATCTATCTGCTACTTGCAGAAGTATTCTGATGACTCTGCAATAGTAGGCCTCATCACAGGAGGAGATGAAAGAGAGTACAGAGATACTAACCAAGCTTTTGTGGAGTGGTGTCAGAGGAACCACCTTCGGATTAATTCCGGGAAGACCAAGGAATTGGTGGTGGACTTTCGCAAGGGAAAAAATCCACCAGTAGTGGTGAACATTCAGGGAAATGACATTGAGATAGTCGACACCTATAAGTACCTTGGTGTGATCTTCAATAATAAGCTTGACTGGGCCCATCACTTGGATGCAGTGTACAGGAAGGGCCACAGTAGGCTTTATCTGCTCAGAAGGCTGAGAGCCTTCGGAGTTAGGGGGGCACTCCTTGCATCCTTCTTCAACTCTGTTGTGGCATCAGTCATTTTCTTTGGTGTGGCGTGCTGGGGTAGTGTCATATCAACTAGGGACAGGAATAGGCTGGACAAACTGATTAGAAGGGCCAGCTCTGTCCTGGGATGCCCCCTTGATCCAGTTCAGGAAGTAGGCGACAGGAGGATATTGGCCCAGGTGAGCTAGCTATATGGTGCAGAATGATTCCCATCCCATGCATGAGACCGTGACAAAGATGTGCAGTACTGTCAGTGACCGACTACTTCATCCTAAATGTGAGAGGGAGCGCTATCGAAAGTCCTTCCTTCCTGCTGCAGTTAGGCTGTATAACCAGCACAGTCCAAAACGGAGAACGACCCAAACAGTGAACTGATAGATCCAAAGTTGTGATAGTCCGGTTATATCTTTTTTTTTCGTATATGTACCTACCTACTGTCAATGTAATGCCTTTATGCATCTGTATCTGTACTTGTTCCTGCCTTGCTGCTGTAATGCTCTGAATTTCCCCATGGTGGGATGATTAAAGGATTATCTTATCTTATCTTATCTGAAAGTGCACTCATTAGAGACCATTATTACATGCCTATTGTTTATACTACAGGGGTCTATCTCCAAGCATAAAGCACAGTTTGTACTTAGTGAAAACTTGGGATTCCTTGATGAGCACATCATTTGATTTTTGAATATTCCTTTATAATTTTGTGTTAATTATAAATTAGACAGATATGGTAGGTCAGTTATTTCAGAGCACGTACATGAGTGCTTTGCTATGGTTATATTGTTGACATGTGCTTATTGATAGCATGTAACATTGTTTTATTGTCACAACATATACTGCAGTGTTTTCAGCCAAAGTACATCACAATGGCATTTTTTTCATGGAATCTTTGAGAAAAAAAATCTCTATTTGCTTCACAGATATAGTATTCATCCATAGCAGTCTATTTAAGTGAAGCCACAGTAATATACGTTTGAGGGGTGCAGATATACACATTTAGATGGCTCTTGTGTAGGAACTATCTAGGCTCCATCTCATCCTTTAGCTAATCATAAGCACCTATTTATCTCTAAACAAACACTAGTAGTAATGAGGTATGAATTTTATTATATTCTGCCCTTCTCAGCAATGTGATTGATAGTAGGAAACTGCTTTATGAATGACTGTGGATCGTTAATCAACTGGGCACCTGGGCAGCTGCAGAGTTTGCACCAATGGTAAGTTCGCCCTCTATATATTAGTCAAAATTGGATAGCCATCTCATTTGTCATAAGTTAGAGGGTTTTTCCAGGATATTGGGAGAAGGGAAGGAAAGAGTATTACAAGGTTATTCAATTCCAAATCAATGGTCTTATGCCAACATGCCCAAACAAGCTAATGACTGGCTGTAGGGGTCCCATAAATAATGGACAAATGGATATGCCATCATTGCTGCTGTACTGGTGGGGAATAGAGATGAGCAGATTGCTTCGTGCCACAGTGAATCAGTGTCTCTCTGGCCGTGGACAGGAGCTGCGTGAATTTTCTGATCTTTCGGGTTCCGCGGCATAGAGTTTAATTTGCTGGCCTAGCTTGATAGCTTCTGTGCAGATGTGGTGCATAGCTGATGATACATCAGCTCAGCAAATCATAAGCGGAGGCTGGGATCCCGGATGGTGGAGAAACGGCCAGACAGAACTGACCTGGACTGTGGGGACTGGCGATGCACAAAGCAATTTGCTCATCTCAAGTGGGGACCACAGAAAATTTGTCATTGAGACAACAAGGTTTCATTGGTGATTAATGCTTACTTTAATATTTTATATTATTTATACACTTTGCACTTTAACCCCTTTCAACAGGTGTGATGCCCCAGAGGGTTCAGTCACCACAGAGGTACTGCACCTCAGCCAGAGGTGTGGTACTCTGCTCTCAGGTAAGGAGGGAGCACTATCCAGAACCCAGACACTTGTATCCAACACTATACCTCTCAGGGCCCAGGAGGAGCTAGGCAGAGGGTGTGGGTGGAGAAAGCAGCAGGGGGAGAGCTGAAGGAAGTAACAGTGAGAGTAGTGAGAGAATTGGTGCTGGGGACTGGAGCTGAGAGGAGCTCGTCCCTAAATCAGAAGACAGTAGAAAGAGAGAAAGGAAAGACAGAAGAAACAGAAAGATAAGCTTCAGTGGAAGAAAGAAAGAAGGGGTCCTAGGGGCATGGGAAATGAGGAATCCACCCATGGCACCCGAATCCATGCCGATGGCAGTTGGGTGGAGGGACTAGGTCGCAGTAGGGGACCGACTCCAGACTAGTGGAGAAACTGAGGACTCCGCTAGCTAACCGGAGGCTGCAGTATCTGCATGTGCTGTAGCCACATCCGCACACAATTGCTGAAAAGGCAGCCATGCAGGATCAAGGGGACCTAGAGTATGTCGCTCGACAGGATCCGGGGCTGCTGGCTCGGGACACTGTGTGGAAGCACAGGGCAGGAGAGGAGGGAGCCAGTGCAGTGAGATGGCCAGGGAAGGAACATCTGAAGGGGGTTCTGACACGGTGTACCCCAAACTACTTGAGAGCTGGCTGGACCACCAACCTGGAGGACACAGCAGCCCGGCTGGGGAATGTAACTGGAGAACTGTGAGTAATAGTGTGGAAACTGCACCCCGCTGTGTCCTCGGATTTATTTACTGCATCACTTGCATTGCACCACAACCACCATCATCATCTCTAACACCTGTAACTGCCCTGGGACCTACCTCTGCCCGTGGAAAGCTGTAACAACTCTGCTGCTTCAACAACATCCCCAGCGGTCTCTTTTGCAGCTTCGGCTATCACCTTCATCGCCGAACACCACGGGTGGCGTCACGAATATATTTTCCCCATAAACTACTACCCCCATCTTTTATTTACATTGCACACCCATGGTCATGGACCGGGTCACTGCTGCCATGACATATTCCCCGAAAGACTGACCGGCACAGTATCGAGTAATCCCGGCCCTAGCGGGCGCTGCACATTGCCATATATGTAAAGCGTTGCAGGAGATGCATTTCTGCAACCTGCTTTACATATACTTCTTCTCAATTGCTCACTCCATGATTGAGTGTAGATGTCAGCTCTCATATTAGCAACACCCACAATCAGTGCTAGTACCAATCACGAACGTTTAACCACTGTGATGCCACTGTCAATAGTGACAGCGACATCGAGGAGCATTGCAGAGGGAATGAGCTCCCTGTCTGCTCCCACTGGCACAACGTGATGCGTTCACATTGTACTGATTTCTCCATGGTGACCCTGGCTGAAAGATGGCGACGGGGTCTTTCAGAGAAGGTAGCCTGTGAGTGCCTGCTCTGAGCATAAGCTGACACGTCTCCTCCCTGCTTGTCAGATGCTGCTCTCATGCCCTGCAGTGCAGAAGCATTGCAGAGTATTAGAACAGCGATGTGTCTGTGCAAAGAAAGAACAAAAAAAGAAAAAAAGAAACAACTCTTAGTCCAATAAATACATGTGATATTTCAGTTTTTCTTTTTTAATAAATTTGCAAAACTTTCTACATTTCTGTTTTTTTTCAGTCAAGATGGGGTGCAGAGTGTACATTAATGAGAAAAAAAATTAGCTTTTTTTGAATTTACCAAATGGCTGCAATGAAACAAAGTGAAAAATTTAAAGGGGTCTGAATACTTCCGTACCTACTGTAAATCTGGTATCAGGGTAATCACACCGACGTGACGAATAAAGTCATCTAATCATGTATACTGTACGAGAAATGGCATAAAAATTATGTAAAACAAATTTTTGTTGATTTGTTCATTCTCCCTCCCAAAGATCGCAGTAAGGCTTGGCTCATTTATCCTGCACTCTGCGCTAAATGCTTACATCAGGGTTTCCGTGTAAATCTCTGAAATCTGTGGTTCAGATGGAATCCCCAGCAAAAAAAAAAAAACCCCTAGAATGAGGCAGATGGAGGCACAGAGTAACTCTGCTGCCTCATTATAGTGAATGGATCCATCGGGGTTTCATCTGAATTACGTCACTCATAAATTTAGATAGAAATCCCAAAAGTAAGTGCTCAGCGTAGAGCGCCGGATAAATGTGATCCTAAATGTTATGTAAAATGTTCCCAAGAAAAGTTACTCAATCCACAAAGAAGCAGGTTCCAACTCAGGCACATTAACTGTCAATGCAAACATAGGGGGCCTCCACGTTACTAGTAGTACAAAGCCTCTGTAAAAGCTAAATGGCTCCTTGCTTCCCAAAAGAAATTCAACAAATTTTGCGACCCCAAATTCAAATTCCCCCTCTATTCTGATCCTCAGTGTGTCTAAACCCCATTTAGCATCCACATTTTTGGCATTTCTGTAGTTATTAGAGCCCACCTAATTTACAGGTGCATGTCTCCAAAAGCTGATCACTACAACATACTAGTCACTACAGCGTACTGGTCACTACAATAGCATTTTGCAATTTTCACTCAGCAATATCCATCCACTACTGTTTGTTTCTGGAAAACACCCATGCAGTCAAAATACACATGTATATAAATTCCCAAAGGGGTATAATTCCAAAATGAGTTCTGCTTTTTTAGCACTTAGGGGCACTGTATAGGAAGTTCTAGCTATTCTAGGAAAATCTACTCTCCAGGAGGCAAATAGAGCTCCTTCCCTCCTGAGTCTCATTGTGTGCCTAAGCAGTACTGCACAGCCACATATCGGGTATTTCTACATTCAGAAGAAACTTAGGACAAATTTTGGTGCCATTTTTACCCATTTCCCAGTATGAAAATGTAAAATCTGGGGCTAACACAAAATTTTGGTGGTAAAAATGTAATTATAATATTATAATTATAATTATTTCTTCACTGCTCAATGGTATAAAATTCTGTGACACACCTGCGGTGTCAATGTGATCACTACACAACTAGATTAATTCATTGAGAGGTGTAGTTTGTAAAATGGGATCTCTTATAGGGGGGTTCTGCTGCTCTGGCACCTCATTGGGGGGGGTTCTGCTGCTCTGGCACCTCATGGGTTCTAGTAATGTGACATGACACACTCAAAACAGTCCAGCTAAACCATCAGTATTAAAAAAACACTTGAAATACAGTAGATCACTGTTTGTAATGACTATATAATATATGAGTTTCACTTTTTGTATTGAAGAATTTAAATAAATTAACTTTTTGACGATATTCTAATTTTGTGGGAAGCACTTGTATTTAGTATAAATCTTATATCATTCTTTCAGTGACATAAAGGTCAAAAATAGCGGACTGTAAGGTAACAAAATTGGCAGACGTCAAAATCAGGTCAAAAACTATTCTGATAAAAGCCATAGGTAAACAGATAACTACCACAAGATTTGCCCTCAGATGTAGAAAAAACTTTTTGGCAACTAACAAAATAATTTAGCCATTGCCTGCTACACAAAATCAACTTTTCCTAAGTTGGTGTATCCCAATTGATAAGGAATCACCAAGCTATGTCATCATCATAAATTCCATCATAAAAAATTGTAATCTGTGAACAAATTGTACTTATCTGTTCACTTCATTAGGCCTCAACGCGTTTCCCCTTGTTTGGTTTGAGGTTCATCAGGAGGTTGATAGGAAGGATTACCAAAAGCGATGTGCATATCTTAGGCTGGTTTCACACTTGCCTTTTTTTGCGCTGCGTTTTTACGTATGCGTTTTTTTCCCCTATACTTAACATGGGTGCGCATTGGCATGCGTTTGTACGCGTTTGTATGCACATGCGTTTTTTGTAGTGTGCGCCCGGGCGCACAAAATGCATCCTGTTGCGTTTTTTGTGCGTCCGACCTGTCTCAAAAAAACGCATGCGCACGCAATGCGCACGAAATTCACCCAAAACTCCATTAATGTCTATGGGAAAAAACGCACGCTTTATTTGCAAAATCCATGCGAAAAAAACAAGAAAATTCATACAAAACGCATGATGCATTTTTTATGCGTGTTGGCAATGTGCACGCAGCGCAGCACAAAAAAACGCAAGTGTGAGAGTAGCCTTAGTCTGTAGTATACACATACATGTTAAACCAGTATAATGTAGGGGCATAGACCTTGATTCCAGCGATGAATCAGTTAGTGAACTGCTTCCTATCATTTTGATATAATCACTGTTTTACCTGCTGCAGATCATGCAGTTCTCTGGATGTTCAGCTCTGTATATTATTATTATTATTATTATTTATTATAGCGCCATTTATTCCATGGCACTTTACATGTGAGGAGGGGTATACATAATACATACAAGTACAGTAATCTTAAACAATACAAATCACGACTGGTACAGGATGAGGGAGGACCCTGCCCGCGAGGGCTCATAATCTACAACGGGATGGGTGAGGATACAGTAGGTGAGGGTAGAGCTGGTCGTGCAGCGGTTTGGTGGATCGGTGGTTACTGCAAGTTGTAGGCTTGTCGGAAGAGGTAGGTCTTCAAATTCTTTTTGAAGGTTTCCATGGTAGGTGAGAGTCTGATATGTTGTGGTAGAGAGTTCCAGAGTAGAGGGGATGCGCGCGAGAAATCTTGTATGCGATTGTGGGAAGAGGAGATAAGAGGGGAGTACAGAAGGAGATCTTGTGAGGATCGGAGGTTTCGTGCAGGTAAGTACCGGGAGACTAGATCACAGATGTACGGAGGACTCAGGTTGTGGATGGCTTTGTATGTCATGGTTAGGGTTTTGAACTGGAATCTTTGGGTAATGGGGAGCCAGTGCAGGGATTGACAGAGGGGAGAGGCCGGGGAATAGCAGGGGGACAGGTGGATTAGTCGGGCAGCAGAGTCAAGAATAGATTGGAGGGGTGCGAGAGTGTTAGAGGGGAGGCCACAGAGCAGGAGGTTGCAGTAGTCAAGGCGGGAGATGATGAGGGCATGGACTAGGGTTTTTGCAGATTCTTGGTTGAGGAATGTACGGATCCATGAAATATTTTTTAGTTGAAGTCGGCAGGAAGCGGAAAGGGCTTGGATATGTGGTTTGAAGGAAAGATCAGTGTCAAGGATAACCCCGAGGCAGCGAGCTTGTGGGACTGGAGAGAGTGGGCAGCCGTTTATTTTAATGGATAGGTCTGTTGGGGGGGTCACGTGAGATGGGCGAAAGATGATTAATTCTGTTTTGTCCATATTAAGTTTTAGAAATCTAGCGGAGAAGAAGGATGAAATAGTAGACAGACATTGAGGGATTCTGTTTAGTAGGGAGGTGATATCTGGTCCAGAGATGTAGATCTGTGTGTCATCAGCATAGAGATGATACTGAGAGCCATGAGATTCTATGAGCTGTCCGAGGCCGAAGGTGTAAACGGAGAAGAGCAAGGGCCCTAGGACTGAACCTTGCGAGACTCCGACGGATAGGGGGCGCGGTGAGGAGGTGGTGTGCGAATGGGAGATGCTGAATGTCCGGTCTGCTAGGTATGACGTAATCCAAGATAGGGCCAAGTCTGTGATACCAAGAGATGAGAGGGTTTGTAGTAATAGGGAATGGTCCACTGTGTCAAAGGCAGAGGACAGGTCCAGAAGGAGGAGGACAGAGTAGTGTCGCTTGGCCTTGGCGGCTAGTAGGTCATTGGTGACCTTAGTTAGGGCAGTTTCAGTGGAGTGGTATGGCTGGAAGCCGGATTGCAAGTGGTCAAGGAGGGTGCAAGAAGAGAGGTGGGAGGATAGTTCAAGATGGACGTGTTGTTCCAGTAGTTTTGAGGCATAGGGGAGAAGTGATATAGGGCGATAGCTAGATGCAGAGGATGGTCAAGAGAGGGCTTTTTGAGGAGAGGTGTGATTGAGGCTTGTTTAAAGCTTGAGGGGAAAACACCAGTTATTAGTGATAGGTTGAAGAGATGGGTTAGGGTTGGGATGAAGACTGTGGTGAGGTTTGGGATCGGGTCAAGTGCACAGGTAGTGAGATGTGATCTTGAGAGTAGAGTGGAGAGTCGATCTTCTGTAATGGTGGAGAAGTTGGTTTTGGGGGAGGAGGGCAGGGCAGGTAGAAGGAAGGGCACTGGGGGTTGTTGACCAAAACTGTCTCTGATGTTATCAATCTTCTCCTTGAAAAATGAGGCAAAGTCTTCAGCTGAGATGAGTGGAGAGGGAGGAGGTGCTGGGGGTGGAGGAGAGAATTGAAGGTGTTGAATAACTTTTTAGGGTTGTGAGACAGGGAGGATATGAGAGATGAGAAGTAGGTTTGCTTTGCTGCAGCGAGTGTGGCCTTGAAAGTAGTGAGGGACTGTTTGAATGTGATGAAGTCCTCATTGGAGTGGGATTTTTTCCATTTCCGCTCAACAGCCCTGGAAGCCCGCCTCAGTTCTTTGGTCAGACTGGTGTGCCAGGGCTGTCTGTTGATTTTGCGAGTTTTGGTATGTTTGAGAGGGGCAACTGATTCCAAAGCTACAGCTATTGTGGTGTTATATAGAGCGGCAGCGGCATCCGCATTGAGTAGGGAACTTATGTCTGTAAGAGGGAGGAGGGATTCAGACAGTGAGTGTAGATCGAGGTGTTGAAGATTTCTGCGAGGGTGTGCGAGTTTTTGAGGTGGGGATTGTGGACCTGAGGAGGAGAGGGAAGAGAATGTAAGTAGGTTGTGGTCAGAGAGAGGAAGAGGTGAGTTAGAGAGGCTAGATAGGGAGCAGAGGCGGGTGAAGATGAGGTCTAGTGTGTGGCCATCTTTGTGAGTGGCTGCAGAAGACCATTCAGTGAGGCCGAAGGAAGAAGTGAGAGATAGAAGTTTAGTGGCAGCTGAGAGCGAAGTGTCAATGGGGATGTTGAAGTCACCCAAGATGATAGTGGGGATATCAGTGGAAAGGAAATGGAGTAGCCAGGTGGTGAAGTGGTCAAAGAAGGTGGTGGCTGACCCTGGAGGGCAGTATATGACAGCTAGTTGGAGGTTGGAGGGGGAGTAGATGTGCACCTCGAAGGAAGGGAGGGTAACAGAGCGGCAGTGGGATTGGGTTGAAGGAGCAGTTATCTGACAGGAGAAAACCAACTCCTCCACCATGCTTGCAGCTGGGGTGGGGGGGTGTGGGAAAGGTGGAATCCACCATATGAGAGTGCAGCAGGAGAGGCTGTGTCAGAGGAGGTGAGCCAGGTTTCGGTGATGGCGAGGAAGGAAAGTTTGTTAGTAATAAAAAGATCATGGATGAAAGAAAGTTTGTTGCAGACAGAGCGAGCGTTCCACAGAGCTCCTGTTAGTGGGACTGGGGAAGCTGGGGCTGGGCGAATGTGTATATGGTTGGAGTGGTTACGGAAAGTTGTGATTGGGTGTGGATGGGAGGTAGAAATGACTGTGGGAATGTGGTGAGGAGGACAAGGATTTGGAGAGATATCGCCGGCAGTGAGAAGGAGCAGAGAGAGTGTTAGCAGGTGGGAGCAGGAGAGGGCAGGAGGTGGCTGTCTGTGTTTTGAGACAGAGGTTTGTATGTTGAGGAACAGATCTGAAGAAGAGGCGAGATGGATTGGAAGGATTGAAGAAGAGATGAACAGTTCCTTACTAGGTGTAGGGATTAGTGGGGTTATCAGATAGTGAAGGATTATAGGGGTTAGAGTGGAAACAAACAAAAACATTGTTTACAGTGACTCTTTACAGTTACCTTCTGTTCCCTTCTGGTTCAATTCTGGATTAATTCATATTTTCATATCATCTCACACTTTTAAGATACACACTTCTAGGATACACACTGCAGACTAAAGCCTTGGCAGACTTGTGCTATGCAATATATGTGCTACAAAGTGCATTCAGGTGTGAAGCTGAGAGGAGTGGTCTGTGCTCCTCTTGGTCAGATAATTAAGAGTGGACCAGATGCATATGATCAAGCCAAAGTAGGTCATAAATAATACTGGGGTAAAGCAGGGGGTTAGTTGAGAGACATACCAAGTGAATACTATGTGCAGAGGTAAGAAGTGTATATCACACCCACACTGCTGATTGGCAGCTTTCAGCTCATATACAGTGTACACAGAAAGCTGCTGATCAGTGGTGGTGGAGGGCATATATAAAGCTCATGAATATACTTCACTACCCTGCAGGTATACTTGGCTTTTGATGATAATCTCCTGCTGATAAAACTGATTTTTATCAAAATTTCAGCAAGCACCCAGTAAGAGATGCACTGTTGGAATCAGGGTATCTGTCTCCACATTATGCTTCTTTCAGATTAGATGGCAAAAACTTGGTGACGGATTCCTTTTAATAATTTTATATTGCTAGAATTTTCTGAAATGTCTGGTTTTATAAATTCTTGCATTGTTATTCCTTCTGAAATATACAGAAAGTGTGCCACATTTTAATTTTATACTTACAGTTTTGATATAATTTTGGCATAAAGATAAAAATTATATATTTTTAAGGCTCACTGTATTACATATGTTCATAATGATTTAAAAATGTAGTTAAACTGTAGCTAATTTTAACTAAAGCACACAAATGTCATAATGGTACTCTCTGCTGCAGAAATGCCACATCACACAGATACCTGTATAGTATTCTCAGCTGCAGAAATGCCTCATGTGTCATAGTGTAATTATGCTCATCACCTGTCATAGTGTAATTATGCTCATCACCTGTCATAGTGTAATTATGCTCATCACCTGTCATAGTGTAATTATGCTCATCACCAGTGCCAGGGTCTGATGAGCTATGAAATTACTCCATTAAATTATTTTTTTACATGTCGTATATTTTCATGTTTATTATTGTTAACAGTTCAAGAACATGTTTTTCCTTGTGGCATCTACTGAAAATATAACTATGTAAAATACATATACATTGCAGCATCTGTTTCTGACCACCATTGGCCTTTAGTTTATATTAAGTAGGTTCATTTTTGGATGACATGTAAAGAAGTGTGATAAAACACTCCGGGATCGCCTTTGCTGGGGTCAAAGGTCACGTGCGTTCAGCATGAAACTCAGGCGCAGAGGTGGGATTCGGGTATAACTGACACTGGGTCAGGTTTATTAATGGTGAAAGCAATGCATAAAGAAATAAAACATAAAACAAATCCTTGCCTGTCCGGCACTAACTAAACAAAGTACAACCTAACTACCAACTGGCGGGCTTCTCCCGTCCAGTCAAACCACAGTTGCAGTGGGCACTGCTCTCACTCACGTGTGTCTCTCACACAGACAGGCTCTCTGTGTTCCCAGGCTGAGACACACACACACAACCACCTGGCATCCTTTTATATCCACCTCCCATTATTCATTAGCAAGCAGGTGCGATACTGACCAGACTAGGCCACATAGGAAAGGAATCTGGGTGAGATATACCTGCCCTCATCCACTATTCCCACATGATTCTCACATATCCCCCCCCTCTGCTCAGACCACTCTGGTCGAGCAATGACACCCGCCAAACAGTGCACTCGGGACAGGGCATCTGCATTCCCCATCTGTACCCCTGGGCGGTGCTCCACCGTAAAAGTGTAGGCCTGCAGGGCAAGGAACCACCGGGTCACCCGACTATTCTGTTCCTTGTTCAAGTGCATCCACTTGAGAGGGGCATGGTCAGTGATCAGCCTGAACTTTCGGCCCACCAGGTAATATTTGAGGGCCTTTAGAGCCCACTTAATGGCTAGGCACTCTTTTTCTACGACTGCATACCTTTGCTCGTGTTTATTCATCTTCCTGCTGAGATAGAGGACTGGGTGTTCCACTCCGTCCCTCACTTGTGAGAGTACGGCCCCGATACCAGTATCAGAGGCATCCGTTTGTACTACAAACTCGCTGCGGAAGTCCGGAGTCACCAGTACGGGCTGAGAGCAAAGTGCCCGTTTTAGGCTATGGAAGGCTTCTTCAGCCGCTAAACTCCATTTAATCATGACGGAGTCTTTCCCTTTTGTAAGATCCGTCAGGGGGGTAGCGATGGCTGCAAAATTGGGTATGAACCGGCGATAATAACCGGCGATCCCCAGGAAGGCTTGCACCTGCTTCTTGCTGACAGGTTGTGGCCAGTCCTGAACCACCTGAATCTTATCAACCTGGGGTTTAACAACACCCCTCCCAATTACATACCCCAAATACCGGGCTTCTTCTAGCCCGATGTGACATTTCTTGGGGTTCGTGGTTAGACCTGCCTCTCACAGGTCGTCAATCACAGCTTGTACTTTCTGGAGATGAGTCTCCCAGTCCAAGCTGTAAATGACAATGTCATCCAAATAGGCCGAAGCGTACTTCCTATGTGGCCTCAGGACTCGATCCATCAGACTCTGGAAGGTCGCTGGTGCTCTGTGCAGTCCAAATGGCATATACACATACTGAAATAGACCTTCTGGGGTAGCAAATGCTGTCTTTTCTCTGGCAGCCTCCACCAGAGGGATCTGCCAATACCCCTTTGTTAGGTCTAGGGTCATAATATATCGGGCTTTTCCTAACCGATCTATTAACTCGTCGACCCGGGGCATGGGGTAGGCATCAAATTTTGAGACCGCATTCAGTTTCCTGAAGTCATTGCAGAACCGGATGGTGCCGTCCGGTTTAGGAATTAGCACAATCGGGCTGGACCAAGCACTGTGTGATTCCTCAATGACACCTAACTCTAACATTGCCTTCACTTCTCGGGAAACGGCTTCACGGCGCGCTTCCGGGATTCGGTAGGGCTTTACGTGAACTGTGACACCAGGTTCCGTTACGATGTCATGTTTTATTAGCGTAGTCTGCCCGGGTTTTTCTGAGAAAAACTTTTGGTTGTGAAGTAGAAACTGCCTGACCTCAGTCTTTTGCCGCTCTGAGAGAGTCTCTGCAACCCGTACCTCCGGTACGGTATGCGAGCCGACAGGACGGGCCAGCTCCGCTGACAAGGCAGACCGATCTTTCCAGGGTTTTATCAGATTTACATGATAAATCTGTTCAGGTTTCCGTTTACCTGCCTGGTATACCTTATAGTTTACTTCACCAACTCTTTCCTTAATCTCAAAGGGGCCCTGCCACTTTGCCAGGAACTTACTGTCCACCGTGGGGACCAGGATCAACACCCTATCTCCGGGTGCAAACGTACGGATCTTGGCGCCCCTATCATAGATTCTTTTTTGGGCTCCTTGAGCCTGTATCATGTCTTCTTTGACGATAGGCATAACAGCCGCAATACGGTCCTGCATTTGTGTGATGTGATCTATCACTGTTTTAAATGGAGTGACCTGACCCTCCCAGGTTTCTTTTGCAACGTCTAACAGTCCGCGAGGACGTCGGGCGTACAATAACTCGAAAGGCGAGAATCCCGTGGAAGACTGGGGTACTTCCCTGATGGCAAAAAGCAAATACGGAAGTAAATAGTCCCAGTTCTTCCCATCCTTGTCTATCACCTTTCTCAGCATCTGCTTCAGAGTTTTATTGAACCGTTCAACCAACCCGTCTGTTTGAGGGTGATACACGGATGTGCATAACGGTTCGATTTGTAACAATCGGCAGAGCTCCTTCATTATCCTGGACATAAAGGGGGTCCCCTGGTCGGTGAGTATCTGTTTTGGTATACCGACCCGACTAAACACATGCACCAGTTCCTTGGCAATCGTCTTGGTGGCCGTGTTACGCAAAGGGATGGCCTCCGGGTAACGAGTGGCATAATCCAAGATGACCAGGATATGTTGGTGTCCACGTGCAGACCGTGGAAGGGGCCCAACTAAATCCATCCCAATCCTCTCAAACAGGACTTCAATAATAGGTAGGGGTACCAAAGGGCTACAGAACCGGGGCTTAGGTGCAGAGGCATGGCAGTCAGGACAAGACTCACAATATACACGAACATCGTGATGCATGCCTGGCCAAACAAAACAGTGTAATATCCTTTCGGTGGTTTTCTGGACTCCCAGGTGACCTCCCATCACATGTCCGTGGGCCAGGTCCAGCACCTGCCCCCGGTAGGGTTTTGGCACGACTAACAGTTGCACCGTATCTTCCCCCTTTTTCTCTATCTGATAGAGTAAATCATTCTCCAGAACCATGTAAGGATATGCCAGCCTAGAGCCAGGTTCTACGGGTACCCCATTTATCACTTTTACATTTGTCCTAGCCTGAGAAAGGGTAGGATCCTTTATTTGCTCGCTTTGGAAGTCATCTTTCTGAACTTCTAAATCCGGCAAACGGGGAGGTGGACGGCTGTCGGCCTCCTCCTCTTCCCCGGTCTCCTCTGTATCACCCGCCATGACTGAAAACGGGAACTGCAGGTCATTTCCCGCAGACTCTTCCCCCGAGTCTTCCGGGGAGACCTCTTCCCGGGGTTCGGGACCCACATGCGCCCTGGGAGAAGAATCATGTACACTATTACCCGAGGGCATCAACTGATTCTCCCACAATTGCCAGAAGTGGGGAAAATCCCGGCCCAGGATAACATCTTGCAATAACGCCGGGACGAGTCCCACTTTATGTTGCACAGACTCATAGGAAGTAGTAATGCATATGACCGTGGTGAGGTACGAACAGGTGTCTCCATGCACACACGTTACAGAAAATTTGTCTGATGGTCCAGTCGGGGCTGACACCAGACTGGCCTTCACCAGAGTCACCACACTTCCCGAGTCTAACAATGCCACCACATTTTTGCCATCAACAGTTAAATCACACAAGTGTTTTTCCACATCCTTTTGACCGGCATTCACACTCACTACCCGTGCAACCATAGACATGAGGTTTTTAGAGTCTGTGACGTCGCACTGCATGGGTTCAGTAGTGACCGGACAGTTCGCAGCAATATGTCCCATCTCTTGGCAGCGGAAACACCTAACGGGCCCCTTGCTTGCAACGTGATGCCCGCATTTTCCACCACAATGTGATAAAACACTCCGGGATCGCCTTTGCTGGGGTCAAAGGTCACGTGCATTCAGCATGAAACTCAGGCGCAGAGGTGGGATTCGGGTATAACTGACACTGGGTCAGGTTTATTAATGGTGAAAGCAATGCATAAAGAAATAAAACATAAAACAAATCCTTGCCTGTCCGGCACTAACTAAACAAAGTACAACCTAACTACCAACTGGCGGGCTTCTCCCGTCCAGTCAAACCACAGTTGCAGTGGGCACTGCTCTCACTCACGTGTGTCTCTCACACAGACAGGCTCTCTGTGTTCCCAGGCTGAGACACTCACACAACCACCTGGCATCCTTTTATATCCACCTCCCATTATTCATTAGCAAGCAGGTGCGATACTGACCAGACTAGGCCACATAGGAAAGGAATCTGGGCGAGATATACCTGCCCTCATCCACTATTCCCACATGATTCTCACAGAAGGTAAACTGAGAGTCATATCCTCTTACATAAAATCCTTGAACTTTTCAGAGCCAGAGAAGCAACTTGCTTTCCTTAGTTATGTTCTAAAATGTTAAGTTAAAGTTCATGTTTTCCTAAAGTCGAAAGAGTAAATGTAATTAACGATACTGGCCACCATATGGGAAAAGTCTAGCTTTGGCTCTTTTGCATACAGTATAATGAGCCAGATAACCTGCTGCCCCTTTATGATTTATATTTAGATGATTTATTAATCTACATACCAAATTGCTGATTAACCTTTTTTATTAATGGGAGAGCATGCAAATGTATATGATTCAGGCACAGTGCTTTAATACTTTGTAGGTACAGTATTTGGTCCCCAGGCTAGTTGAAGTTATAGGTCACATGTGTTGGCGCTTCAGTATAACACTAGCCCTGTTAGAATAGCATTGACTGAGCTACCTACAAGGACTGTGGCTTAGAACACTAAATAATGCCATGAGCTAAGACAGTTATCGCAATTGTAGTCTGTACTATGTGTCTTTTATAGATTGAAACAAGGAGGACTATGCTCAGCACCAGGAGTTCTGGTGAAATGGTGCCTCCAAGTTTTCTTATGTCCTGCACCTGGGATTAACATTATTTACTGTCCTTGTAAGATAAACCATGGACTATCCCAAGCCTGTTGTACTGCAAGATGTCTTGTGCTAATTACTCTGTATTCAAAGACAAAGCATCATGTTCAAAGAAGATGGTAACTGCCCACTATACATGTAAGAAAGTGATTCCAATGTTTGCTGTAACGGCAACATAGTGCCCCAGTATTGTAGTGTAAATGCCAAGCCAGAAATAATTTATGCTGTTCTTTAATCAGCAAACATATTTCTATAATGTTATCGTGAAACTGCCAAGCTCAGTGCCATAGCTTTGAAGTATAACTGCCAAGCTCAGTGTCACAGCTTTATAGTATAACTGTCAAGCTCAGTGCCATAGCTTTGTAGTATAACTGACAAGCTCGAGTCCATGCTTGCACCATGCTCATGCCAAGAGATGTGTTTATGGTCATGTGGCACCCCAGGAGTCCGGTTGCCACAGTGGTATTGCCTCCCTCACAGGGAGTAATGTCATGTCTGGAAGCAAGGAGGGGTCCCCTTACCAGGTGTCAGTAGGAGAGAAGTTGAGCAGAACCTGGAGAGTGGAGCTGTGATTAAACTCACCCCAGAGCTGAGCGCTAGGAACTAGAAACCAGAGTCCGTGGTTGCGCGGGTACTGAAGTTCTGGCAGCTAAATATGGAGGGCAGGGGACTGCAGGTCTCCTGGCCCGATCTAATACTTGGCGGCACAGCAGCATACCAGAGCCCGGAGCCGACACAAAGGAGCAGCACCTGTGATAGGTTCGAACTGCCTGCCATGCGGGCAATGGTTTGTTTTTAAAAAAAACTGAGAGAGACAGTTAGCAGAAGGAGGGTAATCTTTTAGGCACAAATGAAAAAGGGAGGACAGCACAGAAGGAAGGCCTCCATACCTACCTGGTCAGGTGTATCCAAAATTGCTTCCAGGCTGCCTGACTCTCCATTACAATCTGTTACCAATGCCCTAGTCTGTACTATCAACCATCAAGTAAAGGAAAAGAAAACTACAGTCCTTGTGTCCTCCAGTGATCTCTTGCGCCCCGAGTCCTGCACCACAAGGTGCACGAAGCATGACAAACAGAATCGATAGCGCTGGGGCCCCGCACCACCTGTTTGGTGATGCAGCTGGGATAGCTCTGCTCCTATCAGCCCCAGCGGTCTCCTTTAGCAGCGTCAGCCATCTGTTGCTGAACACCACAGGTGGCGTCACGTTAAATCCCATATACATATTCCACATTTTACGGCACAGCCAGGGCCACGGAGTCGAGTCACGGCCCCGTGACTTCCCCAAAAAACTGTCCAACCCGGTTCTGAGTACTCCACGGCCCTGGTGAGCGTGTCAGTCAGAGGGCCACACATAAAAAACTGACTCACTTACATACAGTATAAGTTACTGTGGGACTTTCAGTACTGCAGAAGCTCATAAACATTTATAGCTATCCATAAACCTGCTATGAAATAGAATGGTTTCTATTCCAGGTTCTGCCATGCTAAAAGACAAAAGAAGGATTCTGCTTAAAAAAAAAACAAAAAGCAAAAAAAAACAACTGACTAATGCTAGTTTGTACATCCCATGCCAGAATGGACAAAGCTTTGAACAGCATTTTGTACAAGGCCAGGAGATTTCAGATGACAGTCAGAGAGATAGATTATGATTACAAGATTTTTTTTTCATAATCGCCAGATGCAATCCCCAGATTACCTCATTACATTATTGTAGAAAAGGGAAATAGAGGAACACTTAAAAAGCATGCAGTCCTTTTCTATTCCATGTGCACTGCGTAGCTTAGAGATCACAAATTATTATGAATTGGTTATTAGGATTTGAGTCTGTGTTCCATGATAATCTTGGCTATTGAAAATTACAGCTTTATAGATTAACAGTTGTCTTGGTGCTGAATAAAACACAAATAAATACACTGCAACCTGATTTTGTAGGAAGATTCTACAAGTGCTGAAAAACACATGGTCTTTATTAGTCAGATAGTAACAGCGCCAAATGTGACTTTTTAAATACATATGATAAAATGTTCCCGAGCTGTATAGTAATATTATAAATGTGTCTAGGATCAAAAGATATACATAGCACATTCCAGTGGTTAATATTAACTATTCCAGTTACACAACCAATAAACAACAAACAAAAAGACAAATGATCCACTCATGACTGTCACTGCCAGGCAGAGTTTAACAGCGAGACCAGATGGGTCAACGTAAGACTGACTCATCAAATATCTGTCTCCTCCATTAGTTTTCATTCTATCTATCCATCTTTCTATCTAAATCCAAAAAATTGAAGGCAGCACACCAGTAAGTAGAGATTCACGGTGTGACCAGCGGTAATGATTTTACTGCTGATCAGAAGCAGTGTTTGCTGCGCTGTCATGCACATGACAGTGTGGCAAACACTGGATGTTCTGGCCCCCCATTCAAGTGAAAGGGGTCCGGGTACTGTTCTGATAACCGAACCCAAACTTTTTTTTAACTTTTCAGCCGAACCTGCCAGACCGAACATCCAGGGGTCTGCGCATCTCTACTCATAGCCTATTGCCATGCAAATGCCTTCTAATAGTTTGTGTAGACGCAGTTTGACGCCTTATGCTAAGCATGTGATGCCCAATTTCACTTGCAGTACAGAATGGATAAGTTGTGGAACTAGTGGTACAAGCATTTCTCTAAAGTGTCCCAGGAGCAGTTTGTCAGTACAATAACAACGGTTGGTATGTTGCTCGTGCTACTGTGAGCAGTCTGGGTGGCCTGAATGTGCTACCATCTTCCGACTCTATCTCCCGTTTAGTACATAAGGGATGTTGTTGGTCGGCAATAGCAAAAGGAGTTACAAGCAGCAGATGTTGAATTATATGCCCAAATGCATTTTGTGTAGCAGAACACTCCTCAGATAACCTGATTGATAGCATTGCCAAGGTGTGTAAGTGCATGTATTTCTGAGAGCGGCACTCATACACCATACTAAATAAATGGAGATGTTTTGAAAATGTTGCTTCCATTTTGGTTATCGTTTGCATATCATTAAATGTCTGTCAATCCTGAGATTTTCATAATTCCATGACTTTTGATTCTTACTCTTGCAATTTCACTAGGGAAGAGTGTATATTCTATATATACAGTGCTCAGCATAGTTAAATCCCTTTTCAAAAATTAGATATTAATGAATTTCTCACTGAACACAAGAAGAATATTCAGAATTGAGAGTCCTCAGTAGTTGATACCTTTTAATGGCTAACTGAAAAGACGGTAACACATTGGTATCAACTACTGAGGACTCTCAATTCTGAATATTCTTCTATCTACTGGCTAACACGGTACAAAGATATACATCTTTCCTGAACACAAGAACAATTTTCAAAATTTTTGATAAGACTGAGTTTTATAGTGCATTATTATTATTTTAAATCCATAAAATGAAAGTAATGTTACTAATATGACTTTTAGGCCTTTATGATCAAAATACTGGAAAAGTGCCACAACTGAGGACCGCAAACAAGAAGAGTTATGTCTGGGCCAAAAAAACACAAGAACTGAACTTTAGATCAATGAAATTCTGTGGTGAGATGAGTCAAAATTTTAGATTTTCGGTACCAACCGCCAGGTGTTTGTGAGACACAGAAAAGGTGAGCATATGATTTCTACATGGGAAAATGTGTTTTTTTTCTTTACTAGTGTCACTATTTGCAATTTATTTCAAAGTCAAGGCTCACATGTGTAGCATGGCTACCACATAATTCTGCAAAGACATGCTATCCCATCTCGTTTGCACTTAGTGGGTCCATCATTTCTGTTGCAACAGAACAATGACCCAAAACACCCCCCCAAGCTATACAAGGGCTATGTGATCAAGGCAGCAATGGAAGGAGTTTTGCCTCAGATGACATTGCCTCCACAATCACCCGACCTAAACGCAAATTAAAGGGTATGGGTTTGACCACAGAGAAAATATAAACCAGCCATCAAGTGCTCAGCACCTCTGGGAACTCCTTCGGGACTGTGAGAATGCCATTTCAGATGACTACCTGATGAAGCGGTTTGAGAGAATGCCAAGGGTGTGTAAAGCTGTCATCAGAGTAAAAAGTGGGATATTTTGATAAACCCAAGTATTAACGATTAATGTGTTTCTTTACTCCCTGTTTTCAAATGTAGTCCTTTGTGGCTTTACAGCTTTCAGTCTGAATCTACAATATTCACATTCCAATAAGAACAAGGAAAAGCAGAAAAGCATTGTATGGACAAGCATGTACAAACTTTTGTCAAGCTATGTACAGTGGGGAAAATAAGTATTTGATACACTGATGATTTTGCAAGGTTTCCCACCTACGAAGAGCGGAGAGGTCTCTAATTTTTATCGTATGTACATTTCAACTGTGAGAGACAGAATCTAAAAATAAAAACCAGAAAATCACACTGCATGATTTTTAAATAATTAGATTGCATTTTATTGCATGCAATAAGTATTTGATTACCTACTAACCAGCAAGAATTCATTCTGGCTCTCAAAGACTCTGCACTCCTTACCGGTATAAATTTCACCTGTTTTAATGCGCTACCTGTATAAAAGACACATGTCCACACCTTAAATCAATCACACTCCAACTTATCCACCATGGCCAAGACTAAAGAGCTGTCTAAGGACACCAGGGACAAAATTTTACACCTGGGATGGGCTGCAGGACAAAGACAAGCAGCTTGGTGAGAAAGCAACAACTGTTGGCACAATTATTAGAAAATGGAAGAAACACAAGATGACTGTCAATCTTTCTCAGTCTAGGCCCCCATGCTAGATCTCAACTCGTGGGGTAAGGATGATTCTGAGAAAGGTCAGGAATCAGGCTAGAACTACAGAGGAGGACCTGATCAATGACCTGAAGAACTTAGACCACAGTCTCATACATTACTGTTTATAACACACTACGCTGTCATGCATTAAAATCTTTCAGGGCAAGCAAGGTCCCCCTGCTCATGCCAGCACATGTCCAGTCATGTTTGAAGTTCACCAAAGACCATCTGGATGATCTAGAGGAGGCAATGGAGACGGTCAAGTGGTCAGATGCGACCAAAGTAGAACGTTTTGGTATCAACTCCCCTCTCCATGTTTGGAGGAAGAAGATAGATGAGTACAACCCCAAGAACACTGTCTTAATCATGAAGCATGGTAGTGGAAACATCATACTTTGGGGGTGCTTTTCTGTATAAGGGAAAGGACGTCTGCATCTTATTGAAGAGAGGATGGATGGAGTCGTGTATCGTGAGATTTTGGCTAACAACCTCCTTCCCTCAGTAAAAGCATCAAAGATGGGTCGTGGCTGGGTCTTCCATCATGACAATGACCTGAAATACACAGCCAGAGCACCTAAGGGGTGGCTCCGGAAGAAGAATTTCAAGGTCTTGGAGTTGCCTAGCCAGTTTCCACCCTGAACCCAATAGAAAATCTTTGGAGGGAACTGAAACTCAATGTTGCCCAGTGACAGCCCCGTTTCCTGAAAAACCTGAAGAAGATCTGTATGGATTAGTGCACCAAAATACTTGCTTCAGTGAATGCAAACTTGGTCTAGATCTGCAGGAAACATCTGACCTCTGTAATTGGAAACAATGGTTACTGTACCAAATATTATGTTCTACTCTATCAAATACTTATTTCATGCAATAAAATGCAAATTAATTATGTAAAAATCATACAATGTGATTATCTGGATTTTTTTTAGCTTCTGTGTCTAACAGTTGAAGGGTACCTACGATAAAAATGACAGACCTCTCCATTTGTAGGTGGGAAAACTTGCAAAATGAACAGTGCATCAAATACTTATTTTTCACACTTTATTCATATATATAGTGCTTTGCATATTTGAGTACACCCCCTTTGAAAACAATGATTTTAATCAATATATCAATGAACACAAGAAGAGCTTCAAAAATTGTGTGAGAACTTTTTTTAACCCATAACGTGAATGCGCTGTTAATTATATAGCTTCTATATCAAAAGTTAAAGTTTTACCCAAATTAGCTGATGCAAACATGAATTCACCTCACATAAAAAAGAACTACATCTGTTATTTTGTATGACCTCCATGATTTTTAAGGACAGCACTATATCTTTTAGGCATGGAATTATCAAGTTGCAACATTTATTTTAGTATGGTTGTCCTGAGGAAGGAGTCAGTCAATAATAAACCTTGTTTCATTCTTCAAGAAAGACCTCTTTTAGAACCTGGATAGAGCGTGATGCTCAACTTCTCTCTTCAGAATTCCCCATATGTGTTTGACTGGGTTCAGAGGAGACATACTTGGTCACTGAATCACTTTCACACTCTTCTTCAGAAATGTAACAGTTACACTGTTACGCTCGCAATTGTTTATTGTTTAGCAAGAGCATGGATCGTGGTCCCACTGTGCTGTAGCCCGAAGACAGTCTGAAGGGGTGTGACTGAATGCTTCCCAAAAACTGATCTCGGATGCACGTCAACTGACGGTGCCGCGATACGAGGAGAACCTGGCGAGGCATGATCAAGTGCTACACTAGGACTAACCTCGGTCACACGGCAGCTGACCCTCAACAAGATATGATGGTGCTGGTGGACACGAATGACACAGGGGCACAGGCAGGATCCAGTTCAGACTGGATGAACAGGAACAGCTTCAGGAAGAACTGGGTCACTGACAGGTACAACTGGAATACAGGAATGGGTAGAGGCCTGTTCAGTCTGAACAAGGAACTGCAGATGTAGACAAGCAGGGAACTGCAGAAGTGGACAAGCAGGGAACCACTGGTTCCCACAGGACAGACAAGAGCATGTTCACATAGAACAGACTGGTTCAGGTAAGGACAAGTACACACAGGACAGACGGGACCAAGTTAATACAAGACAAATACAAGGACAGGTACACACAAAACACCCAGAGCGAGTCTCACGCAAGGTGCTTACAATGAAGCAGTAAAAGTACAGGAAAATCACTAATGTTGCACAGAAAAAACAGATTAGAGATAGGTACAGGTTCAGACACTGCAGGTTTTAGAAATAGGTACAGGTTCATACATTGCAGGTTTTTGGAGATATGTACAGGTCCAGACACCGCAGTTAATTGAGAAAATGATCCTGACTTAGATATAAACAGGTTCAGGGATTGGTCCGAATTCAGACACGGACAGAGACAGGTATAATAATAATAATAATAATAAATTTTATTTTTATAGCGCCGACATATTCCGCAGCACTTTACATTTCAGGTATAGGTTCAGGGTGCAGGCCTTGGTATTCAGCCCCCATGGTGGCAGAACAGGAAAGGACCTGGAAACTCAGTAGTTGCACACACACTGAAAGACAATGTTGCCAAGGCACCTCCCAACAGGTGGAGGTGCATTAAGAACCAAGCACCTCTCAAGAGCAGGCGGTGGACACAATAGGAATGCGGCACTGTCTCTTTAAGGATTAAAAACTGCACGCCTGGGCGCTTTAAGTGTGAACAGAAAGCAGAGGACCAGGAACTTATTGCACACAGCAAGCAGAGGACAAGGAGCTCACTGCATGGCTTGGGGTGGTGAGTATGTTGGTGTTCCTGTACGTAGAGGATGGGAAGCCATGCAGAGATCCAGGCAGTGGTGTTACAGGCACAAAGTAATGGCAGCGTCTTCTCTTTCAATATATATAGCAGTACATCTTTGAATTCATGATATCATCAATGAAATGCTACTCCCCGACACTGGCATCACTCATGCAGCCCCATGTAAGGACTTTATCACCAGCATGTTTCACTCTAGGCACCATGCATTATTTTTTATATTATTCTTTGTACTCCTCACTTTTGCGACACCATACACTTTTGAAGTCAACAATTTTAAAAACATTTATCTTATTGTCATCACTCCAGAGTATAACACTTTTGCTACAGTATTCTGACTGATAAAGAAAGCTTTTCTGATCTTCTTGTAGCCTTCACTTTACTTATGTAAAGAAATTATTTTCTTTCTCAAGTTTTATGATTTTTCTCTTCCCTATGGTGCCATTACTAACAGCATGAAATCGGAAGAGGTTTTCTTTGTTAAGTACCACCTTTTTATAGTCACTATCTGATGGATACCTGTTTAATGAATAATTAGACTTGCCTGTGATTGAATTCTTGCTAATTTGAATTTTGTAGCCTAAACTTTAACTTTGTTCCTAAAACTTTCATTTGTGTATACTCATTTTAGCAACTTGATCTTGAATGAATTTGTTAGGAAAATTACTTTTTTGGGTTTGCAAAATAACAAATCATGTTTTCAATCAATGGCTCACATTTGTGGGAGTATTTTGTAGTATGGTATCACATATAAATTGTTGTTTCTGAAAGAAAACTAAAGGTTTTCTGACAAATCTGTTGGGGTGTACTTATTTCTGCTGAGCATTGTATATATGGTGTGTGTGTGTATATATTGTAACAAGTCACTGCTAAAGTACTGGAGGGGAGATATGTATCACTGAGGTTATTAGCTTCAATGATATGAACCTGGAAAAATGCTCGATCACACTAAGTGCTGAAAGGGGTTAATCGGCCATGTTAAGGGCTAGGTTTAGTGAACATCTGTGGAGTGGATTGGAGGTTGTTCACCATATCTCCATCCCAGGATGTGGTTTAGGAGGTAAGTAGTCAGCCTTCTGAATCATTCGGTGTTGGGTGTGCCTGGAGATGTGAACTCCAGAGCTGTGTTAGGATAAAGGAAAGTTGGACCTTTTTTATGTTTGCTTCCTAAGCAGGCAGATCCACGCAGCAACATGGACTGTGCCATTTGTTTTTTGTTTTGTTTTCCAGTTAGGCAAGAAAGGCTGTGTTTATGCTGCAAACCCTGCCCTGGTTTCTGCTGTAACTAAACAAAATTTAAAAAGACAGCGTTTGTGTCAACCTCTATGAGCAGCCGATAAAACCGATCTACCACTATATTCATATATATATGTGTATCTATCTATCTACCTACCTACTTACCTACCTATCTATATACAATGCTCAAAAAAATAAAGGGAAAGCTTAAGCAACAGAATATAACTCCAAGTAAATCAAACTTCTGTGAAAGCAAACTGTCCACTTAGGAAGCAACACTGATTGACAGTCAATTTCACATGCTGTTGTGCAAATGGAATAGACAACAGATGGAAATTATTGGCAATTATCAAGACACACTCAATAAAGGAGTGGTTCTGCAGGTGGGGATTACAGACCACATCTCAGTACCAATGCTTTCTGGTTGATGTTTTGGTTACTTAAATGTTGGTTGTGCTTTCACACTCATGGTAGCATGAGATGGACTCTACAACCCACACAAGTGGCTCAGGTAGTGCAGCTCATCCAGGATGATATATCGAACTGTGGCAAGAAGGTTTGCTGTGTCTGTCAGTGTAGTGCCCAGAGGCGCTAACAGGAGACAGGAGAGTACACCAGGACATGTGGAGGGGACCATAGGAGGGCAACTACCCAGCAACTGAACCGCTACCTCCGCCTTTGTACAAGGTGGAACAGGAGGAGCACTGCCAGAGCCCTACAAAATGACCTCCAGCAGGCCACAAATGTGCATGTGTCTGCACAAACGGTTAGAAACTGACTCCATGAGGATGGTCTGAGTGCCCAACGTCCACAGATGGGGGTTGTGCTCACAGCCCAAAACCATGTAGGACACTTGGCATTTGCCACAGAACACCAGGATTGGCAAGTTCGCCACTGGCGCCCAGTGCTCTTCACAGATGAGCACATGTGACAGACGTGATAGAGTCTGGAGACACCGTGGAGAGCAATCTGCTGCCTGCAACATCCTTCAGCATGACCGGTTTGGCAGTGGGTCAGTAATGGTGAGGGGTGGCATTTCTTTGGAAGGTCGCCCAGCTCTCCATGTGCATATCTAAAGAAGGCATATCTAAAGAAGAATATAATGCTGTTTGCAGAACTTGCAGGGCACAAATCAGATTATCTAAAGCTGAAAATGAATTGAGGCTTGCAAGAGATGTCAAAAGCAATAATAAAGGATTTTGGGGATATGTCAAAAGTAAAAGAAAAGTCAAAGATGCAATAGGATTTTTACAGGATGAAAATGATGAAATGGTAAGACAGGATGTTGAGAGGGCTGAACTTTTAAATTCCTATTTTGCATCTGTTTTCTCTGAGAAAGGAAATGTAACATCAACTGTTATTCACTGTCCTATTAAGGGAATAGAAGAATCCAGGATATCTATAAACAGAAAGATAGTGAGGAAACACTTAGCTAACCTAAATGAATTCAAGTCTCCAGGACCAGATGAATTACACCCCAGAGTACTGAAGGAGATAGCAGAAGAAATTTTTGAACCCCTCTCCATAATCTTTGAAAATTCTTGGAGAACAGGAGAAGTGCCAGAAGACTGGAGAAGAGCAAATGTTGTTCCTATCTTCAAAAAGGGGAAGAAGGTGGACCCAGGCAACTATAGGCCGGTGAGTCTGCCTTCTATACCAGGAAAGATCTTTGAACAAATTATTAAACAACATGTATGTCAATACCTGGATAAGAATGAAGTGATTAAACAGAGTCAGCATGGGTTTGTAACTAATAAGTCATGTCAGACTAACTTAATTTCCTTCTATGACGGTATCACTGATTGGGTGGATCAAGGAAATGCTGTAGATATAGTATATCTTGACTTCAGCAAAGCATTTGACAAAGTCTCTCATAAAATCCTTATTGAAAAAATGACTAAGTATGGAATGGACAAGGCAACTGTTAGGTGGATTCATAACTGGCTTAGTGATCGGACCCAAAGAGTGGTCGTAAATGGCTGCACATCCAGTTGGAAGAATGTCTCAAGTGGGGTACCACAGGGCTCTGTCCTGGGCCCTGTATTGTTCAACATCTTTATCAACGATTTAGATGAAGGAATTGAGGGTAAACTGATTAAATTTGCTGATGACACAAAGCTAGGAGGGATAGCTAATACTAGAGAAGAGAGAGAGAGGATTCAAAAAGATTTAAATAAACTGGAGAAGTGGGCAGCAACTAACAGAATGGTTTTTAACAGGGAGAAATGCAAAGTACTACATCTGGGCAATAAAAATGAAAAAAGCATATACAGAATGGGAGGAATATGGCTAAGTGACAGCACATGTGAAAAAGACTTGGGTATACTAATAGATCACAGACTGAATATGAGTCAACAGTGTGATGCAGCAGCAAAAAAGGCAAATGCAATTCTAGGATGCATTAGCAGAAGCATACAGTCTAGATCACGTGAAGTCATTATTTCCCTCTACTCCTCTTTGGTCAGACCTCATCTGGAATATTGTGTCCAGTTTTGGGCACCACATTTTAAAAAAGACATCAACAAACTGGAGCAAGTTCAGAAAAGAGCGACCAGAATGGTGACCGGTCTGCAAACCCTGTCTTATGAGGAAAGGTTGCAGGATTTGGGAATGTTTAGTTTGCAAAAGAGAAGACTGAGAGGAGACTTAATAGCTGTCTACAAATATCTAAAGGGCTGTCACATTGTAGAAGGATCAACTTTATTCTCATTTGCACAAGGAAAGACTAGAAGCAATGGGATGAAACTGAAGGGGAGGAGACACAGATTAGATATTAGAAAAAACTTTTTGACAGTTAGAGTGATCAATGAGTGGAACAGGCTGCCACGAGAAGTGGTGAGTTCTCCTTCAATGGAAGTCTTCAAACAGAGGCTGGACAGACATCTGACTGGGATGATTTAGCGAATCCTGCTTTGAGCAGGGGGTTGGACCAGATGGCCCAGGAGGTCCCTTCCAACTCTACGATTCTATGATTCTATGCTCACCAGAGGTAGCCTGACTGCTATTAGGTACTGAGATGGGATCCTTAGACCCCTTGTGAGACCATATGCTGGTGTGGTTGGCCCTTGGTTCCTCCTAATGCCGGACAATGCCAGACTTCATGTGGCTGGAGTGTGTCAGCAGTTCCTGCAAGATGAAGGCATTGAAGCTATGGACTGGCTTGCCCGTTCCCCAGACCTGAATCCGATTGAGCACATCTGGATCATCATGTCCAGCTCCATCCACCAACCTCACAGACTGTCCAGGAGATGGCGGATGCTTTAGTCCAGGTCTGGGAGGAGATCCCTTAGGAGACCATCCGCCGCCTCATCAGGAGCATGCCCAGGCATTGTAGGGAGGTCATACAGGCACGTGGAGGCCATACACAATACAGAGCATCATTTTGACTTGTTTTAAGGACATTGCATTCCACTTTAATTTTGTGTGTGACTCCAAATCCAGGCCTCCATTGGATAATAAATTTAATTTCCATTGATGATTTTTGTGTGATTTTGTTGTCCGCACAAAGTATTCAATGAGAATATTTCATTCATTCAGATCTAGGATGTGTTATTTGAGTGTTCCCTTTATTTTTTTGAGCAGTGTAGATATAACTGCTAAGAAAAAAAAACTTCTCCTTCTCCTCCGTGCCACCACGAACAAATCCCAAGACTTCAGCAGAAAATCCATGTTCAGCGCTCAAGCCTGTTCAGTGACTATCTAGTATTAACGCCAAACATTTCTGTTCTGGTTCGCCCATCTCTACTGGAGACCAAACTAGTTCACAGCCACTCACGGTGGGCTCTTCCTATCATTGCTAGAGGTGCTCGACAGGACTCTCCTTATGTACAAATGAGGAAGACACATGGGATGAGCTAGGATCTTCAAAGTATATTCCCCTTATGTCAGTTATTCTCTTCAATAATGGCCACTACATAGTCAATGGAGCTATGTTCCAGTTCTGTTTGCTATTTACACCCTGTCATTGCCTTGTCTGCAAACAGCTGATCAGTGGAGTGCCAGATTTCAGATCCCCCACCAATCAGTCATTAATACCATGTCATAATGTTAACTGTAAGAAAATACTATACCATTGAGAATAGAGGTTGATTCCTACAGACAAAAGGAATCAAATTAATACCTGTTAAGGAAACTTCAATCACTAAGTGACATCACGAGTTACATAGTAAAAAATTAAGACTGAGTTGTGGGGTCAACCTGTTAATGCTCAAGGAAAGGTTCTTTAAGGAACAATCTCAAATGGATGATTATTCTTTACAAATGCCAGACAAACTGAAGACAAAAACACATAAAGCTGAAGCACGAGAGAAATCAGGATGTTTTTCATTCGACAAATTTGCATTCATATAGTACAGGGTTTATTATACGGCTGTACTGGATGGATTCCAAATACTATCAAATAAATCCCACAGCTAAAGCATGATACAAACAGCAATCTTTGCTCAAGTAAGAGAATTTGATAAACATGAGTGACGCCCAACAAAAATGTTATGGGTAGGAGATCAGGTTGAACCGATAAATCTAAAATCAAGATGCTATGAAGATATCAGAAGCAGTTTTACCTTAATTCTTTACATCTGAAGTAAATTAGATGCTTTTTTGCTTAAAATCAAAGGAAAACATTCGAAGATATGAATCGTATTTTAGTCTCAATCGTTTTAAACAGGGCCAGGGTAACTACTGTATCAGTCTTGAGGCAAGTTCACAAAAATATGTCCTGTTTTGTTTTTTAACATACAACTAGATAATGTGATGAGACACACATGCATTTCAATATAATATATTTGTCCTTTTACAGTTCCTCACAGCAGCAAAAACAGAAGGTGTATAATGTGAATACAAACACATGGACCATGCACACAGTCAACACGTCTGTAGGACTGTGTTCACACCACCAGAAGACTAAAATACAGAAATACACAGTAAAACAAACGTATAAAAATACTCTGCTGTAAAAAAGTAACAGTAAACAGCAAGTGCTAGTAAAAAGATAACAAAACAGGGTATTAGGTTAATACTTTTTTGCAAAAAATGTATACTACGCCGCTCTACCAAACGTCAAGGTAACCCCATCAGAGCAGTTCCTAACTGATGTATTTAAAAACCTGATCATGTATTTAGTACCTATATGAGCAGGGTTCAGACAGGTAATGTCCGATGTGGACACGCTGTAGAAGATGGCTTTTATGTGCTTGGCCCACAAGGGAGGGGTGGAAAACCTCCCTAATCTTGCAGAAACAAGAAACTGTTTTTTAAATACATCAGTTAGGGACTGCTCGGATGGGGCTACCTTGACGTTTGGTAGAGCGGGTTAGTATACATTTTTTACAAAAAACGTATCAACCAAGTACCCTGTTTTGTTATTTTTCTACTAGCACTTGCTGTTTACTGTTACTTTTTTACAGCAGAGTATTTTTATACGTTTGTTTTACTGTATTTTTCTGTGTTTCGGATTATAATGTGATTATAATGTGACCCTGATATTTAGTTTTGTCTTTTTAACTGTTAGACTGCATTTTCACGATCAGGAATAGTAGCGTTTTGGATGCAGCGCATTTTCGCTGTGTCCAAAATGCTGCATTGTACAGTACAAGCACAGTGGATGGGATTAATAAAAATCCCATGGCCACTGTGCTGCTTTTTTATGTTGTGTAAAGTCAGGTTTCCCAGCCTCAGCATGTCAATTTCTGCATTTTTGCATGGGGTGTTGATGCTTTTTTATGATTTTTTCCTTATTCATTTGAATGGGCGAAACGCAGTGTAAAAACTCTCATACAAAAGCAATACAAATGCAACATGTGAGCATACGCTAATGGTATTTGCTTTTCTTTTTTTAAATTTTATACTCAAAAATCAAGATCATGAGTGAGAGCAAGATAATTTTCATCCTCTTGTTTTCTGTATTAGCCTGTGCTCCCATGATGAGTTTTCGGTGACATTTTGAAGCTGTGTATCTTCGCTGTGTCAGAAAACACAGCGTTTCTCAGTTCCACCAAAGTGGATGGCATTTATAGATCTCTTATGCCCACTGTGCTTTTTTTGACCTAAGGTGCGTTTCAAATCCTCCACGTGACTATCTCTGAGTTTTATGTGCAGATTTTCCCATAGAAATGCATTAGATGAGGAAATACCGCAGGTAAAAAATGTATGTGCGATTTTTCTGTGTTTCCATTGTGGAAAAAACGCAAAAACGCATGTAGGACATCGTAATGAAAAAAGAGCGCACCAAACTTGACCATAAATATATAACTTAGAATACTGAATCGGTAGGTGAGCAATTCAGAGTTTGAAGAGAGGGAATTTTAGCATATCTATCTAATAAATTAAGCGTTCTTTAATGGAATCCATAGGATATTAAAAACTGGCATTTCTGGTGCGGCAACCGCCCTTAATCACGGTAACTTTGACTAAGGGCTCAAACTCATTTGCGAGAAAAACGGACGAGTGGAATCTGAGAAAAAAATCAGACTGCACTCTGACCAATGTTATTCAATGAGTTACATCTTATCTAGAAATAACTTGAATCTGAAAAAGTAATAATAAATCAAAAATCTATGAAAAGGAACAACCAGGGTGGTGCCAAGATGCGACCGCCCCGGCTGAAAACCACTGGTGAATGAGGAGATGCTGGGAGCGCAGACTCAGTGACTAGCGGTGACGTCACTGAGTCTGCGTTCCCTCACAGCCTGAACTGTGGTGATCTCTGAACAGTGGGAAAATGCCAGTGGTGAGGTGACTGCAGTTCATGCTCAGTGTATTCTCAGCAGATCACTGTGAGAAAAGCTCATGTTAAAATCGCATTGCAATCGGATACCAATCGCAATGCACTCGGATGTAAATCGGATGCTAGGTGTGAAAAATCGCATGACACTCGCATAGCACTCATCCGTTTTGTCGGTCTAGATTACAAACCGTTTTTTTCTCACATATGAGTATGTACCCTAAGAGCAGTTTTTGAGCTAGAAAAGTGTCATTTTTTAATATCCTAGAATGGATTTGCTCATTTAAATGGATTTACAATGAATGACTTTTAATTTATTGGATGGATGTGCCAAAATTTCCTTTTATCACATTCTAAAAACACATGTACTCTGCACAAGACTATATCAATAAAGTTTAGTCAAATACAAATACAAGGAAGAATCAAAAACAAAGCTGATATTATATTGATGTGGTCTCCCATAGCTGTGTGTCCACTAGTTGGGCCCAGTCCTTCTCATCCCTTATACACATGCATGTCACTTGATAAAGGGTAAGGTTTTTTAATATTCGAGATAGGACTGTCCCAATTACGGTCACCGTGAAGTGGTGGGATAGCTTGAGCATTTTTTTTTATCAAAAAACTTGTTAGCTAAGTACCCTATATTATTTCATGCTCTATTGCTGTTTATTTATTTACTGCAGGGTATTCAATCATCATGTTTCTGTCTTTGTTTTTTTCTGTTCAGTGGCCAAGTGTGACTGTGTGAATGTGTGAATGTGCGCTTACACGCTGCATGCACACCAGTTTATATCCCAATTCATACCTGGGTTTTTTTCTGTCTGTTTGCATCGTGTGCATATAAAGGTGTGTCCTGCCTTTCATTTGAGCTGGGCAGAGTTAGTACTGTCCCAATTACGGTTGCCGTGATGAGGAGGGTGGCTTTTGCATTTTTTTAATCAAAAAACATGTTAACTACTGTATATACTCGAGTATAAGCTGTGATTTTCAGCCCATTTTTTGGGGCTGAAAGTCCCCCTCTCGGCTTATACTCGAGTCATATATGCCAGGGGGTCGGCGGGGGAGGGGGAGCACGGGTGTCAGAACATACTGACCCCCCCTGATGCGTCTCTGCAGCCCCTGCTTGTCCCACGGTCTCCCTTCCTTCTTTCAGCGGTCACGTGGTACTGCTAATTAAACTCATGAATATGTGCATATTCTTGAGTTTAATGAGCGGTACCACGTGACCGCTGAAAGAAGGAAGGGAGACCGTGGGAGAATGGGGCTGCAGAGACTGCTCCAGGAGGGGGTAAGTATATGCAATATTCACCTGTCCCCGGTCCATCTCTGCTCGCCGCTGTCTGCCGCATCCTCTGTCAATGACATTCAGGCAGCAGAGGGCGCGGTGACGTGGTTTGTGCACGCCGCGCCCTCTGCTGCCTGAACGCCACTGACAGAGGACACGGCAGACAGCGGCGAAACGGGGACAGGTGAATATCTCAGGTGCCGGGTCCGGAGCCAGCGGTGACACAGGCACTTGGCTCCCAGTGACGGAGAGGTGAGTATGTCATTTTTTTTAATTTGCAGCAGCGGCAGCATATGGGTCATAATCTATGGAGCAGCATATGGGGCATAATATATGGAGCATCTTATGGGGGCAGCATATGGGGGCATAATCTATGAAGCAGAATATGGAGGCAGCATATGGGGCATAATCTATGGAGCATCTTATGGGGGCATAACCTTTATGGAGCAGCATATGGGGCATAATATTCTATGGAGCATCTTATGGGGCCATCAACCTTTATGGAGCAGGATATGGGTCATATTATTCTATGGAGCATCTTATGGGGCCATTATTATCCTTTATAAGATATTATATGGGGAGTATTTTGTATGGAGCATCTTCTGGGGCCATCATGAACTGTATGAAGCATTATTTGGGGCTTCTGATTCAATATGGATATTCAAAAACATTTAACCTACTGATGTCTCCATTAATTTTACTTTTATTGGTATCTATTTTCATTTTTGAAAATTACCAGTAGCTGCTGCATTTTCCACCCTAGGCTTATAATCGAGTCAATAAGTTTTCTCATTTTTTTGTGGCAAAATTACGGGGTCGGCTTATACTCGGGTCGGCTTATACTCGAGTATATCGGGTAAGTAACGTACATTATTTTCATGCATTATTGCAATTTTTTTATTTACTTCAGTGTATTTAATCATTATGTTTCTGTGTTTTGTTATTCTGTTCAGTGGCCAAGTGTGAACTGCATACACAACAAATTTATATCCCAGTTCATACCTTTGGATTAGATTAAAAAACAATGCAGCTTTATTTAAAACATGACATATCAAATAAAAACAAGAACCACAGTGTTAAAAAATGTGGTAAAGACATGTGTAAAAAAAATACACTGAAAACACAATTTAAAAAAATGCAAGTAACCTTATTTAAATAAAAGGTGCAGAAATGCTGATACATTCAAAATTCACCAAATACTCATTATAAGCTATGTTCCTATGATGAGCTTTTGGTGAGTTTTTGATGCACCGGACTTTTGCTGCATCAGAAACACCGCGTCTTAGGTCAGGATCACACATGCGCGAAACTCAGACAAGTCTCACATGTTAATACCCGGTACTGCCGCCGGCACTCGAATCGGAGTGTGCCGCCGCATAGCAATACATGCAGCCGCACGCTCCGCTCCTTAGTGCCGGTGTAAGGAGAGAGAGTTCGTTCAATGCAGTGGAGAGCCGGAGGCAGAGAAGGGGTTATCAGAGTTTTTACTGTACAGGAAGTTAAGCAAGGAATACTCCACGCAGGGAGACAAGACTAATAACAGCAAACATGGAAATTAAGCACAACCACCATGCACAATAGAAAGATATGCAAAAACGGGGTAACTTATCGCTTGCAGTTCTTGCAGGGGAAAGGCTGGAAAATCTCCCGACTGTGCCGCAAATCGTGAACAAAGTATCTGGCTCTATTACGCAGGAACGAGAAACACTGTCTTCCAATGATGCTGATGGATCCGGTTCTGGCTGGATTGAGTATGCTGGGTTGTAAAATCAGTCCTCTGTGTGGATTCATCAGTGATGTTGCTGACCACGAGCCATGTGCCCGTTCACAGACCGCAGTAGCAGGTGGTTTTCTGGGATAATCTCTAGGAACACAGCAAGTCAGCTTATCAGTCACCACAGGTATCACTGGACTGTGAACAAGAACAGGGTCAGATGGTAATTCAATAGCTTCAAAGTCAATCGTGGGATCAGCACTCTGAGGGAAGGGTGGCGTGGAGTTGTCAGCTGGAGTAGCGGATAGGGAGTCAACCTTCTGTCACTTTCCCGCCAAGTCTGACTCGTTCCTGCACTCAGTCTTCTTTATATTCTCCGTGTCCCCTGCCGTCCAGCGTGAAGGTCCTTCCCTCCCAGAAGAACCCTCCCCCGGCAACAGTGGTGACAGTCTCAATAGTTCCGGCCTCAAAGGGCACCGGATACCGCTGACTCTGTCTCAGCTCATCCTCTTACACCCCCCTCTCTTTTCACTTGCCATTCCACGGGCGAGGCATTCGGAACATCATTAAAGAGCTGGTTGACTGTTCTAGCGGTTTGCCACCAAATAAACTGATCCTGATTATTACAATTGGGAGGATGTCCAGCTGTTGTTCGTTCGGAGCGACATAGATTGGAAGGAATAGTGGAGTCTTCGATTGGAGGCAAAGTTGGATCTGGACCTGCCGCGACGTTTTCTTCCAGGGTCCCAAGGCCCGGACCAACAGACGTATTTTCAGATGGCTGCTCAGGACTTTCTTCTCCTTCATCTTCTACAGTCACGGGAGGCACCTCTTCAGGAACCTCAGGGATTTGTTCCCTTTGCATGGGGTCCTTAGAGAGGCATGGCCGGATCATACTCCCATGGACCACTCTGGTGGGCGCATTCTCTTCCCCTTCTGGGTAGATCTCGTATAATGGCCCTTCCATACCGACCTGACGCTTCACTCTGTATGGCCTAGTCTCCCACCGATTTTCCAGCTTGTCACGGGAAAGCTTCTCCCGTACCAACACTTGATCACCAACCTGAAGATCTGTCCCCCGCAGAGGAAGCTTCTCTGGGTGCTCCAACTCCCGAAGAAGTGTCTGAACTAGACGATGTAAGGTCTGTAGATGATGGCGATGTTCTCGGACCCAGGTAGACACCCCCGTCTATGGGTAGTCTTCTCCTGGATCCAGCTCCAGCTCCGTGACTTCTTTTCCCGTTCGCCCGACCAAGGAGTAAGGTGTGTAGCCGGTGGTTTGATGGACTCTATTTTTATAGCTCCACACGAGTTCAGAGACTTACTCTGGCCACCTAGTCTTTCTGTCATCTTCCAGGGTCCTTAGTATCTGGATTAGAGTACGGTTAAAGCTCTCACAGGCCCCGTTTCCCTGAGGATGGTATGGTGTGGTCTGCGACCTGTCGAACTGATAGATCCGCTGTAACTCATCCACTACTTTTCCCAAGAAACTAGCTCCTTGATCCGAATGCATCTACTGTGGGCATCCATACACCTGGATAAAATATTTACAAATGACGTGCGATGCGGACTCAGCTGTTTGGCCCCGGGTGGGTGTCACTACTGCAAACTTCATGAAGTGATCTACCATCACTAAACAGTGGTCGTATCCTTGTTGGGCTGACCCAATAGTCAAGTAGTCGATGGTCAAGTTCCAGTGGAGCTGAGGTTACTATTGTCTGAGTAGGAGCTCGTTGTTCTGGGGATTTGGCCAACTCACAAGCCCGACAGAGTCTACAAGCTTCCTCAACCACCGCTCTTAGCCGAGGATGGTAAACAAACTGCTGTAACCACTGGAATGTTTTTTCAAGACTGAAGTGGGCCCCATTTTCATGAGCTTTGGTGGCCACAGCAGACAGCACCGTCTCTGGGATCACTACTTCCCAGGAAGCCCCAAGTTCCCTCTGTAGCCCTTTTCTCATCTGGAGATGCTCTCACTGCCGGAGCATCTTCAATGCTTCTGGAGTCAGAGCACTACGCTGTTCTTGATTAGGCAGCTTCTTCAGTGTCACCCAGTGTCTGAACAGAGCAAGTTCACGATCCTCCTGCTGCAACCAAACCCACTCATCCTGAGATTTTCCCAACATTCCTTCATGATGGAGTGCTTGTACTTCATCCAGCGTAGCTGCCTCCGTCCCAGCGGTATTTCGGAATCGGGGAACCTCCTCTTCCTCTAACATCTCATACTTAATCTTTCCTGGAGGTGCATGTCTTGCTCTGGATAGGGCGTCAGCGTGGGTGTTCTCCGCCCACCTTTTATAGGCAATTCTGTATCGGAACTTCGCCGTCCGGGCCACCCAGTATTGCTCCAAGGCCCCTAACTTGGCATTTTCCAAATGCGCTAATGGGTTGTTATCAGTGCGCACAAGCACCTCCGAGCTGGACAGGAATTCTGCGAATCTCTATCATGGCCCAGCAACTCCAGCTTGAAGGAACTGTAGTTATCCGTGTTGCGTTCAGAATCGTGAACCCACTCCAGGCTTTGGCTTACAAATACTGAGGTAAATTACTGACCAAGTACTCAATGTGTGCATGTGGCCTTAGGCTTTGTTCCTACTATGAGCTTTTGGCGCATTTTTGAAGCTGATTGTGTTTGCTGTGTCAATAACGCAGTGTCTTACAGTTCTTGCAAAGTGGATGGGAGCTATAGAAATCTCATGCTCACTCTGGTTGTTTTTAATTCTGCATAAACTCACCTGCGGTGCATTTTTCAAATCTGCAACATGCCAAATTCTCTTGCTGGTACGCTGAAAAATCTATGCAGAATTTCCCCATAGGGTAGAGACACACTGGCGAATTTTTCGTCCGAGAATCAGATTGTAAAACTTGCCCTGGCCGGCACCTCTCCTGATCTGAGCATGACAGCGTGATGGATTACTATGTAGCTGTCAAGTTCAGGTCAGGAGAGGTGCCGGCCAGGGCAAGTTTTATGATCCGATTCTTGGACGAAAAATTCGCCAGTGTGTCTCTGTCCATAGACTTGTATTAGGTGCAGAAATTAGGCAGGGAAAAAACACACATGCGATTCCGCTGCAGAAAAACGCATGTAATCTGCACCTAAGTATGTCAATAAAGTTTTGTCAAAGCAAAAAAACTGGAAGTATCAAAAACAAAGCGGCTCTATTTAAAGGGAACCTGTCAACTGTTTTGGTCGCTATACGATGTGGCCGCTGCCTTTCAGGGCTTATCTACAGCATTCAATAATGCTGTAGATTAGCCCCCGATCCGACCTGCAAGATAAGAAAAATAATTTTTTATACTCACTCGGGGGGGGGGGGGGGGGGTCCGGTGTGGTCTGGTCCGACACCTCCCGTCTTCTTGCGACACCGCCCTCCTGCTTGCTTCATCGCTCCCGGTCATCGCACTCCTGCAAAGGCGTATTTCTCTGCCCTGTTGAGGGCAGAGCAAATTCCTGCAGTGCGCAGGCGCTGGGTCTTTTTGATCTTTCCCGACGCCTGCGCACTGCAGTACTTTGCTCTGCCCTCAACAGGACAGATAAATACGCCTGTGCAGGACCGCAATGCCAGGGAGGCAAAAAGCAAGCAGGAGAGCAGCGTCGCAAGAAAATTGGAGGCGCGGGACCCAGACCTGTGACACCCACCGGACCAGACCACACCGGACCAAAACAAAACAAAACATATTTTTCTTATCTTGCAGGTCAGACTGGTGGCTTATCTACAGCATTATAGAATGCTCTGAAAGGCAGCTGCCGCATTTTATAACGGCCAAAACAGGTGACAGGTTCCCTTTAAAGTATGACACACCAGAGACAAAAGCGCTGCACATGTTAAAAAAATCTGCACAAAAATGCAATGAAAAAATACAAGTAATCTATTTTAAATAATAGGTGCAGAAATGGTGCAGAAATTCTGCAAAATCAAAATTTTAAGTTGTCTATGATAGTTTTATTAGCAGGCTCTCAAGTAAAAAGGCAGATGGCCTGGAGTCCTCTTTCATGTGTGATAAGAATCAAATTAATGCAATAAAATAACAGCACAGACAAGTTGTAAAAGGAACAATAATAACATTTCTAAGTCCTAATGCAAAAAATCTATCTTTATAAGACGAGATATAAAAAAAGTTACAGTCATTAATTTATTATGGTCAAAAATACAAAACTAAAAGACTGTTCAAATACATTCAAGAGTATTTAGTCTTTCTTGAGTTTATGTGTGTTCCATGGTTTCAAGTGGTGAGTGGAACAAGTAAATTGCAGAATAAACACAGCCAATCCCACCAGCTAAGTGTGAGCAGCATTCAATCTCTGTATCAAAAACATCTCTTAGGGCTCATACTCACTTGCGATGAAATCGGATGAATTCAATCTGATAAAAAAATCAGATTGAATTCGTACCAATGTTAATGTATGATGGTGTCTTCATCAGTGATTTTTTTCCAGCTCGGATCGGATCAAGATCGGGCTGGAAAAAAAAAAAAAAAAAAAAAAAAAAAAAAATCGCAGCATGCTGCAATTGTAATCGCAAATCGGATCGCATCCTGCAATAGAAGTCAATGGGTGTGATAAAAAAATCGGACAGCACTCGGACCATGCGAGTGCTGTCCAATTTATATGCACCGGTGTCCTTTGAAAAGCCGGCAATCTATATGCGGCTACTGTAAAATCACACTGACAGCTCAGAAAAGAATAGATAGAATAGATATTTACACATAGAATACATAGATATATACTGTACATGTCAGTGACGCAAACACATAAATATGTATTTATATTAGATAGATAGACAGACAGACAGAAGAAAGCCGGTAATTCATATGCGTCTATACAGTAAAATCACACTGACATGTTAGAATACAAAAGACATAATACATGTATATACATAGAATAGGTGTATATATATATAATTGTCAGTGAGACACATATATATATATATATATATATATATATATCTTTATATTTCATAGAGAGATACATAGCAGAATAGGTGATAATTCATTTGTCGGCTTTTGTAAAATCACACTGACCGCTCACAAAAAAATAGATATATACACATAGAATACATACATTATATATATTTATGTTGCACAGTAAGATTGAACAAAAGCTGTTAATTCATTTATTAACCCATTAGCCACTGCTACAGAGCAATGGGAATAGAGAGGCTAAGTCCCAGAAAAGGCACATCTTATAGATGCGCCCTTTCTGGGGTTCTGGGGGCAGATTTTTGCAGCCGGTGGGGCAAAAACAATGGTCCCTCTCAAGGCTATTGATATCTGCCCTCACTCACTGGCTTTCCCTTTCTGGTGGAGAAAATTGCGTGGGAGCAATTTTTTTCAACTAATTAACCCCTTACTTTAACACCTACATGTCCCAAGTTTTACACACATACCCTAATCTAATTATTAGTCAAAGACTTATAAAAATCTGAATGAAATAAAATGGTTTACTACAGTCATATGTAAAATTTGGGCACCCCTATTAATGTTAACCTTTTTTCTTTATAACAATTTTGGTTTTTGCAACAGGTATTTCAGTTTCATATATCTAATAACTGATGGACTCAGTTATATTTCTGGATTCAAATGAGGTTTATTGTACTAACAGAAAATGTGCAATCTGCATTTAAACAAAATTTGACCGGTGCAAAAGTATGGGCACCCTTATCATTTTCTTGATTTGAACACTCCTAACTACTTTTTACTGACTTCCTGAAGCACTAAATTGGTTTTGTAACCTCATTGAGCTTTGAACTTCATAGCCAGGTGTATCAAATCATGAGAAAAGGTATTTAAAGTGGCCACTTGCAAGTAGTTCTCCTATTTGATTCTCCTATGAAGAGTGGCATCATGGGCTCCTCAAAACAACTCTCAAATGATCTGAAAACAAAGATTATTCAACATAGCTTTTCAGGGGAAGGATACAAAAAGTTGTCTCAGAGATTTATCCTGTCAGTTTCCACTGTGAGGAACATAGTAAGGAAATGGAAGAACACAGGTACAGTTCTTGTTAAGCCCAGAAGTGGCAGGCCAAGAAAAATATCAGAAAGGCAGAGAAGAAGAATGGTGAGAACAGTCAAGGACAATCCACAGACCACCTCCAAAGACCTGCAGCATCATCTTGCTGCAGATGGTGTCACTGTGCATCGGTCAACAATACAGCGCACTTTGCACAAGGAGAAGCTGTATGGGAGAGTGATGCGAGAGAAGCCGTTTCTGCAAGCACGCCACAAACAGAGTCGCCTGAGGTATGCAAAAGTACATTTGGACAAGCCAGTTACATTTTGGAAGAAGGTCCTGTGGACTGATGAAACAAAGATTGAGTTGTTTGGTCATACAAAAAGGCGTTATGCATGCCACCCCCTTACAGTTACACCAGGGTATATGTTCATTTTGTTTCCAAATACTGATGTAAAATACTGAGTAAATACTGAACATGTGAACGTGGTTTTAAAGAGGGTGTCTGGCGTTCTGGCCTGCAGTCATTCTGTGTGACTGTAGACTCCTCACTGCAGACTTCTGATCCCTTACAGTGTGCACACTGCATGCTGTCAGGATTCCCTGGTGTTGCCATTGAGAGAGGCGGTCAAGTGACCACAAGTATGCACAACTGGCATACTTCAGTTGTATTCACAGTTAGTTGGCATGTCACTGCATGAATGCAAATCGCATACCTTAATAAACATAAAGTGTAGCGTGACTGCAGACTTTTATCAGAAAACCGGACAACCCCTTTAAAGTATTCTGAAAGCATTCTGGATGTTACATATTCTTGTTTTTTGTGTGCAAGTAACAACAGAAGCTGTTTATAAATGTTCTAAAACAAAATGATAATAAAGATTAAAGACAAGCAGCCTGATATATAACACCTTCTGATACACTTTGTGAGATGTATGCGATTTACTGTACTACAATAAAATAGCACAAACATTAAGCCATTTCTTATTGCACAATGATCCAAAAGTGAAGCTGGACATTTTGCTGAAATTCCATCAAGTTTCTAATTAAAGAATGAAATGTGACAGAGGGCAACAAGGTTTCGGCATGGCCCGGTTCAGGTAATTCTGTTTATAGCTTAGTTATCCATAATGTTCTTATTTTGAGTTTAAAGTGAAATGTGCAACATTCTGATATTACCAGGTGACAGCTCATAAATACTGAGGACTTCTAAGCTCAGAAAGCTTAGCCCATTTGTTCATGTTGCATTAGATAAACGTTGATTCTATTATTTAAAAAAAAAAAGAAACACCATATTGACATAATGACACATCTCTGACATCAGGGTCTCTGTTACAACTATATGCCGCCCTCAGGATGATACAAAACTAATGACATCCCATTTAAGAACAATGGTCATATTTAAGAATGGATGTATGGCACCCCAGGAGTATGGTCGCCACAGTGGCATTACCTTCCTCGTAGGGAGGGTGATGTCATACTTGTGTAGGGAAGGTGAACTGACGGACAGACCTGTCTGTAGTGGGTAGGTGGAGGTGTAGCGCAGTGTAGGTGTGAAACCGCTGAGATAAAGAGAAAGGGTGCAGTATTGTAGTTTGACCATTAGAGGGCAGTGGAGAGTGTAAGAGTGGGACTGAGTAACTGCCATTGGTCAGGGAAACTGTCAGGTGATGGTGGGTGGAGTTACCAGAACTGGAAGTATAAAAGGCTGAGGGAAGGTTCTGGAAAGGTCAGTCAGCGATAGGAGCACAGTAGAGAGGAAGTTCTGCTGAGGAGAAAGAGTCAGTAGAAAGGCTCCAAAGGGTACTGACAGTTGAGGCGGTCACGGGGGGGTGGCCCAGAGGACAGTAGCCGCAGAAAAAGACAGCCTGGGGGTACCAAACGGACAGCGTACTCAGACTGGTGAAGCACTGTAGTGGATGGGCCTAGGGCAGCCACAGTGAAAAGAGCCACGAAAGACGCCACGACTACAGTAAAAAAGAAGTGAAGGTACCCGGGCCTGTGTATGGAGAAATGTGAAGCTGCTGTGGTGAATTGCTGTGGTCGTCAGAAGGGCAGCCAATAAAAATGGACCTGTTGAATACAAATTCTGTGTCCGTCTCGTGTCTGTCTGCAGCAAGAAGTGGGTCACCCCCCTGTCAGTTACCCTTCCTACATTTGGCGTAGTCGGCAGGATTATTGCCGCAAATACAACACCTTCAGCAGCAAGCCTGCCGCAAAGTACCAAATGACCCCAAGCTGTGCGGGGCGAAGATTTTATTTTTTCCTGTGGATTACAAATTGGGCCTGTGCTTCGGATTGCTTGCTGTCATTAAGTGGAACCGGAGCAGAAAAGTGTTCTGTCAAAATGGCTTTGGCATTTCAGCATCAAAAAGAAACACAGGAGTTTGCAGCCATATTGGACAATCTGGCATTATGTCGCATCCGCCGTTGGGGGGAGCGGCCTACATCAGGAGACAGCCTCCCTCCCATGCTGGACCTTGGAAGATGGATGGAGAGGCCGATCAACGCCCCACCCACGAGCGGGAGTGGCCCAGGTGAAGAGACTGGGTGCAGCTGCTTGGTGCCATTGAGCTTCGGGAACTCGGGCGAGATGCGACGCTGCCGCTGCCATGGCCTCGGACGCCTGGAGTGGAAATGGCATCAGGAGGTTGAATCCCGTCGGGAGACCTGCCCCTGGGAGCCATTTTCGATACCCCGGACCTTGTTGGAACCGCCGCTGAAATAATCGGCACGAGTTCTCCCCGCGGAGCCATGGGCCTGGAGGCCGGCCCTGCCGGACGGCAGGGTGAAGATCAATGGCTATTAAAAGAGCTGCGGGAAAGCCTGCTGGGAGCCGCGACGCCAGGAGAGGTGAGCGTTCCCCCGGTCCAGCCGGCGGCACCGCAGACAGATCCCGCCCCGACACCCAGTGCACCAGACAGGTCCCCGAGCCCTGACACAGGCCCTCGGCCCCCTCGGCCGACCTCCCGCTCTCCATCAATCACGGCCCTGGATGACTTTACGGCTCCTGACAACCATCCCGAGCTGCTCCGCCCAGCGGCGCTGGCGCGGAACCAACCTGCGGCCGCCCCTGTCATGCTCTGTCTTACAGCCGCGGCCTATTCATCGGAGCCTACCCTCACTTCGGGCCCGCCGCAGAGCACCGCGGCCTACTTACCGGCATCTGCGGCTTCGGCTGCGGCCTATTCACCGGAGCCCACGGCCGCCTTGATCACAGCTGCGGCCGACTCCACAGCCTACCCGATGATACCTGTGGCTGCCTCTGTCCCGTCCGCTACTCCGGTTGCGGCCTGCTCCCCAATGTCTGCGGCCATCTCTGCTCCACTCTCGGTTGTGGCCTGCCCACCGGACTCTGCGGCCTATACCGGACCCTCTGCTTGGGTTGCAGAGATTATCGAGAAGAAGGCCAAAGAGGGGGAGGTGTGGGTGTTGCTCCATGAGAAGTGGGAGGCCGCCATGTCTACTCCTCGGTCGTACGGGCGGCTGGTGTATATGGATACCGGCAAGGGCTACGGCTTTATTCGAGACCTCGCCACCAGCTACAAAATTTATCTGAATGTAGCCTCAATCAAGCTCGGCCAGGCTCCATGGGAGGGAGATCTGGTATCCTATTATATAGACTATTGCCCCCGCGGCTACTATGCGGTGGCCGTCATCACCTACCCTGAGGGGTACTAGCCCCCATAAAGAGACGAGGACTACTGGGTCTCGAGCATCAGGGACACTCGATGCCCAAAGATACTACAAGCATCCCAGAGACTCCACGGCTGTGGTGTCCCCTGTTATGGCGAGACATCGGCCACCAGGAGGTGGCCCAGAGCACCCATTACAATGGACTGCCGGGACTGCAGTGCACCGTTGCACAAAGAGGGGACTGTTCCGCGTCTCCACGGGGTAGAATACCCTGCTCCTGGTGCAGCAGGGATGCCTAGAGGGAGTGTTCTTCTTAAAGGAAGGGGGAGCACCCGTCCTCATATGTTTAATATTTTAGAGATGTATATTGTTTTGCTTAAAAAAAAAAGTTAAAAAAAATGTTCTGATAAATACGTATTACAGTAAAAATTGTAGGATGCATAGTAAATTTGAAATGCTGAAGTGCATTAGAGGGCAGTGGAGAGTGTAAGAGTGGGACTGAATAGCTGCCATTGGTCAGATAAAACTGTCAGGTGATGGTGGGCGGAGTTACCAGAACTGGAAGTATAAAAGGCTGAGGGAAGGTTCTGGAAAGGTCAGTCAGCGATAGGAGCACAGTAGAGAGAAAGTTCTGCTGGGGAGAAAGAGACAGTAGAAAGGCTCCAGAGGGGACTGACAGTTGAGGCGGTCACAGGGGGTGGCCCAGAGGACAGTAGCCGCAGACGAAGACAGGGTACTAAACGGACGGCGTACTCAGACTGGTAAAGCACTGTGGTGAATGGGCCTAGGGCAGCCACAGTGAAAAGAGCCACAAAAGATGCCACGACTACAGTAAAAAAGAAGTGAAGGTACCCGGGCCTGTGTATGAAGAAATGTGAGGCTGCTGTGGTGAATTGCTGTGGTCGTCAGAAGGGTAGCCAATAAAAATGGACCTGTTGAATACAAATTCTGTCTCCGTCTTGTGTCTGTCTGCGGCAAGAAGTGGGTCACCCAACCCCTGTCGGTTACCCTTCCTACATTTGGAAGCAACGAAGGGTCTCTCTATCAGTTAAATACAACACACCGCACAGTGTTATGATTGGGTCACTGAGGAGGAAAGCAAGACCAAGCTAAGCCATAGAAAACGACAGAGGTTGGTAACTAAGCGGATTGCAGACCCCTGATCCTATCCACACAACTAGCAGTAGCCGTGGAGCATACCTACGATGATTCTAGATGCCTCGATACAGCCGGAGAACTAAATAAGCCTAAAGCAAGAAAGGGGAAATCTAAACTGCCCCAGAGCAGACCCCAAAGGAATAGATAGTCCCCAAACATATATTGTCGGTGAGACAAGATGAAAACACAAACGCAGGTAGGAAAATAGGCTGAGCAAATGATGGGGCCCAAACTAACTAGACAGGACAGGAAAGGAAAGACACTGTCTGAAATCACGCAAAAAACCCTGCAAAAAATGCCCAACACGTCTGATAGAAAAAACACTGAAGTCACTAGACTTCGCCCACTATATCAGCACTCTGGTATATTCTGAAAGCAGAGCAAAGAGAGGCCAATCTAATAAGGGACAAAAACAAATTGGCAGAAACAGTAACATAAGGATGGAAATTCAGCACAGCCCCAGCCACGTGGAATATTCCGCAGCAGAATCCGCAACGTGTGCACACACCCTAAGGAGTTTCAACAGGGACACAACTACTGTGTACATGCCACACGACATGTCCTTCTCCTAGTCTCCTGATTTATAAATGTCGGGAGATCTAATGCACCTGAAGATCTATGAACAGCAAATGGTGATACATGATGAGAGGCAGTATAGAGAATGTAGCTTGTAGAAAAATCCTAATAAATTAATAAGATTGATGATGACATGCATCGTAACTTTTAAAAAGGATTTTTTAGACATCATATTACTGTACAGTTCTTGAACTAATAACTAAATGTTCCAGAATGCAATTCACTAAAGTGCTTTTTGACGGACTCAGCATGACCACCAGATACAGATTACCGTAGTTACAAAGTTTCTATATACAACGTGTAAAATACTGTTCAAAGGCCAATAAGAACATTAGATTATTCAAGGTATTCCCCAGGCTAACTTAATGCAGGGGTTACAAGAACTCCATGTGTCATCACAATGTAATGCTGATTTAGACCGTAATATAACAGTACAGGATACTCTATTCGGTGAAGTTACAACACAGCATATAAAAGCTGCTATGCATTGTGCACATAGAAGTCACAGAGCCCCATAGTAAAAGCCTTAATTGCCTCTCCCCCCCACCTTCTCTACACAAAAAAAATCATTCAGCAGAGCAATTGGGGTCATACCTCCCAACTTTTAAGCCAATAGTAAAGCTCCTTAGTGTTCTCACCCTTCGACTACACCCATTTCATGTACCTTATAGAGTATGATGCCTTCAAACACGCCACCCATACTGACTGATACTTCTACAGTGAATTTCCCCACAGTAACCCACACACACATACAGTATGATGTCACCACAGTGACCCCTCAAATTTTGATGCTGTCACTGTATCCCCAACAAAGTATAACACCACCCACAGCAATGAAACCCCTAAAGTGACCCCCCACACAGTATGATGGCTCCCACAGCCACCCATACACAGCATGATGGCTCCACATCTCACCTATATATAGCATGATGGTCCCACAGTCACCTACTAACAGTATGATGGTCCACACAAGCAGTATAAGGACCCCCGCAGGCAGCATGAGGGTCCCCACATAATATGAGGGCCCCCCCACGCACAATATCATGTTCCCCACAGCATTAACAAGCAGTATGAAGCCCCCATATATAATATGATGACCCCCACAGACATGCACACAGTTAGTGGCCTCCCCGAAACCACCCACACAGTATGAGGACCTCCACAGAGTTTGATAGCCCTACAGACCCTGCCCCTACACACAAATGCAGTAAGATATCACCACAAGACGTCATGTCCCCCACACGTCATAACAATAAAATCGTTCTCCCGATGTCGGCTCCAGTCAGTGCACTATGCAGACTGAGGCTCCATCTGCACTGCAAGCGAAATCCACTGCAATCATTGCACCTGAGGGGGCCTTTAGACTATAATATTGCTGAATATTGCAGCAGGGAGCCCCTTCTATTGTGTCGACAGGTGGTGGGAGGAGATGAGGTGGGGTGGGCAGTGCCACTCAGCATGGGGCCCCCCTAGCTCACAGACCTCATAGGGGCCGTATGATCTGCCACTAAGGACAGCATACCCCTGCTGCTTTGTGTGCTAAGCTAACCAATAACTTAACCTATGTTTTTATAATAGTAATGGGATAGAGTTTGGAGAAATGTTTCTATCTTGCCACTCATGATTATATTGTTTTAATCAAATCACTAGGTTCCAACTATTAAAGAACATTGTGAATGCCAACATTTACTAAACCATTCTTGCACAGTGATGGATTTGATCATTGCTAGGTGCAGCTTCCTTTTCCTGTTAATACAAGCCAACAGCCAGAGTTGAATTTCCGATCTACAAATCTGTTTTCCATGTAGAAGAAAAAAAGATGAAATGATTTGTGTTTCTGTAATGTAATAAAGCACTTAACCATAGTTAAAAGATGAAGGAAACGCCTATAAGCTCAGAGGTAATGGTTGGCACACAGTGAACAGTAAAATTACTGTAGCTACAATAACTAGACCTAAACTAATAATAAACACTGATTCCACTGGAAAGAGTGGATAGTAACATGTCAGTATGAGTAGGTCACCTGGAAACATTGTCAGCAAATTACATATTCTATACATTTACAGGTGAGAGAAGATAAAGTGGGTCAAGAAAGCATAGATAATACCATGGCGGTGCAATATGTACTGGCGTGTAGATCAGAGTTCTGCATCTGCTCCATTGCCAGACACATGACAGTCCTTGCCCTGCATCTTCTGTGCAGGTATAGATAGATCCAGAGTGGAACTGGAAGAGGGTGGGCAGGCAGAGGGATGGCACAGCAAGACAGATTGACTTCTTCTTAGCAGGTGCTGGCCATGCCCCATCATCTGCATAGAAGGAGGTCTTCAGGTTGCTGTTTGTTACTAGCAGCTAGGAACAGGCCATACCCCCTGATCTGTGATGGGACTTCCCAGAAGGGAGGGGGAGCACTGAGGAGCAGCTCCACCATCATATTGAATTACAGGTACTGTCAGGATTACAAACAGCAATATTTATGTTAACCTTATAGTTCAGAATAACATGGCCATTACAATACTGTTTATCTCCCTGAAGTACCCCTTGAAGGCGAGGGGGCTGCAAGGGTATCAAACCATAAATTTAGATGATTTCTCGACCCATTTTGTTATCTTCTCTCACCTGCAAATGTATCAAATATAAGAATAAAATCCACTGATGCATACGAGTAAATATCAACAGCAAAAAATGCCTATCTCAAGGACAAGAAAAGTTTTCATTTTACACTCCAACAAACATAAATCCTACAGATGAACAAAGGATATACAAATACATCAGTGACATCTCAAATGGCAAAAAATGATGAGGCTACACTGAGCCCACCTAGAGAGAGAAACAAAACACCCTCTCCAATACATACAGTCATATGTTAAAGTTTGGGCACCCCTATTAATGTTAACCTTTTTTTTTTATAACAATTTTGGTTTTTGCAACAGCTATTTCAGTTTCATATATCTAATAACTGATGGACTCAGTTATATTTCTGGATTCAAATGAGGTTTATTGTACTAACAGAAAATGTGCAATCTGCATTTAAACAATATTTGACCGGTGCAAAAGTATGGGCACCTCAACATAAAAGTGACATTAATATTTCTTAGATCCTCCTTTTGCAAAAATAACAGCCTCTAGTCGCTTCCTGTAGCTATTAATGAGTTCCTGGATCCTGGATGAAGGTATTTGTGACCATTCCTGTTTACAAAACAATTCCAGTTCAGTTAAGTTTGATGGTCGCCGAGCATGGACAGCCCGCTTCAAATCATCCCACAGATGTTCAATAATATTCAGGTCTGGGGACTGGGATGGCCATTCCAGAACATTGTAATTGTTCCTCTGCATGAATGCCTGAGTAGATTTGGAGCGGTGTTTTGGATCATTGTCTTGCTGAAATATCCATCCCCTGCGTAACTTCAACTTCATCACAGATTCTTGCACATTATTGTCAAGAATCTGCTGATACTTAGTTGAATCCATGCGACCCTCAACTTTAACAAGATTCCCGGTGCCGGCATTGGCCACACAGCCCCAAAGCATGATGGAACCTCCACCAAATTTTACTGTGGGTAGCAAGTGTTTTTCTTGGAATGCTGTGTTTTTTAGCCTCCATGCATAACGCCTTTTTGTATGACCAAACAACTCAATCTTTGTTTCATCAGTCCACAGGACCTTCTTCCAAAATGTAACTGGCTTGTCCAAATGTGCTTTTGCATACCTCAGGCGACTCTGTTTGTGGCGTGCTTGCAGAAACGGCTTCTTTCGCATCACTCTCCCATACAGCTTCTCCTTGTGCAAAGTGCGCTGTATTGTTGACCGATGCACAGTGACACCTTCTGCAGCAAGATGATGCTGCAGGTCTTTGGAGGTGGTCTGTGGATTGTCCTTGACTGTTCTCTCCATTCTTCTTCTCTGCCTTTTTGATATTTTTCTTGGCCTGCCACTTCTGGGCTTAACAAGAACTGTACCTGTGTTCTTCCATTTCCTTACTATGTTCCTCACAGTGGAAACTGACAGGTTAAATCTCTGAGACAACTTTTTGTATCCTTCCCCTGAAAAGCTATTTTGAATAATCTTTGTTTTCAGATCATTTGAGAGTTGTTTTGAGGAGCCCATGATGCCACTCTTCATAGGAGAATCAAATAGGAGAACTACTTGCAAGTGGCCACCTTAAATACCTTTTCTCATGATTTGATACACCTGGCTATGAAGTTCAAAGCTCAATGAGGTTACAAAACCAATTTAGTGCTTCAGGAAGTCAGTAAAAAGTAGTTAGGAGTGTTCAAATCAAGAAAATGATAAGGGTGCCCATACTTTTGCACCGGTCAAATTTTGTTTAAATGCAGATTGCACATTTTCTGTTAGTACAATAAACCTCATTTGAATCCAGAAATATAACTCAGTCCATCAGTTATTAGATATATAAAACTGAAATAGCTGTTGCAAAAAACAAAATTGTTATAAAGAAAAAAGATTAACATTAATAGGGGTGCCCAAACTTTAACATATGACTGTATGTATAACAGGAGGAACAGGAGTACTCAGGTGAATATAGTAAAAAATTCATCTTTATTTAGAACAGTAAATACATCAACAAGGTAACAAGCGAGATAATAAATATGACCCCACCACAGGATAAAAGCAGAAAGACTCAGAGTAACAAAAAGCCAACCTACCCGCAGGTGCATGAAAAACAGAGCAATCTATATATATGTGACTCTGCAAAAACTCTTACTGTTTCTCTTATTCATTCTCGTCTCGACTATTGTAACTCTCTTCTAATCGGTCTCCCTCTTACCAAACTCTCCCCTCTCCAATCTGTCTTGAATGCTGCAGCCAGGATCATATTCCTCACCAATCGTTACACCGATGCCTCTACCTTGTGCCAGTCATTACACTGGCTACCCAGCCACTCCAGAATTCAGTATAAACTTATTACCCTCACTCACAAAGCCCTCCATGGCTCAGCACCACCCTACATCTCCTCCCTTGTTTCAGTATACCACCCTACCCGCACCCTCCGTTCTGCTGATGACCTGAGGTTAGCATCCTCAATAGTCAGAACCTCCCACTCCCGTCTCCAAGACTTTACACGTGCCGCGCCAATTCTTTGGAATGCACTTCCCAGGTCAATACGATTAGTCCCCAATCCCCACAATTTTAAGCGTGTCCTGAAAACGCATTTATTCAGACTGGCCTACCGCCTCAACACATTAACCTAATCTATCCTTGTGTGGCAGAGCCAAAAGTTTTACCATAACCAGGTTCCCCGCATCATTCTCCCACATGCTTTATGCATCCATTAGTCCTCTGTGTCCGTACTGTCACACACTTAACAATATGGCTGGTCCATACAATCAGGGCAACTGTTACCACCCACCTTTCGTGTCTACCTCTTTCCTCATAGACTGTAAGCTTGCGAGCTGAGCCCTCTTTCCTCTTGGTATTTGTTATAATCTACTGTATGTGATTATTGTTATGCTGTAATGTCTATTGTCTGTACAAATCCCCTCTGAAATGTAAAGTGCTGCGGAATATGTCGGCGCTATAAAAATAAAATTTATTATTATATGAGCACTTGCATTTCATATATATAGATCGCTCTGATCACTCTTTTATACAGATGAACAAAGGAGTAAAAAAGTCCAAAATTCACAAAAATATCATATGTGCAAGGACCAAAACAACACTGTTATAACAGCATGGATAAGACTAGCAGACCTCAGTAAAAAATTATTTTACACAATATTAGTATAGTCCTAAAAAGTGCTTAGTGCATGTAAAGTGCAAAGGAAAAGGGATTTCATAGTGATCTCCATAACTCCTAAAAAAATCATTGTAACTGACTCAATCCCAATAAGAGAACAAGACTAGAGACATGCATGTCTTACCCATAGTTTGACTGCCAGCGTGTGTCCTGCAGCAGCCCCGACGCGCGTTTCACGTGGGCTTCCTCGGGGGGGGCTGTATTTTTTACTGAGGCCTGCTAGTGTTATCCATGCTGTTATAACAGTGTTGCTTTGGTCCTTGCACACATGAGCTTTTGTACTACGCTTTGTCTTTTTCTGATTCTGTATACTGCATGTAATTTGTGAAAATTATTTGGGTAATACAACTCTGTGATATTTTAAATGTATGAAATATGTAGCTTACTGATAATGCTTCTACCTGACCTATTTATTGATTTCTGAGTTGTTATTATACACTTTTCCAGTGGAATCAGTGTTTATTGCTAGTTTTGGTCTAGATATCATATAGAGGAGTATGCTCACAACACTCTCCCCTATAGGTCCATGAGTTATATTGTGACAGATTAGAAAAAAGAAGACATTACCGTGAATAGATAGGGTAGTCAAGGACAAATACATGTTGATGACTCATTTTTTCTACCCTCCTATTTGCTAACTGGAGAGATCCACATTAGTTCATGTGATTTTAAAGAGCAATTCAGTGTACAAATGTACAATATATTAACAAATATGATGATTTTATGGATTACTATAGCACGCTTTTTTATATTGGTGGTGACTTTTCATATTGCTCTCAATCTCCTGCAGCGTGGCACCTGATTTTCTTCTAAGGCCGGAGTCACACTTGCAAGTGTGATGCGAGAGACTTGCGTGAGTCTCTCGCATCAATACCTGGCGCTGCCGCCGGCACACGGGAAAGTAGTATGCGGGTCCATGTATCTCTATGCAGCCGCACACTCCAGTCCCAAGTGTCGGCGGCAGCGTCGGGTATTGATGCGCGAGTTTCTCGCATCACACTCGCAAGGTTTATTACTCTTTTGTCCATGTCTAATTGGAAGGTTAGATTTTTTCTCTCACAGCATAGAGAAGTTATTTGTAGATGATGGGGCTTATTTGGATCAATGATTTCTTGTAAAAGAATATAAATATAAATGATCTTAAGTATTTCTTTATTATTCACAATACGCAAGTCAAGGTATCATACCAATTGTTTACACACTTTGCCAGTTGGACATGCCAAGAATTGCTGTGTAGTTGGTTTCAATAAAACAGATGATTGTGTATCTGTGACATGAAGGGACAATGACCTAAGTGTTTTGCAGTTCATACTTTTTCAGTGGAAGAACTACCCTTTCATGTTTTATTGTGTTGGAAATTATTCTATTGACTTCTTCACAGAAGAATGTTATATAATCTGCTACATATCTGTAAGTGATTTTCTGGGAATTTGTATTGATGGTCCAACTATTCCATTAGTATTTGATTGATAGCCCAATTCCTGGCACCTCAACTGTTAAACTAACTTAAGGAGGTCCTGTCACTTGGTCAAGAGTGGCCAGTCTTTGCTCTTATTCTATTCTTGCTGCTAAGGTGTCACATGGCTGACAAGAGTCTCTGAATTATTTCTTAAAGTTGCTTTGCATTATTACCCTGTGAGAACTGCCCTCTTGGTAAATACAATGAAAAGTAACAATATTGGTATTGCAGCTAGTTTCATGAGACTGAGCTGCAGAAAGTTGTGGTACTAGGCACAGGCACAAAATGTATAGAATTGTGCTTGGGGAAGAATAAAGGAGCGTTTCACGTACAGAAACACCGTGCCCCTTCAGTCAGTTGAAATACCAGTAGTCACACCCAACTGATTGGATATTGACGTCCTGGCCTATGCATAATCAATATCAAAGATCTGAAGAACCTCTTTAAAGAGAACCTGTCACCAGAGGAAACACTATTATCCTGCACATATGGGGTTAATCTTCAGGTTAATAGTGTTATTAACCTGCCTGGCGCCCGCACATAGCAGAACAAAGTGGAGAGAAAATTAACTTTCTTCCCCTTGCAGCATTCTGGTATCAGTCTCTGGGCAGGCATTGGCTCTGGTTCAGTCACAGCTCTGAGTATAGAGAACAGTGGCTATAACTGCACCCCCGGCCCTGACATTGGCTCTGCATTGGTGCCTGCTCTCAGTCAGGGCCGGGGGTGCAGTTATAGCTTCCACTTTGTATTCTCAAGCGGTGACTGAGACCCGACAGCTGCCAAGGGGAATAAAGTTAATTTTCTCCCTGCTGCATTTGGCTAAGTGCGGTGCTGGGCAGGTTAATAGCGCTATTAACCTGCAGATTAACCTCACATGTGTAAGTTAATAGCATTTTTTCTGGTGACAGGTTCCCTTTAATGAAATGTAATTATCTGTCAATTAAAGGGCTTGTTGAACAACTGATTTTCTTAATGGCAGGTGCAGATGACCGTATGCTCTCCATCAGAGAAAAATGGTGTAATTATGCCAAACACTAATCACAGTGATCAGAATGAGATCTAATTTTTTCTGATGTGGAGAATTAAAAAAAAATGTTTTCTCTATCTTTTCTGTGAAAATCAGACTGCACTCTGACGTCACCGCTCATCACTGAGTCTGCGCTCTGCTCCATTCATTCCTCAGTCATTTACTGTCAGGAGCGGCTGTGTTAGCAGTACTCCGGCTGTAAACGTATTAACGCCTGAGATGGATTTACGCCGTGGAACGTGACTGAGCGCCGGACAGGAAATGTATATAGTTGCTTTTTTTAAAATCTTTTTTCAGAAGGTCGAGGGCTTTGCAAAGGAATTACGAGTGTAATAAAGATTATAAAAATGTGTGTATTGTATTCTTTTATTAAAATAATTTATTCTTACCGTGTGTGTTTATTTAACCCTTTATTTACTGTAGGATTAGTAATGGATAGGTGTCTTATTGACACCTCTCCATTACTAATCTGGGCTTAATGTCACCTAATAATAGAAAGGTGGCATTAACCCCTTATTACCCCACTTGCCACTGCTACGGGGCAAGTGGGAAGAACAGGGCAAAGCTCCAGATTAGGAGCATCTAATAGATGCGTCTTTTCTGGGCAGCTGGGGGCTGCTGTTTTTAGGC